>NC_080423.1:80443744-81043744 GCF_029873635.1 Malania oleifera | reverse complement strand
ATGGTAGACTTATTAGTTCCTCCCTTTGTTGTTTCCTTTGGATGTGCTTTGTCCACGGGAAAATTTGGTGCTGGTGCTGGTGCCACTAGGATAAATGAGGCTATGTTTGGTGGCAGGCCTTCTACAATAATCAGTGGTGGCCCAGATGTTTGCCCATGAACTAGGGTAAAACCCGGGGCATGTTCTGGATCTTCGTCGGTTTGCCCATTAACAGCTCTAGTATTTTATTTATTTTGTCATTCATTGCCTCTTGCCTTTGTTCCAGACCCACGATTCTGTTTTCTACCTACTCTGTCATGATCCTTGGTTTTCTCCAAGTATTGTAATGATGACTGGGAGCCTCAATTGTTGCAGTCCCTTCCTGTACAAAAAATTCCTCTTCAGAATGGTGATGATATGCAACAAATGTTTATGCAAGGATTTAGTTAGTGTATATTCATATGAAAACAAAACAATTATGCATGCAACCTATGTACTTTGACCAAGGTTCTGGGAAAAATTGTCATCATTCCATTTCAACATTTTAGTCCATACAATGTTTTGGAAGGGAAATAAGACATCTTTGAATGGATTAAATAGATGCAAGATTTCGGTTCACCTACCTACCACTGTTGATGTGGCTTGGAGCTTCTTGATCTAGCTCTAACCTCCAAGGTGCTGAACCGTCCACCTTCCACCTTAGCGCTCGGTACTGAGCTTCCCAGTATATGGCTCATTCTATGAATGGTTCCTATTTATCCAATGTCTAGCCGAATGTTCTCCTATGTTCATCCCACTGATTGGCCAGTTCTCATATGTAGAGGATCTTTTCCTCGATTTCAGCCTTAACGCCTTTCAGCATCTTGGATTTCCGATCAAGCGCAGCTTGATGTGTTCATCTCTCCTTCCTCAGAGCCACTACCACCTTTTCTGATTGCATGAGCTAAGCCTTCTCCCATTTGACTTCTTTACGATAGAAGGCAACTAACTCTTCCTCTTTTTTCCCGATCTGCTGTCCTTCTGTTACTGTGCTTATGGCTTCCCTCTCTGCCAAATGCACTCCTTCTTCCGACTGCATATTTGGGACTAGAGTTTGAGTTGCGAGGACTTTTGGTACTTGCATGACCTACGGATTGACCCTATTGGTCCACCATAGTTCATAGTCTCTTTGGGTGCTGGAGTTCTGGCCGTTAGATTCTACCAAGTGCAAATGTTTTCAGGAAGTTGTATACTCTCGAACTTGCTATTGACTATCACCTACATCATACATGAACCACGCATTTGCCAGCCTGTGTGTCATGGTTATAAATTGAACAACCTTCGATTGTCTTCTAAGCGTGAAGGGTGCATAAGCTATCCCCCCCCCCCTCCACGGCCCTAGCAATAGTACGCACGGGAAGTTTCCGCACCTATATATCACATTGGGTTGATCCATCCAGCGTGCTTGCCAGGCAAGCCCTCTGCTGACCAGATGACAGAACCTTTCCTTCCACTCAGACTTGCTGGCATATTTTTCCCATTGAACTATCTTGAACTCAGCCAAAGGGATCCTGACTGTTGAGAATATAGGGCAAAAGGTCCTCTAGCTGCATGGCAAGTGACTCATCATCCAGATGTATAACAGTTGCACGCAACATGTCAACCTAGTATGTCACCTAGTCTAACACTTACAGAGAGATTGAAAGGTTTCTACCAAAATTTTGTGAACCAGATTGATTCCCTCTTTCACCCATGCTACGAAATAAATGGTCACATGGTCAATGGTCCCTAGCTCCTTCGGAAATACCACAAGGGCATAAATGGCCGAGGCTAGTATATGCAGCTGAGCTTCTTACCCATCTTCCTTTTCCATTAGCTCCCTTAAATAACATGTTAGCTTTGGTGCAATCCCAAAGGGGGGGGGGGTGAATTGGATATTTAAAAATTCTTTCCTAGGTCAACCAATCTAATAAGATTATGCAACCTAGGGTCTGTCTATGCAATTATAAATCCAATCATTCACAATAAAACATATACATGCAATAAATAAATTGCGGAAATGTAAATTACACACACGATATGTTATCGAGGTTCAGCCAAAGTGCCTACGTCCCTACCTTGGCTCACCAGCACAAGGATTCCACTATAAGCTCACTTCACGGGTGGAGCGGCACCTAATACAATCAGATCAATTAATAGGGCTGACCTCAACCTATAACTACACCTTACCAGGATGGTGCACCTAGCTTTCCTAGCTAGGTCTAAGCCAATCCGGGACTATTCAACAAGGCTAGTCTCCCACTTTAGGCTCACGCCTGGAATACAACAAATATTAAATATAAATTTTGTGTACATGAAAATATGCTTCTTAACAAATAGATATATGCCACAATACAATCCAGATAATATTGCAAGCACAAATGAATGTAAATATGTTCAGTGCTTAATAATGTGTGTTAAACACTCAATCTAATGTAAATATACAGTCAAGATCTAGAGTGTATTTCCAAGCAAACTTTGAAACAAATAATCAAAGTAAATTAATCACCACAAGTTTCAAAGTGTTTCAATAAGAATATTCAAAATATCTCAAACAAGATTTTTCTCAAAATAATAGCTCAAGAGATATTTGTAAAATGTAAGCTTCTGAAAAATATTTTTGCAAGTCAAAACACACAAGCTTGATGAGTCTTGCAACCAAGATGGAAACACTCACTAGCTACAAGGATTTTCCCACACAAAGATCTATTGATTATATCGGGGGAAAAATCCTAGCAAAAACTCTCTATGAAAAATAATAAAGCAATCAACAAAAAGGAGAGTTTAAGCACTTTGAATTACTCAATAACACTCTAGGAAGTTGGATTTGTCATAGGAATAGCAAAGAGTGAGTGTATGGGCTTAGTATGTGATAGATATAATCTTTGAAAAATAGAGGATTTTTGGCTAATCAAGTATGCTAATCTCTTTTAATTTTTGCAAATGAACCCATATATATAGAGAAAACCAAAATTATAATCGTTAAGGACACGCAGGGAATTATTAAAAATGTTTTAAATGAGTTTAAGAAATTAACCCTGATTTACCCTAATTAATTGAGGTAAAAATTAAAAAAAAAAAAACCCAAGAGTTTCAAGCACCTGACCCATGGTTCGGTCACCCGAACAGACACAATAGAAAAAATTGATTTTTGAAGTTAGGGTGCTTGATTGTGGGTTCAGTTTGCTGACTGAAGGCGATATCCATTCTGTCCAAGAAGCGATCGTCTGAACCATAGTTCAGCTTATCAAACTGCCACATTCGATCGCCCGAGGGTAAAAATGAACAATAAGTTCGAGCGCCCGGGGATGATGGAAAAGCACAAGATACAAGTTCAGTCGATCGTGCTTACTCAAGTCATTTTGAGTTCGGTCGCCTGAATCCAGGTCAACTTTTTGACTTGTCCACAGTTCGGTCGACCGAGGCAATTTGACTTGTCAAGTTCGGTTGCCTGAAGCCTCATGATTTTAACCTAAGGTCCATTCTTTGATTTTAATTTAATTCAAAAGTCTCCTCTTATAGCATATGTGATAATGGGGACTTTCCTAAGTGTTTGTGCAAGGACCTAGGGTCTATCTAAAGACTTTTTACTTAGTCCTAAAAATCTAGTGTAGGTTGACCGAAGGTTGACTAAAGGGTGATCCCGTCATTCTACGGTCTTGAGCATATAATCCTATCATGCATGTGTTGCAATTATTACATACGATAATATGTTATAGACCAAAAAATGAATGCAAATACTATAGCAAAGAGGTTTTCATTCTTTCGAATCTTCAGTTGCCATAAATGAAGTTTGATCTTCATAGTCCATATGACTTGCTTGAGCTCCTACCATCAATGCATGCAAGGATAAACATGTTCTAGAAGCTCAGTGCACAAATGAGAAACATTGGTTTTATCGTAATCAAAACGGGATGAAACTCATAGAGTCAACATTCTCCCCCTTTTTGATGATGACAAAAACAATTTATAAAAGTAGCAAAGAAAACAGGCTTCCCCTAAGAATATGCATATAATTTAAATTTGAAGTGCAAGCATATGATGAATGAAGACAAACATGCACAAAGAATGCATTCAATTTTAGTTGTCAATAAAACCCCAATAGTATGAAGTGATAATATAAGCTGATGTGCATTTAGCTTTTCCAATCTTGCATTAGACACTTCTCCCCCTTTTTGACATCAGCAAGAAGGGGCTAAGGTATGAAAGTAAACACAAGACATTCAGATATAAGATTGAATTTTGGGAAAATTTTTGAAATTTTGGCAGTATGCCGTTTGAAAATAGAGCGATTCCCAAAAATAAATTAACGAACTGAATGATTACAAGAATATCTCATTATCAATGCATGCAAGATATTCAGTATAGTCCAAAACAATGCATGCCATGATTCAAATACATACAACATTCATGATCAATATGAAGCAAACATCTCAATATATACATTAAGAACATAAATGAAAGTGCTAGAATTGTAAAGGAATTTCAGAGCTGGGGAATTTAAGTTGAGTTGCTCCCACTAATAATTTGAAGATATGGCTTAGTTGAAACAAGTTGCTTATATAAATCAAGATTTATTTCATTATGCCTAGTAGTATAAGTCTCTTACGAACTATACTGGATATTGATTAAAACATTTTAAAAAAATTTCAACCAGTATAACTATCCCAACACATCATACATGCATCAATAGAGTGCTATCAAGGCATAATATGATGCTCATAAACCAAGAACAGTCCATGTCAGATTATCAAGCTTTAAGTACTGGATATATGTTCAAAGTGAAGAGCCTCAATATTTCAATAAACGAAAGTGATGCATATAAGTTCTTTTATGCTCTTTCTTTAGGGATGGAGCTTAGCTTCTCTAAATGTTCTCAGTGATTATGTAAGGATGAAATTTAATTTTCAATTAGGTTTCACTCATTATTTTCAAAAATATTTTAACATTAATTTTATCATAATCATCTTTAGCACAAGTTTTTATTTTGGGAAAATTTTTCAAAATTTCGGCAGCATACCATCTGTAAATTGGACATTTTCCCATAAAACTTATACCTGATATGTTCAATCAAGCAATTTATAATTTCGTTCAAGGCACATGAGAACCTAAGACCACTACCAGCATGCAATACACATCAACTACATCCGCCATGCAAGAGGCATTCAACACAAGCATGTAATCAGGTAGCTCAAAAACAAATCACATAATATATAAATCATCCATAAAAAGAGATTCAATCATTTAATGCATTTTGAGTAGCAATTTGCAATGTTGTTCAAAAAGATATATGAGCATAAAAGATATGGTATCAAGAGAGTATTTCAATTTATAACCATGAAAGATAAATGCTCCCCCTAAGTTATGCACTTGACTCATTTTATGCCTTTCTTTCATCTTCAAGTTCAATAACCAAGAGTTATAATATTTTCAATGATTTTAGCTTGGCTTTGAGTCTTAGGATTATCGAACCGAAAATTCATGCACAATACTTCTTTAGGGTCATAAGCTTATTTCTATCTCTTTGTGATTTTCAATGTGTGAACCAGTTGGAATGGCTTTCGATATTAATTACATGTGTATAGGTCACTCAGAGATATATGCAGTCATCAAGATTAGGACCTAGGCAACCAGTTTATCCATTCAACTTAATTCATGGGGATGAAGTTCTAAACGATTTTATATAAAGTTTGAGAGCAAGTGAAACAAATTAGAATAAATACTCTTAAAGTTTTAATCTCTATTATGTTCATAAGAGTATGTTGGTAGTAGTAGGACATTGTACAATATAAGCATTCTAAAGAATATGTCCTAACTTATTTTGGCAAAGAGCATTGTGGAGGATATGAATAACTAGTAACCGATGCTCTTTGGTGATTGGAATGTATCCTTTAGATATGATCACAATTTTGGAGTGAGGATACGAACCAATAAGAGGATGGATCTTTACCTGATGTGATCGTGGTATGGTAAAGGGTCCTATAAAGGAGATGAACTAAAATTAGGGGATTTTTACATTTAAAGTTCAAAGAAAATATCTTGATTTGATAATAAAACTTGAATTCTTTAGTGAATGCCTTTAATTTTGATTTCAAGAGGGATGTCTATTAATAAGTACTAAATGAATAAGGAGTTATGATCAATAGTACTTAAGCCTAGAGAGATGACAAACATTTTATTAGGCTTTTAAGGCTCCAAGATGAGTTGGGGATTGGATGATACTTAAAATATGATTCATTTTCTAAAGCTTAGTCTTACACAATGGATTGAGTGTGTTTAACATAAGATTTTTACATTCAAGCATGGATTAAGCATTAAGAATTTTATACCAAGCAAGGATGCTTTTGTCCACTTGGAAGTGGATATTAATTAAGCTATAGCTAGTGATTTCATATTTTAACCAATGAATATATGCATCAACTTCAGATTGGTTATATACTTGGATTTGCGTATTGGATTGATTCTCAAATGATCTTTGTATACCAAAGGTGGAATGAATATGCTAAGATTTGAAATTTTAGGGACAAATCACTTTGTAGGCCAATAGACATCACTCCCCCAGATCTTAGAACCTAAGAAAAGCATTGATGTAACTCCAATTGGAATTCGTTCCTCCTTAAGTTCTAATGAGTTTCCTTTCTTTACAACCCATACCATTTTTCTATCTTTGAGTCTTGATGGGTTAGGACTAGGTGGTACTTTGACTCTCCAGACCATTTTGCATTTTACACCTTTCCTTTTAAGCAGGCAATCAAATTTTATGTGCCCCTTCTTTTTACACAAGACGCATGTGGTGTGAGTATACAGACTGGTGGAGGTACTAGCACAGTGTTTTGATGCTTTTACAATGTACCCTATGTATAGGTTCTTTCTTTTCTTATTTTTAATCCCATTATAACCTATACCTTCTTTGTCCAAGGTCATCTTTTGTGAGCCTAGAAGCTTGTCTAAGTTTTCTTTGCCCCTAGTAAATGTATGAATAATTTTGACTTGGTTCTCATTTTTTTTCTTCTTAGGCCTTGAGTTTTTGAATCTTTCAAGTCTTTGCCAACACCTTGTAATTTTATAAATTCATTGGACATTGTGTTTGCTTTAAACTCAAGTTTTGAAATTAGATGATCCTTTTTATTATCACTTGAAATTTAAGATCTTAAGGCATTCGGCTCTTTTTCAATTTTTTTCATTCTTGTTTACTAAATTTTTTATTTGGAAATCATTTTCCCTTTTAACAAGATTTTTTAACTCACACTCTTACAAAGATGCCTCATACTTGTTTTTCAATGCAGTATATCTTTTTTTAGGTTTAACAAGTGACTTATGAATCTTAACATATTCAACTTGCAATTCTTCATAAGTAGACATGCTTTCACTACCAGAACTATCACATGATTTAGTATTAGTTGCATCATTTTACATATTACATGAATCATTACCTGGATTATCTACTAAAGCAGAAGGGGAAGAATTTACCTCATCGTCGGTTAAAGCTATAAAGCACTGTTATTCTTCTTTAAGATTCGTAGAGCTTGAGTCACAAGGAGTGATCACCTTTTCTAGCGTAGTTGCTCCATATTTCTTTTCAAGTTCCTCCCATATCTCTTTAGCACTATTACATGTCATAACCTTACAGAGAATGTTAGAATCTAAAGCATGCAGTAAGGTGTTCATGGCATCAAAATTTATTTGCATTAAGTTCATATCATTATCATTCAACTCATTTTCTAATTTGGGAACATCAACACTGAAAACTAAGGTGTAGCCCCAAGAGGGGGGGGGGGGGGATGAATTGGGTTTTAAAAATTTTCTTTTAAATCTTTTTAGGAATTCTTAACTTATTGTTGATTCTTCAAATTTTCAGTAAAAACTCATTTCTTTATTTAATCCACAACCACACAAACATTCAATCATCCAAGTAATCAATCAACCAAACAATTTGAAAGCAAACAATCAAACCAAGATTAAAGTATACAACGCTTTAGTAATGTGAGAACTTAAGATGGTTGTTTGTTTATATACGCCCTATGGATATGAATTTGAACCAAGCCGGGTAGATAATGAAATCGTTCCTTCAATGCAAACCACAACTCAATTCCCAAACAACTCAGAACTTAAATAAACTCTTTAGTTAACTTATCTTTGGGTGTTAACCAAACAACGTATTTCCTTTTGAGGTTTCCACAAAGTTTTGATCAAACAATGTACTCCCTTTCAGTTTCCGCAATCCCAAATAAAAATTAAACTTTAAGTTTATTTAACTTTCAAATTATGTAGTTTGTATAATTAATAAAATTAAATCATCCACACAGTTTATATATGCTAAATGTAAAGAGAGTAAGGGAAAATGAGAGTGAGACCACGATTTTTATGAGGTTCGGCTTATCCCTAGCCTACGTCCTCGCCTTTGGCAAACCACCAAAGGATTCACTAAAACCAGTTCGTTTGTTGGGTAGAACAACACCATTTACACACTCCTTCAGTAGGCTAGAGTCGGCCTCTCCAAGTGATATCCTCTCACTCGATCACTCCTTCAATAGGCTAGAGCCACACCTCTCTAAGTGATACCCCATTCTTAGCCACAATCCAAACACCTTGGAACATCAAAGAATTACAAGAACCACAAGATGTAAGTTGCGTACAAGTATACTCTCACAAGAGCATATTAGTACAATTTCAAATCTATATACTTCAATGTAATTCAAAATATAAAGAAATTGAAGCTCGATTGAATTAAATCACCAAATTTGTCTTCCTAGGATTGAAAGATTCAGAATTTGAAGACACAAATTTGGAATTAGGATCAATAGCAACTCAATAGTAAAAGCAAAATGTGAACAAGAGAGTTTTAGAGCAATTTGAGAATTCTTGATTGCTAAAAGATTTTCTTGGTTGATAAAATCCTTGTATTGAGGGCTATTTATAGATGTTTAAAAGTTAATACCTTGTCCCTCAAGTTTTCATGGAGTATGGACCAAGTTTTAACAAGAGTAGTGTCCAAGAAACTATATTTAAAAAATTTCTCGTTGGAGTTTTAAACATACTTTTCGAGTGGTAGGTTCCTGCCATGGTCTGTTAGTCACTTGCCATAGTTCAATCTTGAAACTCAGAAGGTAGGCAGTCACCTGCTAAAGCACAGGCAGGTGCTTGGCTTGACCACCCAGCTACCTGGCAGGTTACAAGCAGTCGCTTGGGACCTGGGACCCTACTGTCTACCAGATTTTAAACATTTAAAATGAGCAGTCACCTACTTGAATTGGTAGTTGCCTGGCTTTCAGAAAACTAATTTTATCTTTGAAAACATCTTCTTATCTGAGACCTTTATGATTTTAATTTTAAGAAAACATATTTTAAGGTCTTCATAATTGGTTTCTTAGTTTCTTTTTTCTTAAAGAGCTTCAATTCAACTTATATTGAGTACTACATGAAGTACTTACATAGAGACTCCCTTAAGACTCTTAAACCCTTCAACTCTTGAAGTCTTCATGTATGTCATTGCTTTGGGTCCATCTTTTCTTCAAACTTTCAATGTACTTTAGCCTTTTAGCAAGTTCACTTTAATACGCATGCTCTTATAATCTTCAAACTCTATTAAATCATCTTTGAATCCATGCCTTAAGTTTCATATGATCATCCTTATTTGAAGTATAAGCTTTCAATGAATCCTTGTGAATACTTGACCTTACTTTTATCATTGAATCCTGAAATGACATTACTCAGCCAAATATGTTAAGTTCCACTTGTTTGTTAGCATCAAAATAGGATGTTAAGCCTTGTAAGGCCAACAATCTCCCCCTTTTTTATGATGACAAATAAGGAGCAAAAATTTGAATAAGCTTTAAAAAGGTTCCCCCTTACAATAAGCATCATTTTAACAATATTTTCGATCTCTAGATCATTTACAAAAATATTTTCACGTATCATACTCATATATCAAAATCACATTATTCAATATCAATATCAATCAATGTCAAGTACTTCTCCTCCTTTTGATATATCATTTCAATAAGCTTTCAATTTTTAATATCATGCTCAATTTTTCCCAAAACTTCTCCCCCTTTTGACATCAATCAAAAAGAGTAAAAAAAAAAAAAAAAATGATTAAGTTTAAATAAAATCACATTTTGAGCATATCATCAAACATGCATATCAAACATATGTACACACTCAATTTATTATTTTTCAATATAGCATTTGTAGTGTGTTTTAATAGTCATGTATATGAGTTGTAACATCTTTACTAAGAACATTTTCCCCCTTTTTACATTATTCAATACCAATTGCACTTTTGAATTATGATACCAATTAAAATTTTCATTAATTCATGATATCAATTGAAAAGTTTATCAATTCATGATACCAATTTAAAATTAGGGAAACAATCATAATATAAGCAAGAAGTCATAACACTCCCCTTGAATTTAATACTTTAAGTTTAGCTACCAATTATGCTTTTATCATCCCATGTTTTAAAAACATTGATTCACATCATGTATCAAATATCAATATCATGCCAATATCATCATTGTTGTACCATGCTCATAGATATAATCATACTTGTCATGCTCAAAAACCAATTGAACTTTTAGATTGTGAAAACAAGTGGGCTTTTAAATTTTGATACTAATCAAAATATTCATGAATACCAAAATATTTTATAGATAGTAGAGCCAATATCACATCATGCATAGCTCATGGATACCACTATAACTACTATTATATCTTTCATAACTCATAGATACCAATATAAAGAGCAGCAAATTTATCCATGTGATTCATCAATAGCATACATGGTCAAGAATTAATCTCATATCAAAATTTATGCTTATGCTCAATTTCTCAAATTTGCAACATAGTGACCATATACCATAATGTCTTTGAAGATTTCAAGATGTACACATGCAGTATATAGCAAATCAGCATAACATTTAAGCAAGGAGCATTTCATTTTTATTTGCTTTGCACCACAATATTGCTCAAGTTGTTCTCAAGTATCTCTTAGTCTCAAATGTTTCTTATTTTGTTAAAAAAAATTTATAAAATATTCATGCAATAAGCTTGATTTTTGCTTTCTTTTGATTTCATATGGATTTTAAAACTTCATATTTTTTTCCAAATTTTAAAACTTTCTTAATTTAAGCTTCTATGAATTATCTTATGATTTTGGCCAACAATGTTATTTATTTGTCTCATACAAGGCTTTTTATCTAGGTACCCATACCTTCTTGGGCCTGGTAGGTTTCATAAGTGATGTTTCTTTTATTCTCCATACTTGTTTAGTTTTCACACCCTTTCTCTTAAATGGACATTCAAACTTTATATGACCCTTTGTTGGCCTTACAAGGCTTAAAATCTTGTTTTGATGCTAACAAACAAGTGAAACTTAACATTTTTGGTTGAGTGATGATATTGCAGAACTTACACGGATCACATTTTTGGTCAAAGTGCTCACAAGGATCAAATGAACCTTAAAAGAGTCAAAGCATGGATTTAAAGATGATTTAAATAAAACTTGAAGATTATGAGAGCATGCATATTAAAGTGAACTTACTAAAAGCCTAAAGTACATTGAAAGCTTGAAGAAAAGATGGACTCAAAGCAAGGACATACATGAAGACTTCAATAGTTAAAGGAATCTTAAGGAAGTTTTATGTAAGTACTTCAAATAATTTTAATATGGATTCATGAAAGTCTTAGGTTAACTTCTTGGACCTAGATAGCTTTTAAAATATTTGGAAAATATTTTTATAAGGTCAAAAAATATTCCAAAAAGGTTAAAATTATTTTTGGAATGAAAAGTACCAAAAAGAGGTTTTTCCAAATGTTGTCATTTTTTTTTTACATTTGCATTGAGGTGCATTGTTCTCTATCAAAAACTCATTATTTTAAAGGGTGTTTAACATGAGAGTTGTAGTATTTTCTCTTACCTTTCTTTGCACACCAAGCACACCTAATTTGGAGTAGTATAGAAAATGTTATGACTAAAACATTGAAGGGGGGATGAAGCTATCAGGTTTTTGTTGTTTTTTTTTTTTCCCTGAGGAAGCAATGTACCCACAGAAGACTAAACTTCAAGTTCAGACGTCCAAACCCAGCACTTCAGAAGACTAAACTCAACTTCAGTCTTCTGACCCTATTCCTAGACTGAATTTTTCCAAGTTTTAAGCAACTTTAGAAGACTGAACCCGATAGTTCAGTCGACTAAACACTGTTAATGTTAACGGACATATTTTTTAAAAGTTTTTAAATTCAAACTTATATTTCTTGTGCTCCAAAATTTTTATAAACTTAGGAGACACTCCAAACCACTTGGGGAACATGAAATATACTTGAGTTATCATCTATAAATAATCTCCTAAGGCTAAGGATTAATTACGCCAAGAAAATACGGTAAACAAGCTTTCTTGCTCTCAAATCTCTCAATTCTCTCAAACCTCTCTTATGCAATCAATTTCTGAGTTTCACTACTAAGATTTGTTGTGAATTTATCAAGAAATTATGAGTCTACTCTTAGTTCTTTCAACCTAGAAAGAAGACTTACGGTGAAATCTTCTTGAGCTTCATATTTCCATATTGTGAATTTGATTGAAGTATATAGATTTAACTTGTACTAATCCGCTCTTTAAGAGAGTGTTCTTGTATACAGAGATTTTCTCTTATTTCTTGTTGTTCTTTGATGATTCCGGGTTGTTGGATTGTTGGCCGAGTGTGGGGTATCACTTCGAGAGTCATTGTTGTAGCCTAATTGAAAGAGTGACCGAACGAGGGTACATCGTTTGGAGAGGCGGGCTCTAGCCTACTGAAGGAATGTGTAATCAGTGTTGTGTCGCTCGATAAAGGAACTAATTTTAGTGAATCCTTTGGTGGTTTGCTAAAGGCGTGGATGTAGGCTGGGTATAAGTCGAACCTCGTAAAAATCTAGATTTCACTTTCTTTTTCCTTTACTCTTTATTTTTGGCACATATAAATTGCATGGATGTTTTAATTGGTAATCATATATCCTACGTATATTTGAAAATTAAGTAAACTTAAAGTCTAGTTTTAATTTGGGTTGCCGAAACCGAAAGGGAATACATTGGTTAAACCATATTTTGCGGAAACCATAAGGGAGTATGTTACTTGGTTAAGACTCAAAGATAAATTAACTAAGAGTTTATTTGAATTCTGAATTTTGGGAAGAGTGTGAATGTTTTGATTGAAAATAATTTTTGAGAAAGCTAATTCGTTATCAAAGGGATTGCATTAACAACAGGGTTGCAAACAAACAAAAGCTGAAATCTTGTATCTTATATATCTTGGTTTGAATGTTGTGTTTGATTGGATAATTGGTTTGGTTGATTGATTGATTACTTGTTTGTTTAAACAATAGAGTTATGGATTAAAAGAACTAAGTTCTTGTGTGATTGGTAAATTAAATAAACAAGCTAAGAATTGGTTAAAAGAAATACAAAGAAGTCTTAAAAGGAGTTAAGAGAAAATTTTTAAAAGTCCAATTCATCCCCCCTCTTGGGACTACATCTTTGTTTTCCATTGGTATCAGAGCGGGGTTATAGAAAATCTTAATTAGTAGTTATAAAAAGATCCTAATGACTCACTTAGGTGTAGCTCCCTTTGGAGAGGGACAATCTTCAACTAGGTTTCCTATCTTTTGTGGACATAACTACACTTTTTGGAAAAAAAAAAAAAAATGAATGCAAATCTATCTTTAAACTATGAATTGGAAAGCTTGGGAGGTTGTCACAGATGGTGACCTAATTCCCTTTAAACTTGTAGATGGAAAACAAGTTCCTAAGGAGAAAAATGATATGACAGTCTTAGATTATAAGATGTTGCAAGTTAATTCTAGTGTTATGAATGTTTTATATTGTGTTTTAGATACTAATGAATTTAATATAGTAATGTCTTGCAAATCGTCTAAGGAAATATGGGACAAACTAGAAGTCACTTACGAAGGCACTATAGATGTTAAGGATAATAAGATTGATATGCTTACAAGCGAACATGAAGCTTTCAAGATGAACCCAGATGAATCCATAACGAGCATGTACACTTGGTTCTGTTGACCTTATTGGTCACACCCGGTTTTAATTATGACAAATACTCATTGTATCTAATGAGCGTTTGAGGTTTTGTGCAGGAACTAAGGGTGATAAGATCAAGATGTGCACAAAGCAAGAAAAGCTTGAAGACCGTTTATAATTCAGCATTGTAATATATTTTTATTGGTCTGTAATAGTAAGTAGGTATTTGGTTTGTAATAAGCTCACACACATCACATGTATGATTTACTACGTAAGCTCAAACAAACCATGAATGAGAAAATGACCATAGAAAGACCTTAGGGTTTTTCGTTCGGTCGACCAAAGGTCGACCAACACCGGACTTTTTCGGTGTCTTCAAAATTGGACCCAAGTGCATCCTAGGACACTCACACTTTCACATATATTTGTTAGGCACTTGAATAGGGCTTGTTTGCTTTAATACGGGACCGAAATGCACACACGATGCACTTTTGGTCAACCAGCCAAGCCAAATTATTTTGGCCTGGTCGACTGAAACTCCCTCGGGTCAAAGTTTGACCACCCGGTCGACCAGCAAAGGTAGTTCAAAAGGCCCTGGTCGACCGAAACTCCCTTGGGTCAAAGATTGACCACTCGGTCAACCGAAACTGGTAGTTCAAAAGGCCCTGGTCGACCAAAACCCTCCTGGGTCAACAGTTGACCATCTGGTCAACCGAGAACATTTGTTCTCCAACGACCTGGTCGACCGAAGGGTCCTCGGGAGAATTCCCAGCGGTCTGGTCGACCGAACCAAGCAATTCATAATGCCCTGGTCGACCGAAACTCAGAAAATTGGCAAATCGCCCTCGCCTGGTCGACCAAGACCTCAGTTCAATATCCCCCTGGTCGACCAAACCATTTGAGACTTGGTCGACCGAAACATTTTTGGTCGACCGGAGCTCTCGGGTTGCCATTATTTTTACCGCGGGTTAAATATTTTTAAACAGGGTTAAATTGATTTAAATGTCATTAATCTTTTCTAACAATACCCAATAGGTCCCCAACGGTCAAATTTCCTTCCATGGCTATATATATGTGATCATTTGCAAAGATTAAATAAAGATTAGCCACTTTGATTAGGGAAGAATTCTCTGAAAAATAAAAACCCTATTCTACTCATTTTTTGGGCCTCATTCACTCAAGCTTGCCTTTTATCATTGCCTACATCATTTGTAAGTGGATTGAGTGTGTTTGAATAGGTTTGCTCTCCTTATTTTGTTTGCTTGGAACGATTTTATTAGAGAGCAAAACCTAAGGATTCTTAGGGGACTTTGTTGATAAGTCTATCCTAAGACGACCTTATTAGATCTTCTAAGCATGCACATTCATTGTAATATCTTGAGAAGATCTTATAGTATTTTGTTTGCAAAATCTTTTCAAAATCATTTTCAAATATCTAGTGTGCTTTGTATTGATAAATATATTTGAAGAGATATTTGTTTATGAGATAGTGGTCTTTGTTGCAATATTCTTTCACTTATATATTATTTGCTGAAGACAAAGATTACACATCTTTTGCAAACCGAGCTCATATTTCATTTTATACTCACATGCTTAAAATATCATACTGATTGAAATACTTGAGACTAGACATCTTTGTGTGAACTTATTTATTGAAAATTTCTTGTGATACAAAGATTGTTTGTTTGACACTCTCACGTACGCATTACACTGATAGAAAATACTTTGAGAGTTGAACCATCTAGACCACATTGAACTTACATATTATTTCATATTGTGGTGTATATGATTGAACGTAACTGGGTACAAATCTGCTTTACTTGAAAGCAAAATCACTGTACCGTTTGTTTTATTAAGCAAACCTGTTATATTCCAGGCACGAGCCTGAAGAGGGAGACTAGCCCTGGAATAGTCCCGGATTGGCTTAGACCCGGTTAGGAAAGCTAGGTGCGTCGTCCTGTTAAGGCGTGTAGGTTGAGGTCAGCCCTGTGTTAATTTAACCTAGTTGTAAACGGTGCCGCTCCACCCTTAAGTAAGCTATTAGTGGAATCCTCCGGCTTACGAGCTAGAGGTGGGGACGTAGGCACAGTTGGCCGAACCCCGATAACATATCGTGTGTTTGTTTATATTCAAGCAGTTTATATTTACCGCACATGTATGTTATGGATGAATGATGTGTATGACTTAATTTCCACGTTATACTTATCTACGCATTTGGAAATTGCATAGACTGACCCTAGGTTGTGTATTCACCGTTGTTGGATAAATTAACCTAGGTGAAAAAGTTTTAAATTCCAATTCACCCCCCCTCTTGGGAATATACCAATTCTAACAGGTTCACTCACATAATAAATTCCCTAAATGCCTTAGGAAAAACCTACACTACCTATGAGATGATAAGAAAAATTCTTAGAGGGCTGCCACCTATATGGGAACCAAAAGTCACTGCAATAACGGAAGGTAGGAACCTTAAAACCACTTCTTTAGATGAACTTATAGGTTCTTTCCTCACATACGAAATGACAATGAATGAAAGGAATGGAAAAACCAAAGCCCAAGAATCAATAGCCTTCAAAGTCTCAAAAAAAAACTCTAGTAGTGAAGAATAAATGGGTGAAGATAAAGTAGCCTTCATATCTAAAAAGCTAGCAAGGATACTAAGAAGGAGAAATAAATTCAAAAGAAGAAACCAAGACTCTGAATCCGAAGAAGAAGAAGAAGAAGAAGAAATTAGCAAATAGAAATCCAAAAATAAAACTCCTACATGTTATAATTGCAACAAAGTTGGACATATAAAACTGGAATGTCCATTACAAAAGAAAGAGTCTAAGAAGAAAAACAAAAAGGCCAGGAAAGCTACTGCTTAGGATAGTACAAGTAGTTCGGAATATGAATCAAGTGACCAAGAGGTTGCTTATACTTGCTTTATGGCTTGGGACGATGAGGAAGGCTCCTCATCCAAGTCCTTAAATAATTCTTGTAGTGATTCATCAAATGAATCCAATAATGAGTGTATGTCATCTTATGATAAATTGCAAATGATTTATTCAAAGTACATAAAATGCTAATCAATGTAACTAAACAAAACACATCATTGAAAAGCAAGAACGATGGAATAATGAAAGAGCTAGAATCAATTAAGATTGCTGAAAATGATAAAGATTCAAAATTCAAGAAAATAGAAAATAAGTATGAATCTGCAATAAAAGAATTAGAAGCTAAAAATCTTTCTAAAAAGGAAAAAAATTGAAAATCAAGAAATTAGAAAGCAAAAATGAAAAAATGATGGAAGATCTTCGATCCCTATCCTCCATGGAATATGAGAAAGACGTATATATTTTTAAATTAGAGGATAAAATCAAAAAATTATAAAATTATCTCAAGAAGTAGAGGAATCACAAAAGAAGGTTCATGAAAAGAAAGATATTGAGATAAATGATCTCAAAAATCAAATTGAAGATAAAGAAAAGATTATTTACAACTTCACAAAAGGTAAGGAGAACTTCAAAATGATAAGCTCACAAAGTATGACCTTAAACAAAGAAGGCATTGGATTTAATGGGATTGAAAATAAAAACAAAAAGAATCTTTACATGGCTTATTTTTCAAAAGCATCCAAAGATTTTGCTAGCACATCTTCTAATGCCTACACTAACACATATGCTACCTATGCAAGAAAAATGGTCATATAAAGTTTGAAAGTCTATTAAAGAGAAAGGATGTAAGAATTAAACAAGTATGGAGCATAAAAGAAAAATCAAGTCTTATGAAACCTTCAGGACCCAAGAAAGTATAGGTACCTAGATAAAAGGCCTTAAAAATCTCAAAGAATTTATTAGAACAAATAAAAACACGAATAACATTGTTGGCCAAAACCACAGGATGATTCATATAAGCTTGAAATAGAGAGTTCTAAAATTTGGAAAGAAATTCATATGAAAGCAAAAAACAAACATATTACATGAATATTTTGATAAGAAACATTTTAAGAATGAGAGATACTTGCAGACATCTTAAGCAATATGACAAAGCAAATAAAAATGAAATACATGTTGTGCTAATTTGCTATATATACAACATGTATGATCGTGACTTGATTCATATTAAAAATATATGGCTCATTATATTGCAAACTTGAGCATGATTATGAAGCTAAATCTTGATATAAGAAGTATGGAGTTTGAGCATGAGATTATTGAGCATGAGCATGAATCTTGATATAAAATTATTTTTTGACTATGCAAGCTAATAATGAATCGAGTGGATAAATTTGTCTTGCGTTGCTCTTTAAATTGGTATCCATGAGCTATGAATGATATTATTTATATCCATGAACTATGCATGATGCGATATTAGCTTTGGTATCTATAAAGTATTTTTGGTATCACATTTTAAAAATTTTAATTGGTATCACAATTTAAAAGGCTCAATTGGTATCACAAATTGATATTTAAGAATGATAAGCATAATTGAACTCATGAGCATGTTATGATATTGATGATGTTAACATGATATTGGTGTTTGATGATTGTGTTCATGATAACATACAAGATATAAATCAATACATGAAGCATGGATAATAAACTTTAAAGCATAATTGGTATCAATTCTAAATGTATTAAATTTAGAAGAGTATTATGACTTATTGTTTGTATTATGTTTCTTCCCTAATTATTAAATTTGGAATAAATAATTGGTATCATGAATTATTATGTATGCTAAAGTTTAAAGTACTATACTTTTTATGGTTGCTCATAGCCTTAGTACTTAAAGTCTTACTCTTTTTTATTGATGTCAGAAGGGGGAGAAGTTGTGGCAGCAAAAAATTGAGTATGATATTAAAAATTTATTGAGCATGATATATATATATATATCAAAACGAGGATAAGTACTTGGTATTGATTGATATTGATATTGAGTAATGTGATTTTGATATATGAGCATGATACGTGAAAATATTTTTGAAAATGACCTTGAGGTTGTAAAAATTGTTAAGATGATGCTTATTGAAAGGGGGAACATTTTTAAAGCTTACTCAAATTATTTTCTCCTTGTTTGTCATCATCAAAAAGGGGGAGATTGTTGGCCTTACAAGGCTTAAAATCTTGTTTTGATGCTAATAAACAAGTGGAACTTAACATTTTTGGTTGAGTGGTGATATTTCAGAACTCACAAGGATCACATATGTGAAAGCAAGGTCAAAGTGCTCACAAGGATCAAATGAAGCTTAAAAGAGTCAAAGCATGGATTTAAAGATGATTTAAATAAAGCTTGAAGATTATGAGAGCATGCATATTAAAGTGAACTTGCTAAAAGCCTAAAGTACATTGAAAGCTTGAATGGACTTTAAAATATTAATGGGAATTTTCTCATTTTTTTGGAATTTTTATGAATTTTGTATACCTTTAAAAGGGATTATTTGGAAATAAAAATAAAGAAAACAAAAAGAAGCAGAATAACCCGATTTAGGGGGGGACCGGTCAGGCTCTGACCGGTCTGAGGTAGACCGGGTTTAAAGTCTGGGTCAGGACTGATGCCACGTGTCATGTAGTGAGTGGATAGGGCACGCAAATTGGATCCACAACATGGCAGTATTTTCATGCTTGTTGGGGAGCCTTAATCGAAGGGTCGGGGAACGAACACGGGCCTTAAATGCTTACTTATGGCGACGCCACGTGTCTTGCCATGGGTGGAACACAATGCGGATGTTGATGGGGGAAACCGAAGGCATTGATTAAGGGGTTAGATGAGAACGCTACATGTCAATATGCGGAGGCTTTGTGCAGACACCCGACTTGGCTCGATCATGACCACCGATGCCAGAAATCACGGACGGCTGAGAAAAGCGAGGGTGGGAGAGAGGACGCCACACGTCAGCACATGGCGGCTGCGTGTAGGTGCTCCTGACACATTCTGACGCGGCTTAATCGTAGCCGTTGATGCGAGAAACTTCGTACGGCTTAGATGAGGGCGAATAGATGCATGCATAGGGAGAGGTTCGTAATATTCAATGCGCCTGACCCAATTGATTTGGGCTGCATGTAATGACCCGAAGAATAATGGTATTTAAATAATAAAGAAGGAGGGAAATGGAAACAAGAATAGAAGGAAATTTATCAGGTCCTCGTCGACGAACACAGGGGATTCGTCAACGAGGGTACAAGAGGGCCTCGTTGACGAAGACAAGTTTCGTCGACGAAAAGATACCAAGAGACCGTGTTCAAGTTCTGAATTTCATCGACGAGATGATGGTGTTCGTCAATGAACCTTCTTCTTGGCCTCGTCAATGAGGTGACGTGGCTCGTTGATGAAGTCCGTAGTATAAATAGTGTTAAACTCAGTTTCTTGCATAGAAAACTCACCAAAACCCTCTCTTTTCTCTCTGTACCGTCTCTCCCTTCTCTCTCTTCGATTTTGGCCCCATTAGTCACTGGATCAACGATCTGAGGCCACCACAACGCTCTTGGGGAAGTTCTCTCCAAGTTTGCCAGAGCGAATCGTCGGAGGGACGGAGTTGGATTTCATCTCAAATTCAGGGTAAGGTCATTTAAGCAATATTTAGCTTACCAGCAGCTGTAGGAAATATAGTTGATGTAGAAATAATGATATTTTGTTCTGAGATATATGGATTTCAGGGTATTGAGTGGAGAGCCCTGTGAGTGTAAGACCCATCACTGTAGTGGATTTTAGCAGCAGTCAGGTAAGGGAAATATGCTATGTTAGGCAATTCTAGAATGATTTTCAGTATGAAATGTATATTTTTACCAAATTATTATTCACAGCAGAACTTTATACAATTTATCAATTATGAATAATATGTTTTAAATTACTGTGTAGCTTGAGCATATAGATATAGTATAGAAACATGTTTTACAGTATTTTTCAGAGTTATGTTTTTCAGAATATATAGATAGTGGATATATGTTATAGCAATTACAGAATACCATGATTATACAGTTTACAGTACCATGACATACAGATTTACAGTTAATTTCATAAACACAATTGATATAGATACAGTTTACTACAGTATCATGGTTAATACAATTATTACAGAATCATGGTAAAACATATAGTTGTATATAGAGATGTATTATATAGTATAAGACCCTGATGGACCATTACAGATATAGTTTACAGAGCACTATAGCGTTGCTATAAACAAAATAGAGTGCAACCACATATTTAGATAATACGCGGTAGGTAGGTTGATCGTGCCCACATGTGGATAGGCTCCCCATCAGATATGGGTTGAGGAGGGCTGATCAGTTTGACGGAGTATAGTGGTTTAACTTGGTTGGCCAGCCAAGTTAGATCCTGCCTACGGGCCGCACAACCTTGTCATGAGGGGTTAAATCATGACATACAGTTATCCATCCAGGGAAGTTTTTAGTTATTATTATGTATGTACAGTTTCACAGAAACAGGGAATATACCTATATATATTAAAAGTATTATGTATAGAAACCTAAAATACAAATATGTTAAGCAACATGGAAAAAGTTGGTGGTTTATATTACTTGTACTGTATTTTTAGATTCAGTTATACATGATTATATAGAAACATATTTTCATAGTATTGAAACTCACTTGCCACACACTAGCAATAGCATATTTCGTCTTACTGAGCATCGTCTCATCCCTTTAAATTAATATTTTTTAGGTGATCCAGCTAAGTGAGTAGATCAGGCTCGTAGATAGAGGAGGTTACAGTTCAGGCATGTCAGTAGAGTGAGTATTTTAGGAAGGTTACCCAGTTGAGGGTATTTTGGGAAATAATCGTATATGTATATTTTGGGAACATTGTAACTCTTTGGTATTGTACATATTTATATATGGTGGATGGTTAGTTTTACATATGGAAGGTATCAGAGATATGGTATTTTCATAGTTGTTATTATTTGAAATTCATAGAATATTTATAAAATATAGCATGTCGTTACAGTTTGGTATCAGAGCCTAGTTTGCTAGGTTCTGTAGATTTTAGAGTGCAGTGGAAGCAATAACAGAGTATAGGAAAGGATTTGAGGTTTCTGTAGTCTGGGTACAGGATTACCATGGTGGTTTCTGTGTTTTTCATGGGGTGATGATTTCTGAAAAACTATAGTAAACTATTATCGGATCGTGTGTCTAGGTTGCAGAACTGGATATTGAGTTAAGGTCAGGGAAGATAGTTAATTTTAAATTGGTATAGGATAGGTCTTTGTAGGAGATAAGGTTCTTAAGTGTATTTCTTATTTTCAAGATGGACCCCAGAAGCAGTGGCACGAATGTTGGGGGAGACAGGTCAGGACCTTCCAGCATAGGTGGTGATACTGATGCAGTACTGCGCAGCGTCACCCAGCAGGTGATGGCTGAGATGGCCAGGAGCTCTGGGGAGTGTGGCTATTCGATTGAGTAGTTTATGCAGATGAATCCCCATCCTTTACTAGAGGAGACAACCCGATTGTAGTTGAGAATTGGGTCCAGGACATCGAAGAGACGTTGGCAGTGCTTCCTTGTTTAGATGAGCAGAAGATAGTATTTGCAGCATTAAAGCTGATAGAAGAGGTGAAGCACTAGTGGAGATCAGCGTGATTAATAGAGGAGCAGAGGTCGGTTCCAGTGCCAGTGACGTGGGACTGATTTAAGGAGTTATTTTTCGAGCGATATTCTCCCTTGAGTGTTCGAAGCGCGAAGACAATAGAGTTTATGCACCTGGTGCAGGGGCAGATGACCGTATCCCAGTACGCAGCTTGGTTTATTGAGTTGTCACATTTTGCTCCAATCTAGCACCTGATGAAGAGAAAAATGTCTGGAAGTTTGAAGAGGGACTCAGGCAAAACTTGTTTGAGCAGGTGATTGGCTTCAGAGCTCAGCAATTTACGGAGGTTGTAAATAGAGCTTCGATCATTGAAAGTGGTATACAGAGGGGTATAGCGGCTCAGAGTCAGAGGAAAAGGCCTACGCCTCAGGGCTTTTAGGCTGGCTCCAGTAATGGTCCATGGAGAGGAGGTAGTGATAGGGGAGATCAGAGGCAGATGGCAGGACCTCGTGAGAATCAAGGTGAACCGACTTTCCTGGTGTGTCAGACATGCGGGAGATATCATTTGGGGGAGTGCTGGGTAGACAAAGATGTATGCTATCGCTGTGGGAGACCCGGCCACATGGCACATGCATGCCCCAGTCCAGCAGACCAGGTCCCAGCTCCCAGGCCTTACCGAGGAGGATATCAGGCGCCTCATGGAGGACAGTAGAGGAATGTGGCCCTAGCAAGGGTTTACGTGTTGACGCCAGGTGATGCTTAGGCTGTCGTGGATGTGGTGACAGGTACTTTTACTGTTTTATCATATCCAATTATTATTTTATTTGACTCAGGTGCTACATATTCATTTGTCTCTGAATCCTACGTTAAATTATCTGGACGTGAGACCCAATTGTTAGATATGGAATTGTCAGTAGCTATACCGTCAGGGTCAGTGATACAGTGTCAGAAGGTGCTCAGAGGTTATTCAATAGAAATTCAAGGGAGAGTGCTACCAGCAGACCTGATTGTGTTTGAGATGTGTGGATTTGATGTAATATTGGGTATGGATTGGTTGGCTATTTATCATGCCAATATTGATTGCTCTCAGAAGGAAGTAATTTTCAAACCCCCTGGTGAGCAAAAATTCAGTTTTGTTGGCTCTCGTGTACATGCTCCATCGCAGCTAGTATCAGCAATGTAGGTGAGTAGATTACTCCTGGATGGAAGTCAGGGGTTTATGGCTTTTGAAAGGGAAGTGTCAAAGAATGAAGCAAATCTTGACAGTACTCCAATCGTACGAGAATTTACAAATGTTTTTCTAGAGGAGCTACCTGGGTTGCCTCCTGAACGCAAGGTGAATTTTCCCATAGATTTACCCCCAAGGATGGCACTAATTTCTAAGGTTCCTTATCGTATGACTCCAACTGAATTAGGAGAATTGAAGAATCAATTGCAAGATTTGCTAAATAGGGGATTTATACGACCCAGTGTATCGCCATGGGGAGCTTCAGTGTTGTTTATGAAAAAGAAAGACGAGACTATGAGGATATGTATTGATTACAAGGAAATCAACAAGGTTACTATTAAGAATAAATATCATCTATCCCGTATAGATGATCTGTTTGATCAGCTCCAGGGTATGCGAGTGTATTCCAAGATCGACCTCAGATCAGGTTATCATCAAGTGAGGGTAAAAGCAGAGGACATTGCAAAGATAGCTTTTAGGACCAGGTATGGGCACTACGAATTCCTCGTTATGCCGTTTGGTCTGATGAATGCCCTAGCTGTGTTCATGGACTTGATGAATAGAGTTTTTCACTAGTATCTAGATCAATTTGTGGTGGTTTTTATTGATGATATACTGGTGTACTCGAAGAATTTTTAGGATCATAAGGTGCATTTGAGGCAAGTACTACAGACACCCAGGGAGGAAAAGTTTTATGCCAAGTTTAGCAAGTGTGAGTTCTAGCTTGAGCAAGTTGCGATTTTAGGCCATGTGATCTCAAGGGATGGTGTTTTAGTGGATCCCAGTAAGGTCGATGTGGTGGTGAATTGGGTCAGGCCAAAGAATGTGCAAGAAGTCAGAAGTTTCTTAGGACTGGCAGGTTATTACCATCGATTTGTGGAGGGATTTTCAGCTTTATCAGGACCTCTCATGCGGTTGACCAGGAAAAATGCTAGATTTGTGTGGGATGAAGAATGAGAGTAGAGTTTTTATGAATTAAAGCAGCAGCTCATCACTGCACCAATTCTGGAGATTCCATCAAGAGGTGATAGGTATGTGATTTACAGTGACGCATCTTTGAAAGGAGTTGGTTGTGTACTGATGCAGTATGGTAGGGTGGTGGCATATGCGTCTAGGCAGTTAAAAGAATACGAAAAGAACTACCCTACTTATGATCTAGAATTGGCTACGATTGTACATGCACTGAATATCTAGAGACATTACTTATATAGTGAGAGGTGTGAATTATTTTCTGACCATAAGAGCCTAAAGTACTTCTTTACACAGAAAGAGTTGAATATGCATCAGAGGAGATGGTTAGAACTCATCAAGGATTACAACTGTACCATCAGTTACCACCCAGGTAAAGCAAATGTGGTGGCTGATACTTTGAGCCATAAATCAGAAGATACAACACAACTAGCAGCAATAATTCAGCACCCAATTCAAATGGACTTGGAAAGGCTCGGCGTGGAATTAGTAACAGATGATCCTCAGTCGTTTATGGCCAGTCTGGTTGTATAGCCAACACTTTATGAAAGGATTAAAACCACTCAGGGGAATGATCCAAACTCGACAGAAGTGATTGCCAGAATACAGGATGGTCAGGGAAAGGAATTCAGTATTTCTGACGATGGGACTTTGAGGTTTCGCACCAGATTGTGTGTGCCTGCAAATGACGACATCAGGAGGACAATTCTAGAAGAGGCACATAGATCTCTATATACTGTTCATCCTGGCAGTATGAAAATATATAGGGATCTATGAGAATATTTCTGATGAAGTGGCATGAAGAAGGAAATAGCAAAATTTGTGCAGCAGTGCTTGACATGCCAGCAGGTTAAGGCTGAGCACCAGAGGCTGGCAGGTTAGTTGCAGCCACTTTTCATTCTTGAATGGAAGTGGGACCATGTATCCATGGATTTTGTTACGGGGTTACCACTGGCGCCACTTGGTCAAAATGCCATCTGGGTAATTGTTGATAGGTTAACGAAGACAACGCACTTTCTTCCCATTAAGGTTAGCTACCCTATTAACAGATTAGCAGAGATTTACATAAAGGAGGTTGCTTGACCCCATGGAGTGTCACTATCCATAGTCTTGGACTGTGATCTACGTTTTACATCGCGGTTCTAGAGAAGTTTGCAGGAGGCACTGGGGACTCAGTTAGCATTCAGCACTACTTTCCATCCTAAAACAGATGATTAGACAAAGCAAACTATTCAGGTACTTGAGGATATGTTGCGAGTATGTGCATTGGATTTTAGGGGTAGTTGGACTTAGTATATGCCATTGGTGGAATTTTCCTACAACAACTGTTATCAGGCTAGCATAGGCAAGGCTCCTTATGAAGCACTTTATGGTAGGAAATATCGTTCCCCTCTATACTAGAGTAAGCTGGGTGAGAGGCAAGTTTTGGGACCAGAAATAGTGTAGCAGGCGTACGATAAAGTTTGACTCATTCGAGATAGAATCAGTGCAGCACATAGTCGGCAAAAAAGCTACGTAGATACTCACCGCCGGGAACTAGAATTTGAAGCGGGTGATCATGTATTTTTGAAAATAGCACCGCTGAAGAGAATCATGACGTTTGGGAAGAAGGGTAAGTTGAGACCTAGGTTCATTGGCCCATTTGAGATACTTGAGAAGATTGGGTCAGTCGCCTATCGGTTGGCTTTACCGCCATCTTTATTCAGGATTCACGACGTGTTTCATGTTTCTATGTTAAGGAAATACGTCCCAGATCCTTCCCATATCATCAGCTATGTAGAATTGGAACTCAGTGGTGATCTAGCATATGAGGAAGCTTCAGTACAGATCTTAGATAGAAAAGAACAGGTATTGCGTAGCAAAAGGAAACCATTAGTGAAAGTCTTGTGGATGAATGACGTGGTAGAAGAAGCCTCGTGGGAGCTTGAAGATGAGATTAGACAAAAATATCCCCACTTGTTTACTGGGTTATAGCAGTGATGCGTAAATTAAAGTAATAGTAATTTTATTTTGTTTAGCACGGAGGAATTGTAATGTAGAGGATATGATAGGTAGTATTTTGGTTTTGGGGGAATTTTCTTGTATACTTGTAATCTCCCAGGACTACCCATGTAACCATGGTATTCCTCTGCCATAAGTGAGGTAAGTAATAAAATAAGTAGAACGTTTTGCTTTTAAAAGATGATGAGTTATATGAATAGTAAATTTTGAGAACGAAACTTTATAAGGAGGAGAGAATGTAACGACCCTGAGAATAATGGTATTTAAATAATAAAGAGGGAGGGAAATGGAAACAGGAACAGAAGGAGGCAGCCGACTTCGTCGACAAACGCAAAGTGTTTGTCGATGACATTGCACTTTGGGATATAATGACCCAAGAAAACTTTTCAAGTCCTCGTCGACAAACACAGGGGATTTGTCAACGAGGGTACAAGAGGGCCTCGTCGACGAAGACAAGTTTCGACAACGAGAAGATACCGAGAGACTGTGTTCAAGTTCTGAATTTCATCGATGAGATGATGGTGTTCGTCGACAAACCTTCTTCTTGGCTTTGTCGACGAGGTGATGTGACTCATCGATGAAGCCCACAGTACAAATAGTGCTAAACTCAGTTTTCTTGCGCAGAAAACTCACTGAAACCCTATCTTTTCTCTCTCTACGGTCTCTCCCTTCTCTCTCTTCAATTTTGGCCCTGTTAGTCGTCAGATCGACGATCTAAGGCCATAATGATGCTCCTAGGGAAGTTCTCTCTATGTCTGCCAGAGCAGATCGTCAGTGGGACGGCATTGGATTTCATCCCAGATTCAGGGTAAGGTCTTTTAAGCAATATTTGGCTTACCAGAAGTTGTAGGAAATATGGTAGATGTAGAAATAATGATATTTTGTTCTGTGGATATATGGTTTTTAGGATGTTGAGTAGAGAGTCCTGTGGGTGTAACACCCGTCACAGTAGGGGATTTTAGCAGCAGTCAGGTAAGGGAAATATGTTATGTTAGGCAGTTCTAGAATGATTTTCGGTATTAAATGTATATTTTTACCAGATTATTATTCACAACAGAACTTTATACAATTTATAAATTATGAATAATATGTTTTAAATTACTGTGTAGCTTGAGAATATAGATATAGTACAGAAACATGCTTTACAATATTTTTCAGAGTTATGTTTTACAGAATATACAGATAGTGGATATATTTTATAGCCATTATAGAATACCATGATTATACAGTTTACAGTACCATGACATACAGATTTACAATTAATTTCAGAAACATAGTTGATATAGATACAGTTTACTACAGTGTCATGGTTAATACAGTTATTACATAATCATGGTAAAACATATAGTTGTATATAGAGATGTATTATATAGTATCAGACCCTGATGAACCATTACAGATACAGTTTATAGAGCACAGTACTGTTGTTATATACAGAATAAAGTGCAACCACCTATTTGGATAATACGTGGTAGGTAGGTCGATCGTGCCCATGTTTGGACAGGCTCCCCATCAGATACGGGCTGAGGAGGGTAATCAGACTAACGGAGTATAGTGGTTTAACCTGGTCAGCCATCCAGGTTAGATCCTGCCTACAGGCTGCACAACCCTGTCATGAGGGGTTAAATCATGGCATACAGTTATCCATCCAGGGAAGTTTTCAGTTATTATTATGTATGTATAGTTTCACAGAAACAGGAAATATACGTATATATATTAAAAGTATTATGTATAGAAACCAAAAATACAGATATGTTAAGCAACATGGAAAAAGTTGGTGGTTTATATTACTTGTACTGTATTTACAGTTTTAGTTATACATGATTATATAGAAACATATTTTCATAGTATTGAAACTCACTTGCCACACACTAGTAATAGCATATTTCGTCTTACGAAGCGTCGTCTCATCCCATTAAATTAATATTTTTCAGGTGATCCAGTTAGGCGAGTAAATGAGGCTCGCAAATAGAGGAGGTTACAGTTCAGGCCTGTCAGTAGAGTGAGTATTTTAGGGAGGTTACCCAACTGAGGGTATTTTGGAAAACAGTCGTATATGTATATTTTTGGAATACTGTAACTCTTTGGTATTGTACATATTTATATATGGTGGATGGTTAGTTTTACATATGGAAGGTGTCAGAGATATGGTATTTTCATAGTAGTTATTATTGGAAAGTCATAGAATATTTATAAAATATAGTAGGTCGTTACACCGCAGGTGTGCCGTGGATCTGACGACTCTGGATTGGCGCGTGCATAGTGACTTCAACCATTATGGACATTAGATGCCACAAGATCGCCCCACCACGTGTCGACACGCGTACAGATGAAGCAAGTGATCATCAACGCTCTCAAACACATCTGAGATCCCAACCGTTGATGCCTCTTGGTGGTCAGATGGCCGAGATGGACGAGGCACCTCCGCATTGATGGCACCAGGGAACGGGGATGACACGCGTCGCTAGGCGAATCGCTGACATGCAGATCCTCATGAATGCTCTTGACACAGGGGAAGCTCAGGCCGTTGATGCGGAGCCATGATCCAACAGTTATGGATGAGTGATCTGCGTTTTGTTAATGGTGTTCGCCAGGTGTCAATCGCTGAGAGGAAGATTGCGGGGACGCTGATGGGGGCGCTAATATCATTAATGGAGGGGAAACAGTGGGAGACGCGTGTTAATGGTTGATTGGGAGCTTACGGGGTCTCATCAATATTCCTAGTGTGGGTTTATCTGAGTCGTTCGTGGGGATGTGATCCTACGGCTCTGGGGAAAGCACAACGTGCGATTCAATCAAACGGATGTGAAGTGACCACGTGTCATGATCCTAAGGCTCCAAAGCTTTAGATATTTAAACCCAAAATTTTGGTTCTGCCCACCTTTGTTCCCTTTATTCTCTCGCACGCCCTTCCCCTCTTTGTTTCCCCTCCTCTCTCTCTCTCAACCTTCTATGTCTCAGTTCTCTTCCTTCTCAGCTTCTGTCTCCTCTCCATTTCTCTGCTTCTCTTTATGAATGAAACCCTGGGGCTTTTTTTTCGACTCACTCTCTCTATTATTCCTCAAGTATTCTCAGAAACTCCAAGGTTACCCAAAGACACTGTTGGACCCTACTCGCACCCTCCCCTTCTTTCTCTAATTTTCAGAACCCCTCAAGTTTCCAGTCATAGCTCGAACCTATTTTCTCACTTTCTTCTCTCCTTTCCTTTTCTTAGGTTTCGATCTCATTACCTGCTCTGGAGGCGCACCCTTAAGGCCTATGAAGTGGTTCTGCAATTCTTGAAGCCCCATGTTTTCAATTTGAAGTTTGTTTTTGAGATCCAGAAGAGGTCGAATCAAGGTATAGACAAAAGATAAGTGCCTTTCCTAACCCTTATGTTATTATTTTTATTCAATTTTCTTGTGGAGTCTGAAAACTCCTGGTGATGATGTTATTAGTTTGCATGTGGCTGTTAGGATTAGGGTTTGATTTTGGGCCCAATTTCTAGGACGAGTGGGATTAGTCCGAATCCGGTGAATGGGGACCGGGTTGACTCAGGAGAGTTAGTCGGGAATGAGCAAAATTGGGGTTGACTCGTGTGATTCGACTCGGGTGAGTTGAGTGCACCAGGGTTAGTCCGAGTGAGGTTTGACATGTGGAATCAGACACGTGTGGGCCTGGTTGTGCAGTGGGCTCACCAACGATTTTTCATTTGGGCCTATCATGAATTTTAAAATGCGAATCATCCCATTAGGATTTTAATCATGAGGCCTTTTATAAATTTTAGAACATGGGTCAGCCTGAAAAGATTTTAAGACCAAAACCACAGGCCGACTCAATTTGTGTTTAAAAATAAGGCCCTGTTTGGACTTTTTGAAACTGGGGGGCGGGGACAACTCCCATTTTACAAAGCATGGCCTCATTTATTTCTAGAACGGGCTGGCCTAACTTCCATTTTTAATAACAGGGCCTCATAAGCTGAAACAAGGCTAGGATCTTGGGGTTCTGAAATCTGGACACGGGCCTTGTGGGTTCCTTAATGGGTTAAATTCGGGTTGTTAGGACCCAAAGATAGACCAGGATTAGTGGTTCGAGTTTGGTGAGTGTGGAGAGGTCCAAACCTCAGTCAGGGTTCAGGTCAAGGTTGAACTCTGCAGGTTCAGATCAGATGATCTGAATCTCAGGCAAATTCAAAATGAGCTTCAATTCCAAGTTCCAATCTAAAGCTAAAAGGCAAACACCTGCAATCACATACGAGCACAAACTAAATTGAGTTGAGTTAAGCTTAAACAAAAATTACCTCTTCTCTTCCCTCCTCATTTCTTCTTGTCCTAAGCTCTTGGCGGATCTGATTGGGATATTTAGGAGTTTTTATTTTTCTTCCGAGTCTCTGGATGTTGCAGGTTCTTTTTCCCCTACTCTGGATTTCCTTAGGTGTATGCCTGGGTGTCTGTCTGGGCGTCTATATGTGCCCTTAAACCTCAACAATTCACTGTTCTTTACACGGTTCAGTGTAGAACTCTCCTCGGCTCTCAGCTAAGCAGAACCTCCCCCTCTCTTTTTGATTCACTCTCTATGTTGGTAGAGCTTCCCTACTCTTACTTGCTTTCTTTTTCTCTCTTATTTTTTGCAAGGTAATTCTATGCTATCCCCTCTGGTGTCCTACTATAGTGATGGGACTCCCTATTTATAGGGAGTCCAGGGGTGCCTTTTGGCGCCAATTCCCAACATGACCCTTTCCCTACAAAATTTCCCACTAACAGTATGTTAGGGAATGATTCCTTGTGATTTCTTCTTCTGCTAACCACGCCAATTTTCCCATTCTATGCAAAGGTGAAAGTCCAGGTGGCCATCTCGGATTTGCGAGCTTTTTGGATGGGTCGAGTTGGCAAACGTGGAGTGGAGGGTATTTTGAGTGCCCCCAGGTGGCATCCCGAGAATGGATGGTCAGGTTTCTTTGTTATTTTGATTTTATTTTCTATTCTTACCCTGTGATTTCTCTTTGCTAACCAACTTGCCTACTCCTTTCTTCTGCATGCAAGTGGCTCCAGGTGGCGCTCAAAGAGAGGAGGGCTTTTGGGGGTTCCAAGTGGAGTGTGCGAATCGGCAGGGAATGGGAAGATGCTTCCAGATGGCTGGCAGGGATAGGTTTAATCATCTTTATTTTGATTTTGTCTTGTATTTGCTTGCTGATGTATGTACGCCGATGTATTCCCCCCATGTTATCTTTTTGAACATTATTTTGTATTTGCAACATTTATTATCTCATATGCCCCCTTGCATTCCTCCTTTGGCACGTTTATGCCCTTGTGCACACTCGTATACTATGCCAATGTTCATACTCCCAAGTCATACGTCCCCTTGACCCATTTGGACCATTTATTTTGACTTATTTTGACCAAAGTAATTGACCAACCTCGGTCAAATAAAATAGGATATGACTTTAGTCCTTGAATGACACAGCCTTTTAAGAACAAGACTCAATCTGAGAATGAATTAAGACTATAGTTAACTCTGAATGCCAAAGTTTTTTTACCTTATGGAAACTTAATCATGACTTAATAAACTAAATTAGCTCTTGGGAGACTAAAATCAGACCTTAAAGGGCAACAATGGAATTTGGGAAATTAACAAGTGACTCAATTTATTGTCAGGGCTTCAACTCAAAATCTTGGGTTTTGAACTTTGCAATCCCAAACTTACTAAGAAAATGGAATGACCCCTCTTAATTTGGAGACATTGGGACTGTTTTAAAGTTGACAACCTTAATAATCAGAAGATCCAAAAACTTTAAAGACTAGACCACCATGAATTTGGGAAACTTTGGGGACTCTAATTAAAGAAAATTGTTCTTCAGATCGACTAATTCAAAGGTACTTAACTTTTAATGGGATCAACAACCCTCAAGATTCTAAACCCGCAATACCCTAAAGGGGGAATTATCTTTACAATTAAAAGGATCCTGTTATCAAAACGAAGATTAATTTTGCAACTAGCTAGAATTATTTGAACTTGCCAACAATAAAACCTGACACTTGTCTCAAGAACCAAAAAAAAACTTGGATCGGCCATTCGCGCATCTCAACTTTAAACCATTTTTAGAGACTTGACTAAGATCAAGAGGACTCAAGTGAGAGGTCGGGGCCTTAATTTTCAGAATACGGGGTCATTCGGGGCTTAAAGGCAATTCTTGTTTTGCCAGGTTTCTTTGGGGTAGTCTGGTTAAAATTGTGGTGTCAACGGTATTATATTATTATTAATATTATGACATGTGTATATTATTATTATTATTATTATTATAGTATTGTTATTATGCGATTGTATTAGTATTTACGTGTTATTAATATTATGATATATATGTGTGTGTGTGTGTGTGTGTGTGCGCGTGTGTGTATATATTATTATAGTATTATTATTATGTTATTGTATTATTATTTACGTGTTATTAATATTATGATATTTGTATATTATTATTATAGTATTACTATTATGATATTGTATTAGTATTTACGTGTTATCAATATTATGATAGATATATGCGTTATTATTATAGTAGTGTTATTATGGTACTATATTTTTATTCACATTATGGTATATGTTACATATGTATTATTATTATTATTATTATTATTATTATTACGGTAGTGTAATGTTATTACGATATATTACTATTATTATTATCACATATTTTTAGCACTTCAGTTCTATTATATGTTTATATTTTGTATTGTGGTATTCATTTTTAAGTATTTTTATATTATACTATTACGTATTTTTGTGTGTGTGTGTGTGTGTGCACGTGTATCCCTATGATTAAAAAAAAAAGCAGTGGTCATTTTCAAGCCTCACCTGTATTAGCTTTGAGGGAGGGTTTTTCTGATAAGCTCCCTTCTTTAATTTGGGAGTCTTATTAGATATTCATAAATCAAACCCCATTTTTTTATTCCTTTATTTGTTTGTTTATTTTTAAATGAGTTAACTTAAAGAATATTAAATTCAATTTGGGGATAATTCTTAATTAATTAGGTACCGTTCGTAGATCGGGTGCGTAGGGGGTGCTAGTACCTTCCCCTCGCATAACCGAACTCTCAAGCTCAATCCTGGTATACACAAACCGATACTATTCTTAATTGAATAGTAATCAGGTATTCTAACTGTACCAAGATAAATAGGTTAGTGGCGACTCCAAATTTTAATTTTTCTAAATATCACACATATTTTTATTACCATCACCTCCTCGGGGCACCTCACTCTCGAACGTCGCAACAGGGTAAGAGAAAAAAAAAAAAAAAGGGTGATAGAGGGTTCATACACAAAACGAAAACAAAGGAAATTGATTAATTTTTAATTTATTTTGTGCCAATGATCCATGCTAGTTGGCTTATATTCTGCACAATAAGAAATAAAAGGTACAAGAACTTGTATATAATGTGGTTCTCTTAAGTATGCAACAAATCAACACATGTGTGTGTGTGTGACCGTTTATTTCAGCCATAATTCCCACTTTTTTCATTTTTTAAAATATATCATTGAAAAATATACCATGATTAATTAGTTAGAGATACCAAGCATAACTGATTTAACAACTTGTGATTTGCACCGCCACTAGACAACCTAAGTTAAAAAGCCCTCGAAAAAACATTTGTAATTGGAGTTGGGCATAAATTAATGTACTCAAATATTTACATCTTTTTTTTTGGGTTACGTCGGGTGTCCTCAGTCAGCATCTACCAGATTATCCTGAGATACATCGCAGCAGAGACTAATCCCACGCCCCACAGTTCCCACCCCAAGGCCCTGCAGGGAGGTAAATCAAGATTTGCTGAGCGAGGCAGGAATCGAACCCGAGACGTCTACCTGGGTCACCAGCACGTCTAGGTCCACCCTTGCCACCTGAGCCAGCGCTCAAATATTTACATCTTGCTTTTTACTTAGGTTGTCTAGTATGCATCATCCTTAATTGTACTTTTAGCATAACTTGGTGTGTGTGTGTGGAGGGTGGGGGATAACAATAATATGACAATGCACACTTGCAAATGGGGAAATGAAAAGGAAACTCAAAATAGTATCATTGCCAACAAAAATAGTAAATATTCAATCTGAAAATTACTGGCTTAGTTGAGTCTTAAGAAAGGAGACAATCATAAGATTTCATCAACCCTAGTTGTATCCAACTCCTTCATATTCTTGCTAGGCAGCTTCCCATATATTTGCTTCCAACTTATTAGCATTGGTTAGCTGCAAAACCCGCAATACCATAACAGAACAATGTCATGAATGTGATGAACAATGTATGAGTGATCCAGTACCTATATGCACATGTATACGTGCTTCTATAATAAAAAATAAAATTAACAATTGGAGCTTTCAGAAGTCTTAAAAGGAGAGTACCTCTAGAACTTGATGCATTGCCATTTCCATTGGCAATAAAAACAAATGTTGCAAACCAGTGGGCTTTTATGAGATCTGGAACCATTGTTTCTTCAACAAATGGGTTCCATTCATCCTTTTCAGCATTAGTAAGAGCCCAAGTAATCTTCTCAGGGGGATTTGCATAGTCAAAACATAAACTTTTCATCTTCTTTTTCGATTTGCATTTGGAATTTGGTGAATCCTATAAAAGAAAGAGGATTACATTTAGTGAAGAGTAGTGCAAGAGAAACTAGCATATCATGTCTCAATAAATCTACACTCTAAAACTTACCTTAGCATGCTCATTTGGCCGGGTTGGCACATTTTGATTTCCTTGTACGTAAGCACGTTTCCAAGCACTTGTGAGTGATCGAAACTGCTTTCCTGTCTTTGGCTCGTAGAAAAACTACATAACTAAATAGTTAATTATGTTTCCAATATAATAATGAACCAATGAATTTATGCCGAAAGGCTTCCAATTATGAAAAATTAAATGTGGCACTTAATTAATAATTAAAACTATTGTGTTTTGTACTTAAAGAAACTATATTTTGGGCCATGTGAAGGAATTTCTTTTATGCCATACATGAAAAGCAATTGTTGTTTGGAGAATAGTATTCAAAATGGTACAAGTAAGAGAATTTAAAAAAGACATCAGCAATCTTGGTTTCTACCTTGATAACATCATGCACTTAGACATTAATATCTTAGCTAATATCAACCAATCTATACCTACGAGCTATATAATTTCTATATAGTTAAGCCTATACTAAAAAGTTACAAGAATTAAACATATAAAACATGTTAGTGATCTCTACAATATACCTTTCAATCTTCAAATATTAAAATCAAAATAGCTAACATGGTATTATAAATTAGGTGACCTATCGGAAAAAAAAAAAAAAAACGGCTAGCTGAATGGTTAGTAAATTTTAGTAAAGCTAGTGATCTATCAAAATACCTAAGATGCTTATATATGTATACCATGACCTTTATAAGGATTTTAAGCAATTACGATTGTGATAAGTATTCCAAAATGAGAACTACAATTAGCTATGTCATATAGAGCATTTGGGTACTTTTATATTATGCTTCTATGGCTAAAGACACTTGACATATGCAAGTCCAAAAGTGTCCCTTGTGGCATCACTAAAGTGGAAGTAGGCAATGTCAACACATGCATTTATCAATATTGCATGAGGATAGTTTCATTAGTCATGTATGAGATCAAGGACATTAGTTGGGTAAAGAGAATATTTAAGTATAATAAGAGCATAGAAAGTAAAATAAACATATATCTAGTTGCATAACCTAACTTATAGAAACTTTAAAATCAATCTCATTTCTTTATTTTATGATGATATGAGTTAATGCCAAAATGTGTTTGGGTGTGTGTTATCAATCTTGCACAGTTTTCTTTTCCATTAATTGTCACTTTATTCACTATCTTACTAAGTTTTATTTTTTTATGATAAATATATTCACCATTAAAGAAATAGAACATCATGATGTATCTCAAAAAGATTATCATCATTGTTTTAATCATCCTATCACACATGCAATGCTAGTCAATAAAAAGATAAATTAAAAAAAAAATACCTTAAAATCAAACATTCACTTCCAGTTTTTTTAAGAATAGAGTGAAATGCAATTAAAGGTAAAAGTAGAATTTAAATAATACAATCACCTATTTTAAAATTGAGAAACACAACTTAGAAAAAGATCACGACTTTAAAAACGTCTAACTAGAAAATAACTCAAAATGTGGAACAAATTAAAATGCAACAATCACGAGTTACATTGAAACCAAACTAAAAGCTCGTACTTTCTTAAAATTTTAGAATAACTAATCGAAGGGTAGATAAACTCGCTTTTTCTTTCTAAGAATCACAAATATCTATAATATTTTGTATTATTCTTGTCGGATTTTTGTCTATGGCAAATGGAAATTTAAGGCTCATCTAAGTGTGCAAAAAAGTTCTTATGTTCCATTTTAGTTTTTCAAAAGGTTAAAAAAAAAAATTCAACTAATTATTTATTTTTATAACATTTTGTAGGAATTTAATGAGCAACAATAAAAAAAAAAATTGTCACTATTTACTTGTGGAAATAGTTTTATTTTTAATTTTAAAATTTTAAAATAATTACAAGGATGCACCTTGTTCTCAAAATTCCCAAATTTATCCAGACAAGATGGAAAACATCTTTTTATAATTTTTTAGATTTTTAACTCTTACTTGCATATGGAAGAATGTAATTCCAGTGTTTTTTTTTTTTAAAATTTGTGTGGATTATTTGTTAAGTTTTTTTTTTAAAATTTGTACAAATTCAAATTCAAGCCCCAAAATTAATTCACCATCCCAAATACTGCCTTAAATATTTGATAATTTGAAAAACTAGCCTTTTTTGTAATCATTTTGAAAAATAGAAAAAAAAAATAAAAACTTATCTTACACATTTAAACAAACTCTTTATTTCTACCTTATTAATACCAATGTAGAAAAATGTTAAAATAACATAATTTTTTATAATTCTTTGGAAAACCAAAAAATAAAAAATAAAAATTATTTTACACAACTAACAACCTCTTAATGTTTATTATGCTAGATACATATTGAAGAATATTAGTTTTAAAGATGTATGAAAAAAGTACATAAATAATTTAAAACTATAACTCTAGATATACTCAGAAGAGTAATATAAAATATATAAATATATATATACACAAATGAAACATAATAAAGTTGACTTGACTTGAAAATGAATATTCGTTAAAATTAAAAAGTAACATCAAAGCAAGTTCGTGAATGAGCATATACATGAGTTCATGCATGCATGGGAGTAAACTCAACAAAGTGGGTTTGTGTATTCACGCACAAACAAGTGCGTGCTCGTGCGTGTTCATGGGAGCGAACTCAACAAAGTGGGTTTGTGTATTCACGTGAAAATGAGTGCGTGTTAGTTCTATGTAACACAATTATATGGATGACATATGACAACCATCTACAATAAATAAACTAATTTCTCATAACAATAATATAATATAATATAATATATATATATATATATATACACACACACACAAATATGAAACATAATAGAGTTGACTTGACTTGAAACATATAAGCAATGAATATTCGTTAAAATTAAAAACTCCCATCAAGGCAGGTTCATGAATAAGTATATACGTGAGTTCATGCATGCATGGGAGCGAGCTCAACAAAGTGGGTTCGTGTATTCACGCGCAAGCAAGTGCATGTTCACGAGAACAAACTCAATAAAGTGGATTCGTATATTCACGCGCAAATGAGTGCGTGTTTGTTCTATGTAACACAAATATATGGATGACATATGACAACCATAGGTCATTATCTACAATAAATACACTAGTTTCTCCCTACGAAGTGGTGAACAATATTTAATAAGACAATAGAGAAGAGACATTATTGAAGTTGTCATGTCGGCTTTGATAAAAGTTTAAAGGCTTTAATTGTTGGCACGTGATATGAAAATGATTATAATTAATAATTCTACGTCCTTCCTCTTTCCTGTATTCCTTCCACACATTACTACATATTGGGACTTAAAAAAAAAAAAACCATGCACGTGAGTTGAAAACTTGAAGCTTTAAGAATTAGTGTTTTCTTAGGATTTCTATATAAGAATTTAACAATAGAAATAAATTTTGAATCTGTGAATCATTTTAAAGTATTTATAATAATTTTATTTATTTTCATGTCTAAATGCATTCACATTTAATATATCAAAAAAATAAAATCACAAGAAAAGCTCAAAAATTGGCATGTTTTACTTTCTAGTTAAGTGTTAAGTAGTTGTCACTGTTTGTTTTAATGCGTTCTCTGATTTATTAAGTTTCTTTCAAATTCATACAAATTCAATTTCAAGCCCCAAAATTATTCACCATCCCAAATATTGCCTTACATATTTGAAAATTTGAAAAACTAGCTTTTTTTGTAATCATTTTTAAAAATAAAAACAAAAATAAAAGCTTATCTTACGCATTTAAACAATACCAATGTAGAAAAATTTTAAAAACAAGATAAAATTTTTTATTTTTATAATTCTTTGGAAAACTAAAAATAAAAAATAAAAATTATTTTACACTACTAAACAAGCCCTTAATGTTTCTTATGCTAGAAACATATTGAAGAATATTAGTTTTAAAGATGTACTAAAAAAGTATGTAAATAATTTAAAACTATAACTCTAGATATACTAAGAAGGGTAATATAAAAAAAAAAAATTGTATACAATTGAAACATAATAGAGTTGACTTAACTTGAAACATATAAGCAATGAATATTCACTAAAATTTAAAACCCACATCGTGTGCATATGGATACATGAGTACATACGTGCGTCCATGCATGCATGGGAGCGAACTCAACAAAGTGGGTTCGCGTATTCACGGGCAAACGAGTGCGTGTTTGTTCTAGACATATGACAACCATAGGTCGTTATCTACAATAAATACACTAGTTTCTCCCTACGAAGTGACAAACAATATTTAATAAGACATTAGAGTAGAGGCATTATTAAAGTTGTCTGGTCGGCTTTGATAAAAGTTTAAAGGCTTTAATTGTCGGCACGTGATATGAAAATGATTTTAAATAATAATACTACGTCTTTCCTCTTCCCCTTATTCCCTCCATGCATTACTACATATTGGGACTTTTTTAAATAAATAAAAAAAACCATGCACATGAGTTGAAAATTTGAATCTTTAAGAATTAGTGTTTTCTTAGGATTTCTATACAAGGATTTAACAATAGAAATAAAATTTGAATATGTGAATCATTTTAAAATATTTAAAATAATTTTATTTATTTTCATGTCACATTTACTATCTCAAAAAAATAAAATCACGAGAAAAGTTTATAAATTGGTATGTTTTACTTCCTAGTTAAGCATTAAGTAGTTGTCACTTTTTTTTTTGGTGCGTTATTTGATTTTGAATTAAAGAAAGACATTAACAATCATATGAAGTCAATACATGCTCTTCATTTCTCAATTTTTTTTTTTAATTATGCTACATATTATAGTAATCTTCATCTTTGTTATAACTAGCTAGGTCATCACAAAGGGTATTGGACAAGGTAGTGATCCTTAAATAATGAAGCAATATATTAAAACAAACTAGGATAAAAAAAATAGTCATATCTTGCACTTAGAGCTATGAAAAAATATAGAATATCATGCTTAAATTAAAATTATTATAGGAATGTTATTTTTTTTTTTCTTTTATCTATGCATATATTACATAATGTTACTTCCTCCTAGAGTCTTTGACACTCAAAACACAGTGTACATAGACTCCTTCAATTATCTACCAGAGATATATATATAAACTTTCTTCTAAAAAGAAAGAAAAAAAAATCATGGATTAGCCAATTTGATGTAGTTTCTTGGTCTCCACAATGATCAATTTTTATTTTTATTTTTTGAAGAAACATATAATAGTGTTATAAAATGAAGCTTTTCACCATATATTTATTATTTAAAAAAAAACAAGAAAACAAACAAATAAATAAATAAACTTGACATTTATTTTTCCCCTCACATAACATGATCTTAGCATAAAGATTCTTATAGTGGCACGCATAAATGACTAATCCTATATTTGAGAGAATGGATTTTGAGTATTGGATTTGGATTTGACAAAATATAGTACAAAATTATATTGAATTTTGTCCAAATCTGTACAAATTCAAATCCAAAGCTTAAAATCTATGCTTCCAGAAATTACCTAATTAAATTTAGGTTTTAGATTTTATGCCCTTGTCCGAATAAAATAACTTTAAAATGTTTTCATACATTCATACACATGCATAGCACATATAAATAAATTAGACTTTTAGTTTTGGAAAAGTTTGATTATAACCATACTAAACTAAGTATGTAAGATATCTAAGCACATGGAAGATCAAGCAAAACCTAGATCTATTAAAGCATGGTCTTCTCTGCGGATTTTTAAAAGACAAATTTGTTTCCACAAGTAAGATATAAAAGATGAAAGCAAGAACGAGATCTAACTAAATAACATCAAAGCCTAAAAAATAAAGTAGGAAGCAATAGATCTACTCTATTTCTAGTGATCAAAAGAGGCCTTTTTAAACAAATAAACCTTTCCTTTGTAAAATGATCAAATTAAAATCAAACCCCTAATTTTAGAGTTGCATGCAAAAGCCAAGAATGAACATGGACATAGATTATACCTTTCAAAGCTATCAAAAGCAAAAAAAAAATGTAGATTAAGGGAAGAAATCAAGTACAACCTTGTCAAGTTTTCCGGTATATTTTCCGACAGGACGTCTTCTCACTTCAACTGTCCAATCGCTTGGTAGTTGGAAGTCAAATGGGTTTGCAAAATATACAAAGACTTCTGTTTGAGGCCTTCGAGTTCGTAATGGCGTTACCATTTGAGGTTGCTGGTCGTTATTCTGTATCTCAGGTCGTGCTTCGGTGTTGTTTCCATCAACTGGTGGTGTTGAATTTTTGGCCTCCATTGTTGTTACTTTCTGCACAAAGAAAGAAAGGAAAAAGAAGGGGTCGAACTATCAAGTTAGCAAGAAAAGTGTGACATCTAACAATAAATATACCTCTCAAAAAATTAGTTTTTATTTTTAAATATAAAAATGCATTGGGGAGGGGCGGGGAGAGAGTGCGTGTTGAGTTGTCAAAGGCATGCAACAAAATTATTAGGTGGCACGCAATGTCATAATAGGAAAGGGCTCTGCCGGATTTAGACCAATTTTTTATTGTAAATTTTTGTTGGGTATTTCCATATAAGCTACTTAGAGCGGTGTCATATGACTCAAACCTAATCTTCCTAAATTTTTTTCCATAATTAACTTCTAATAAAAATAATAATTGATTAGGTTAACTCCCTTAACATTTTCTAGGCATTTTAATTAGTGAGTTGACTTGACAATTGGAACCTTGGAACCGAATAATCAATTTTTTATGATCATTTTAATACATCTTATTATTTTTTTCGTGAAACCTTTACATGCCTATACAATTTTCGAATTAATTTCGTATGAACTTCAAAAAATCTTAGTCCATGGTTAATTTTAGAACAAACCGTCATGGTTAAATATTAGGGGTTGTGACTGGCTCCAAATTTATGTTCTTAGCTACGTAAAAAGATAAAGACAAAAAAAATGATTTCTTCTTATGATGCTAACAAGTAGAAAAAGTTAGATAGCTAATTTTTTTAACATGGAAAAATTGTAATAATGGAACTTAAGTTTGTTGCTTATCTCCCTTCCCTATGTTGGAAATTAAACTTGACTGGAGATGACCGGCAACCCACCGCTGTTGAATTTTCTAAAGTCGGCAGGCAACCTACTCCACCTACCAACCCACCTCCGTTGAAGATTAATTCCCACCATTGTTGATTATATTGTTCTACAATTTGCTATAAATAGATGTGTGTGTATGTAATATATTAGTCTGGTGTAGAGAGGGTGAATAACCAGTGAGCGAGAGTGATTTTAATTCTCCTCTGTAATTCAGTTTGAAATAAATTAAAAGTTTTTATTGTGCAATTGATTCTCACTGAATTTCAGTCACAACCAGTGATTGAGTGTCCCCTCCACCCATCAGTGGTATCAGAGCGTCCAGGTACGCTGGAATTTGCCAAATAGTGGCGAACAGAGAGAAATTCAAATTTTCTCCCAAATTTGAAGTTGCTCAAAATCCAAAATTGAGTATACAATTGTGAAATTCGCATCAAGATGATTCCAACGGTGAAAATCGTGCTTTAAACGGAGTCCGGGAGCCCCCGCACGCACTCCCACGCACAGACAGACGACATAGTGTTTGCCACACGCGCCGCACGCGCCGACAAGAACACTAACTGCCGGCATCACGCGCTCCACACACCCGTACGCGTCTTCCTCACCCGGCTGGTGAGATCTGACCCGGACACCCGATCTTAGACTCGACCTAGAAACCTGAAACCAACCTCGCGAACACAACCTGACTCAACTGACCGACTTGCCTCCCATCTCCGACACGCGGCATGCGCAAGATCCGCCACATGGCCATAATGGTAAATCTTAACGCCATTATCTCCGTTAAGTAAAACCGTTTTTTTTTTTTTTTCAAAAAAACAAAAAAAAAAAAAACAGGTTCAGAATTTTTGGCCGATTTAGTGACTTTTAGACCTGTTCTTTGCAATCCAAAATCGGTTCCTAAGGTTTTTCATCCTTTTAAACACATTGGTGGCATCAGATTTGCCAAAATCAATCCCCATCTCTCTGTTTTTTATATATTAAATTCAATGGCGAGCGGTGCTACCCAAACGGTCATTCCAAAGTTGACTCGGGAGAATTATGACAACTAGTCTATTCAAATGAGAGTTCTTCTAGGTGCTCTGAATGTCATGGACATCATTGAAGATGGGTACAGAGAAAGCCCATCAAAAGAAGCCGAAGGAACTATGTCTGATGCTCAAAGAATGATCTTGCGAGCCAATCGAAAAAAGGATTGCAAGGTAAAGTCCATAATCTACCAAGGCCTTGATGAGGCCACGTTTGAAATCATCACCTCCGCCAAGACATCCAAAGAAGTTTAGGACTCTCTCCATCAAACACACAAAGGTGCAAACAAATTGAAAAAGATTCGTCTTCAAACATTGCGAGGTGATTTTGAATCTTTAAGAATGAAATCTATTGAATCTATTGATGATTACTATACACGAGTTATGGTAGTATCAAATCAACTGAGAAGAAATGGAGAGACTCTCCATGATAAGAGAATTTGTGAGAAAATTTTGCGATCTTTGGATCCAAAATATGATTATATAGCTGTGACCATGGAAGAAACAAAAGATTTGGAAACCATGTCTGTAAAATAACCTGTGGGCTCACTTCAAGCCCATGAGCAAAAAATCAACAGAAGGAGTGATGATAAAGCACTGGAACAAGCCCTCCAAACGAAGTTGTCCCTCACTACAGATAGATAGGACAAAGGAGGGACATCACGGCGGGGAAGAGGACGAGACCGAGGATCTTGTGGAAGAAATTATGGAAATTTTGACTCTAGAGAAGGTGGCAGAGGCGAAAGAGGTCCTACTAAAGATGGACGCAATCAATAGAACTATGTCCCACAAGGCAAAGGACAAGGAAGAAGAGGGGGATACAATAACCTTCCGATCGTAGACAAAAGAAATGTTCAGTGTTACAACTGCCATAAGTACGAACACTACAGTAATGAGTGCAGAGGTAATCCCCAAAAATCACGAAGTAAATGAAAATACTAACTTTACAGAAAAGGAGAAAGTCGAAGGAGAATCGTTGATGTTGATGGCACACTGTTCAACCCACCAGGACCAAAATGTTTGGTATCTTGACTCTAGAGCCAATAAACACATGATTGGAAGAAAGAACCTGTTTAATGAACTTGATGAGAAAGTTGAGGGAGAGATATCATTTGGTGATCTCTCTAAAGTCCCAGTTTGAGGAAGGGGAAATGTCCGAATCAAGAGGAAGGATGGAGACCATGCTTATATCTCCAACGTGTACTATGTGCCAGCCATGAAGACTAATATACTTAGTCTTGGATAGCTTGTAGGGAAAGGCAACCGAATTAGCCTTAAAGATAAGCAAATGGTGATAACAAACGCTCTTGGTAAGCTTGTTACTCGGTACAAATGGCAAAGAATCGAATGTTTTTGCTTGCCATTCAACATGATACACTAAGGTATTTGAGCGCCATCATCAAAGACAAAGACTGGCTATGGCATCTCAAGTATAGACATCTAAATTTTGAAAGCTTGAAACAATTGGGAAGCAAGAATATGGTGAAAGGCTTACCCAACATCTACCACCCAAATGTGATATGTGAAAGTTGTGTTCTAAACAAGTAACATAGAAACAACTTTGGAAAGCAAGATGACTAGAGATTTACTATGCCGCTCCGACTAGTTCACATAGACGTGTGTGGTTCATTGAGACCACTTTCAAATGGACAGAATCAATACTTCCTTACCTTCATTGATGATTACAGTAGGAAGACTTGGGTCTACTTCCTAAAAAGGAAGTTAGAGGTGTTCAACAAGTTCAAAGAGTTCAAAGCTCTTGTGGAGAAATAGAGTGGCTATCGCATCAAATCACTCCGATCAGACCAAGGATGAGAGTACAAGGACAAAGCTTTCCTAGAATTTCTTAGGCAACAAAGGATTTAAAAACAGTTCACATCGAGTTACACTCCCCAGTTGAACGGTATAGCTAAGAGGAAGAACCGCATGATCTTTAACATGGCCAGGAGCATGTTAAAGGATAAGAATTTGCCCAAGAGTTTTTGGGCAGAAGGAGTGTCATGTGCAGTTTATCTGCTCAACAAGTGTCCTAAGAAGAGTCTTGATATAAAGACGCCTTATGAAGCCTGGAGCACTCACAAGCCCAGTGTGAGTCATCTTAGAGTGTTTGGTTCCATAGCCTACACCAAGATCCCAGAAGCAAGAAGGACAAAGTTAGAAGATAAAGGAGAGAAGTGTATCCTTGTTGGATACGGCAATAGCACCATGGAATATTGACTATACAATCTCATCAACAAGAAAGTTATTCACAGTAGGAATGTCATTCTTGAAGAAAATGAATCCTAGAAGTGGGACCAGGCTAAAACTTCCAAAGATGCAGAATTAACGCTTGAAGGAGAAAAACTCATACAAACAAGAGAAGTGGCTATCGAGTCACAAGTTCCCAAAGTGCATACACCTCCACACAGTTACCATTCACCACAGAGGAATGAAGCTTCATCACCAATTGAGCGTGAATTCTCCGACATGAGGCCTAGAGGTTCCTGTAACCTAGCTGATATGTATAAAAATACAAAACCAATGGAAGAGCATGTTGCTCTAAACTGTCCGTTGCTGCCTAGCGACCCAATTAGCTTTAAGAAGGCTAACGAAAAATAAAAATGGAGAAAAGTGATGGATGAGGAGATTCAATCCATCGAGAAGAACAAGACTTGGGAGGTGACAAATCTCCCAAAGGGCCACAAAACTATTGGTGTAAAATGGGTCTACAAGACTAAGAAGAATGCTCAAGGAGAAGTCTAGAGATACAAGGCAAGACTTGTCGCCAAGGGCTACAGGAAGAAAGAAGTGGAGTTGATATCTTACAGAACATATGATCAGAATGCTGACATTTTTACCAAGCCACTCAAGCATGATATTTTTACAAGACTGAAGACAATGTTCGGAATGACAAAATCAGGAAAGTCAAGTTTAAGGGGGTATGTTGGAAATTAAATTTGACTGGTGATAGCCGGTAGCCCACCGCTGTTGAGTTTTCTGGAGTCGGCAGGCAGCCTACTCCACCTACTAGTCCACCTCCGTTGAAGATTAATTCCCTCCATTGTTGATTATATTGTTCTTTGATTTGTTATAAATAGATGTGTGTATGTAATGTATTAGTATGGTGTAGAGAGGGTAAATAACCAGTGAGCGAGAGTGATTTTAATTCTCCTCTGTAACCCAGTTTGAAATAAATTAAAAGTGTTTATTGTGCAATAAATTCTCACTGAATTTCAGTCACAACCAGTGACTGAGTGTCCCCTCCACCCATCACCTTATTGGAGCTAGTTGATTTAGGATAACCCACACATAATGTATATTATCTATTGTCTGGGCAATTTTCATAAAATTGATTTGCTCATTACAATAGGCTAATATAGTAATACAAATGGTGAAAGGTGAAAAATTAATGACGATATCTAAATGTGTAAGGCGTGATAGGAAAAAAAAATTGGTAGAAGTGGAAGCAAGAAGAACCATAATATGTGCCTAAACTAGAATTAAAAAAAAATAAATTGTATACAATTAGTTTAGAGAATTAGTAGATATAAAACCAACTTTATGTTTACAATACAATGTTATGGTACATTTTGTGAGGGGGGGGGGAGGCGAGAGGTGATAAACGTCTATACAGTAAAATTGATTTTCGACGAAATGAAATAAACATATATGATAGAATCGTAACCATAGAATACGAACCTAATTGAAATGCATACATTTGTCTCATACACTATAAGTGTAACACCCCGACCCCGAGGGGCCTGGGATATTAACTTTTTACTACTGATTTACAGCGGAAGCAAAATAAACTCAATTTTTATTAAACCAGAGCGCTAATTATTCATGTTACAATCACTTATTTCAAAAGAAGAAAATTACACAAACGTAAATATCTGAAATCATACTATATTTCTAATTAATCTTTATTTTTCTAATCCCCACCCGCATGCTTGCTAAGCCTGATTTCCGACATGTCCTTCAGAGTTATCTGAAATAAAATATGATTGGGGTGAGACGACGCACAGTAAGTAAATAAGATTATTATTAGTGTGTGGCCAAAATGAGCTTTTAAAGAATTTCGTAAAACAATATTTAATACAACTTCAAGACTGCTTTTAGAATAAATATAAATTTAAAAATTCCTGTATAAAACTTTTTCATCAATTTTAACAGTAAATTTTTATAATCATATACTATAACTGTTAAATTAAACTTTTAACTTTAAAACTGTAAAAATATTTAATGATAAACATACATATACTTTTCCTTGTACGTTTTCCTTATATCGTCATTTAAGCACCAAAATGATCCTTTTCACGTAAACTTACACTTTTCCTTCAAATCATCAGTAACTTTGTACACGTAATTAAATATGTATAAACATATATTGTAAAAACCACCCTTAGGCCTGTTTGCCGTAAGTCATGTTTACCCCCATGACTGGGTTGTGCGGTCCGAAGACTGGACTTAGCTGGCTGGCCGACCAAACTAAATCAACGTACGTAAACTTTAAGTGAGATTTTCCTTATTAAATCCTGGACTTAAACCAGGTGTGCACTCAGGAGAAATCCACTAACATAAATAACCACTCTGTAAACAGTGTGGGTGCACTCTGATCCGTATAAACTTTAAGCTGCGGTACCGAGCATCTGTAACTTTGAACTTTCGTTGCCATAAGGGGTTTGAAAATCATCTTATTATCATTTATGCAATTTAAAATAATATCGTGAAAATCTCATCTTTACTCATATTTACATAAAAAAAATGTAACGTAGAAATAAACTCATGCCACACAATTTTTGTGTTAAAAATATATATAATTTTTATTTTTGAATAGAAAGAAATGCTGAAAATTTACCCGAGGGGATTGGAACATTTCTTAACCCAAAAATAGATGCAAGTATATTAAAGATAGAACTGGTATAATTAAATATGCGTAAAAATAAACTCATGGAAATTTTGTGGAACTAAGTAACATAATTAAAATTTACGTACAAAATAAGCTCGGGTATGAATTTAAAATAAAAAGAAACTAACATAATCAAAATTTACTTACAAATAAACTCGGGTATAAATTTTGAATAAAAATACTAACATAATCAAGATTTACTTACCTTCTTCTTTTACCGTGTGCTACGAACACAATAATTATCTTTAAGAAATGAGATCAGAAAAAGTGGGTGATTAAGATTATTCAAAAATTCTCTCTCCACCACAAATTCTTTCACTCACTAATCCTTCTCTTCCTTGGAAAATTGTTGTGAAAAATGAAGGTTGAGAGCTCCCTATTTATAGGAAAATTTTGGGGAAGAAATAGAATTTATAAAAGTGTGGGGAGATTGGTGAAATCAAAATTTTAAAAATTAAAGAATGGGTAAGGTATGGGTTGAGTGGAGGCTATTTGGGAGTGCTTGCCACCATTCCCACTAAATAAATTTTTAATTAATTACTTACCTAATTAATTAATCCATTACCTAACTAATTATTTTATTATTTTATTATTTTTCTTAATCATTATTATCATTATTATTATCATTGTTATTAATTTTAAACTTGAGTGGAGGCCATTTGGGAGTGCTTGCCACCATTCTCACTAAATAAATTTTTAATTAATTACTTACCTTATTAATTAATCCATTACCTAACTAATTATTTTATTATTTTATTATTTTTCTTAATCATTATTATTATCATTGTTATTAATTTTAAACTATATTTAGTATTTATTTTATTTTATTTTATTTTTGAACAAGAATTAAATTTAAATTTTAAAAACTCATGTGGGCCCCACATGGTCTTGTGGGCCCCATGTAGTCTTGTGGGCCCCACACAATTTCGAGACCCAAATGGATCGTAAGTAATTCCAATAACTCTTATACGATTTTATGCATCCTGCATAGTTTTGAGACTTGTGAAAACCTTCATACGGTTTCGGGACTCATGTGGGCCCCACACAGTCTTGTGGGCCCCGCATAGGATACCTATATTATTATTATTTTATCATATATTTCTTCAAATTACATTAGTTAAAACATTATTTTATGTACTTATTTACGTATATAAACAGTGTCTTGTGGCTCCGGGACTCATGTGGACCCCACATAGTCTTGTGGGCCCCACATATGATACCTATATTATTATTATCTTATTATGTATTTCGACAAATTATGTCTGTCAAAACACTATTTTATGTATATATACTTATTTACGTGTACAAATAGTGTCTATCCTGTTTATCCTATGAAATTCCATTTTGACCAGGCCGACCTCCAGGGAGCGACTGAGCCGCAATGGTCTCTGAGCACTCGCTAAGACAAGGTCTTTCTTAGGCATCAAACATGGAATCAAGGATCCTACAGAAAAACACTTCCGTATTGATATTAACTTAATGACTATTTTTATTATTTTATTATTATTGTACTTTAATCATATATATATATATATATATATATATATATATATATATATATATATATATATTTTTGGGTCATCACAATAAGGATGGTGAGAAAAGATATATTTTACATCCCAGAGGGGCTATAATTGGAGATACCATTGTTTCTGGTACACAAGTTCCTATAAAAATGAGAAATGTCCTACCTTTGAGTGTGATTTGAACTATTGATTTACGTAATTAATTAGAAGTAACCAATTAGGTTTATAACGAAACCTAGACATCGATCACTAATCTAATTTGAGTACCACTACAAGATAGACCTTAACAGAAAACTAAAGAATAATGGCGGTAAGTGTGTGTTTGTATGTGTGTGTCTATATATATATATTAAAACGATGGTGTCTGAGATCCTTTGAACACGCGATTAATTAGTTTTTTTGTGAATTATATACATCATACGGTATTAGCATATGAATTGAAGAAGTTACTTAGCATATATTAAGATCAATTTACTTTATACATGTCTTAATGCAACACATATACATACGCACACACTCACCCATCTTTCGTAAAGCCCTAAATGAGTATTGAAGAAGTTAGCATTTAATGCATTTTATGAGCAATAACTCATCGGAAATTTTACTAGTAGTACCTCATTTGAATAATTTATTTAATGAAGTAATATGTCACTGCATTAAATACAAAGCAATAAATTTAATGTATGATGCAAGGCATGACATTCTTATTAAAAATTCAAATTTTCTAATTAGAGAAATAAATTAATCTATCTTTCCATTGTCCAAAGTTTAGACTATTTTGCAAGATTTAATATAAAGGCTTAAAGGAATGAATAAAATATGTTGTTTTTGTATTCTAAACAAATCTATTTATTGTATTTGTATATTAATTCCAATCACATTCTCTATAAAAGAGGGAGTTATTTTGGGAAAAGATAATAATGCACTTATCAATGTGATGTGTAAATCTAAGATTTAAAACATTAATAATTTAAAAATCACAAATAAACTGCTAACTTGGCATGTATATCTTGTTTCTCATTATATAGGCTTGTGGATTTGCTAAGTAAAGAATAATCTTTGTTAATAATTCTACTTGTGAGTTTGTCCCACAATGGAAAAAATGAGTGGATGATGGATATTTATATACATGGTTGGACCCAAGACTTAATAGGTTTAAATTTTTGGGTCAAGTTGGTGCTCACACATATGTATCAAGCTTACCCATGATCTCCTCTAGTGCTAACAAGTGGTATTAGAGTTGACGATTCGCAACTTTGGGTGAGCGACATCGTAAAAATTCAGGACTAATTCTTCTAATGTGTTAATAGTTGGAAGATCAAGTGTGTGACTAAGACTAATAAGGTAGGGGTGGAAAAACGAGTCAGAACCTGGCAAGTGACCCTATAACCCGCCCGTTAAATTGGGTTTAGGTTTAGTAGAAAATGATCCATTTATAAATGGGTCAATGCAAACCTGACCTGTTTAATAGACATGTTAGGTGGGTTTGGGTTGGGTACCCGTCAGGTAACCCGTTTAATTTGATATATATATTAAAGAGATGTACTATTTTCAACATTTTATGTTTTTTTGTTAAGATATTAATAAATAAAATAAAATAGTGCTGTTTTTTTTTTATAAAAAAAATGTCACTTTATATGAAATGTTTTAAAAAATATTAAATAAATAAATTATATTTTTAAATGGATTTTTAACGGGTACCCATTTATTAAACGAACGTGTTTGGGTTTATATGTTACTCACCTATTAGTAAATAGGCTAACTTGAACCCGAAGCCATTTAAACCCTACCCGTTTATGACCTACCCAAACTCGACCCGCTAACTTGTTTTGCCACGCCTACAATAAGGATCATTTAGCCCTGGAAGATGGATTTGAATAGGGTCAAGATGTGGGAGGTAGGATTGGTTCGGAGGCACATGGAATGCAATATGAGGCACGTAAGGCGTAGTGGTAAGACCCATTTGAACAACTGTTAGAAAATTGAGCTTAATCCCATGAGAGAGACGGTTTTCATCCAAGGGGGTACTGTTGGAACTCATAAATGAGGGGGAGATTATTGAGAATTTCACTTGTGAGTTTGTCTCATATTAGATAAATTGAGTGGATGATGGATGCTTATATACATGGTTAGGCCCAACACCCAATATGCTTAAACTTTTAGGTCAAGTTAGTGCTCACCCATGTGCATTAAGCCTACCCATGGACTCTTCAGGCGTTAACAATCTTTATAAGGAAAATGAGTGAGGGAACTATTTATCAACAATTCCAAATAATAATATTCAGGTTGTGTTTGGGAGCTCGGATTTAAAGTTATGGATTTGGAGATTTGGACCGAACTTAATAAAATTATATATTAAGCTTTATCGGAATCAAGACAAATTCAAATCTACCATCAATATTCCAAGCCTCCCAAATATGGGTTAAGTTTCAAGAATTTTATGCTTGGTAAATAAAAATGAATTCTAAATGTGCTAATCTTTAGCTTACCTATGCTTTGCATCTATAAATTCCATGGTAGCTGAGAAACCATGCCATTAATTAATTGAAGTTAGGTTTTACTACCATTTTCCTTTGGGGAAGGACTCATGTTTTTTTTTTTAAAGAGGTAAGAAAGAATTTTATTAAAGATCGAAAAATGAGGGAGTCAAGCAAGATGCTTGACCATAACAACAACATCTATAATAGTAGCAGAATTGAACTAAACAACAAAAGAAACAACATAGATGAAATAACAAAGATGGCTAACTGACATCCCTGGCTAGTCTTTGAAGACGAAGCAGCAAAGTTGACTAAGCTCTAAACTACCTTCTAGTCACCCTGAATAGCCAGCATCGGCATAACTCCCAAACCACCACTACTAGAATGGAGATTATGAAATACTTCATTGAATCTTTGATCTTAAAATAAACCCAACTCCTGAGCAAGTTCTTGAATGAACATGGCATTGCCCACTGAATTTTGAAAGAGACCAAGAAAACAGGACTAGATATTCCACGCATACTCACAATGAATAAACAAGTGATTCATATCTTCCAAAAGCTGCTTACATGTATAACAGAAGGATGGAATATGTTAACCTCTTTTCTTCAAATTGTCCCCTAGCATAATTTTATTTTGGGCTACTAGCCATATGAAAGCTAGCACCTTAGTCGGGATAAATATGTTCCATAGTACTTTGTAATCCATCGTTACTTACCTTCCCATACTAGCACCCTAAATAGCCTTATTCATACTTGCTACAGTGAAAAAATGCTGCTCTTTAAGAGATTGTAACAACAGACATCTTTCCTGTTCTCAACTACATTACACTCTTTAGAGTATTGAACAGACCCTCCAGCACCATTGAATTATCTCATTTGAGCCTTATGGTGAAAGTAATATTTCAAGTTGTATTTTTGAGCTGTTCCAGACCATGGTTGCAACATTAGCCTCTCTGTGCATGACCCATTTAAAAACATTTGGAAACTATTTACATGGATAAGTACTATAATGTGAACAATTCCTATTCTAAGATAATAAATTTTATTGTGTATACTTTGTTATTTTTCAAGAGTAAAAATGTTTTAATTTAAAAAATAAAACAATAAAATAAAAAATAAAATAAAAGAGATTACATGTTTTTGTATCTCAACTTTTAACAAATCCACATCCTTTGTGCCTATTTCTTGTGCTTATTGATATTGTCCCCCTTCTTCATCTACAATTTTACTATTTACGTGTTTTCGAATTTTACACCATTTTTTTTCATGACAGGGTAAAAAAAGTAAGGGATAGAATATGCAAAAAACAAAGGACTTTTATTCATTTTTAATTATTTTAAGCCAAAGATGCACATGATATGATTAATTACTGTTAGGAATTTAGGAACAATAATCACACACACAAGCAAAATAAGCACACAAAATAAGAACACCAGATTTATGTGGTTCGGTCTAATCTGACCTATGTCCACGGAGCACACCGAATATACTATAACTTGGGAGAAAAACAAGAGGAGGAGACACACATTCAACTCAACTATTCTCACACTTTTCTCTGTCTCACCTTCAGCACTTTCACATCCTCACTCACTCACTTCACTATATTCACATTCATGTACAATTGCTTCATTATATAGCTATATTGAATGGGTTATTTTAGCACGCGGGCATTATCATTCCAACGCATGAAAGCTGGCTCCTCCGCGGCTCTTTTCATCTACAACTCATCCTCTTCAAGGTCATTTAATTTTCGTTTTTCATTTAATCCATTTCCATTTTCTTCATTTCCATTTCAGCTTAACAATCTCCCACATGGAAACGAAGATACTATTTCAACCAATATATAGACAATGATATGCTCAAATCTATCTTCAAACATGAAGATCAACTAAAGTTGAGCACAACTTCAGTTTCTCTGTAATCACCACCTTTGTCAACATATCTGCCGAATTCCTACTACCTTGAATTTTTTCCAGTGTCAACACTCCATCATCTAACAAAGATCTGATGAAATGATAATGTAATCCAATGTATTTGGTTTTGGAATGAAATGCAAAGTTCTTTGTCAGATGCATCGCACTCTGACTGTTGTTGTGCAAAACATTTCTTTCCTGCTTTATTCCAAGTTCTGTTAACAAACTTTAAAGCCAAATCATCTCTTTACTGACTTCTTTCACTACTACATACTCAGCTTCTATAGTGGATAAAACAACAATCTTATGTATCTATGACATTCAACTAAAAGTTGTTGTGCCAAAAGTAAGCACATATCCGGTGGTGCTTCTGCAATGATCAATTTCACCTGCAAAATCGGCATCAACATATCCTCGAATTTTCAAATCTCCTTTGCCGAAACATAGGCACTTATCAATAGTGCCACGTAGATATCTCAAAATCAACTTCACTGCTTCCCAGTAAGTCTTCTCTAGATTTAACATAAATCTGCTAATAGCTCAGACTGCTTGACTAATGTCTGGTCTAGTACCAACCAAGATGTACATGAGACTTCCAATGACTGAGGCGTAAGGTACCTTAGCCATGAATTCCTTCTCTTTATCTGTCTAAGGAGCCTAATCCTTGGAGAGACAAAAGTGACTGGTCAATGGCGTATTTACTACCTTGGCACTACTCATGTTGAATCTCTATAAAACACTGCTAATATACTCTGAATGAGATAATTATAACGTTCCATGTTGCTTATCTTTGGAGATCCGTATTCCAAGTATCTGCTTGGTTGAACTCAAGTCCTTCATGCCAAACTCCTCTGACATTTGCTGCTTTAATTTCCTAATTTCTCCTATATTTTGTCTTGCAACTAACATGTCATCGACATATAGAAATAGTATGATATAGTTAGAATGATACCTCTTGAAGTAGCAATAGTGGTTGGCATTGCACTTTTGAAAATCTTTTCTGCATATAAAGCTATCAAATTTTTTTGTACCATTGCCTGGGAGCTTCTTTGAGACCATACAAACTGTTCTTCAGTCTGCACACAAGATCATCTTAACCTTTTACTGAGAATTCTTCTGGTTGGTGCATGTAAATATCCTCATTAAGATCACCATGAATAAATGTTATCTTCACATCCAACTACTCGAGATGTAGGCCCTCTGAGGCAACAATGCTCAAGACTGATCTGATGGTTGTTAACTTCACAACCAGTGCAAAAATGTCAATGTAGTCAATTCCTTCCTTCTGCTCGAAGCATTTGACTACCAATTGGGCTTTGTACCTCCTAGATCCGTCATGCTCCTTTTTGATCCTGTACACCCATTTTTTGTGAAGAGGCTTCTTACCTTTGGGCAACTTAGCTAGTTCCCATGTTTTTTTGGAGTTGAGGGACTTTACCTCGCCCTTCATTACAAGCTCCCACTTGTTCGAATCTCCCGCCTGACATGCTTCATCATACCATTCGGATTCTCCTCCATCTGTAAGAAGTAAATAATTCATATACCTCTTATTTGGTACATGCTGCCGAGAAGATCTCCTAAGCTCCGGAGCTGGAGTAGGAGACGGTGGTGCGACAATTTGCTCCGCAGGTTCCTCTGCCTGAATAATCTTGGCATTTTGTTATTGTTTCTCCTCTACCTAAGGACTCTCAATGTTTCTCTGTTGTGTCCCAACACCTTCTAGGACATTATCCAAGTTTACTTAAGTTGTTTCATTCTGAACTGGTTCTGCGGGTTCTATTGGTTTTGTTGTGTGTCTGTCTTTGTATATCACCTTTTCATTAAAGATCACATCTCTACTTCTGCTCACCTTCTTGTTTTCATCATCCCAAATGTGATACCCATACTTATCTTTGTCGTAACCGACGAAGGTGCATTTCCGGGACTTTGGATCAAGTTTGTTTTTGACATGATCATTAACATGCACATATGCTACACAACTAAAAACTTTCAAATATGAAAGTCTCACCTCTTTTCCGCTCTATACCTCTTCTAGTAGATTGTTGTCCAATGGTACTGATGGACTCCTATTAATCAAGTATGCTGCTGTATTAACTACTTCTTCCTAGAACTGCTTTGGTAAGCCTAACTGCATATGCATGCTTCTGCCTCTTTCAATCAATGTTTGGTTCATCCGTTCAGCTACGATGTTGTGCTAAGGCATACTTGGCACAGTTCTTTCCATCATGATACCATGCTCATAGAAAAATTTCTTGAACCCAGTGTCATCATACTCACCACCATTATTGGTTCTCAACTTCTTGATTTTTAAACCAGTTTCATTTTAAACCATTGCTTTCGAAATCTTAAAAGAATCAAAGACATCATATTTTTATTTCAGGAAGTAAACCCATACCTTCCGAGAATGATCATCAACAAACGTCACAAAGTAATTCCTTCCACTTGGGGATGAGACGGTCGTCGGTTCCCATACATCTGAGTGGACAAGTTCAAGTTTCTCCTTCTTTGGGATACTGATAAATTTCTGGAAACTAACCCTATTCTGTTTCCCAAGTATACAATCCTCGTACATATCAATCTCTACTGATCGTTGATCACTCAACTTTCCCTTTAAGTGCATCACCCTGAGTCCCTTCTCACTGATCTGACCAAGTCATTAATGCCAAATGTTGCTATTAACATTTCTTGTAGCAACTGAAATAGACATACATGCAATATAAGTACATAAAGTGTTCCACTTTTCTTATCTCGTGCAATCGACAATGCACTCTTTGAAATCTTTCATTCATCGTCAATGAATGTTGTGATGTATCCCTCATCTTCCAGTTGACCAACTGAGATCAAATTCTTTCACAGGTCTGGAATATATCTGACATCCTTTAGCTTCCATACTGACCCCTCACCTTCATCTTCACAATTCCCTTACCAGTTATGTTGCAAGGTTGATCATTACCAAGGTATACCTTACCAAAGTCACTTGGTATATACTCCTCTAGGCAATCTTTACTACAAGTGGCATGAAATGGGGCGCCAGAATCAAAGACCTAAGACTCCTTCTTGCTCTCCAAAGAGCATATCAACATATCACCTTCTTATGAAGCAACATTTGCTTTTTTCTTTGCCTTATAATCCTTTCTTAGACCTTTGCACTGGTTTCTGAAATAACCCAACCTTCCACAGTTCCAACATTCAATGTTCTTTGTGCCCTGAGAACCTTTGGGATTTCTGGATTTAGATCGCTTGGACCTAGATCTATTGTGATTGTTTGATCGGCCATGCCCGCTTCCTTTCCATGAATCTCTCCCTCAGCTTTCCACATTTAATGCTGAACTTGAAGTGGAAGCAGCGTTTGACATCCTAATCTCTTTCATCAAAATCATGCTGACGACTTCATCAAAATTCAACTTTGATTTTCTTGTGGAACTACTCATCATAGTAACAATACATTTCCAACTCTTATGCAACTGACAACAAATCAGTAAGGTACGGATCTCACTATCAAACTTGATTTCAACTAAGGCGAGTTGATCCGACAACTCGTTGAAATTATTTAGATGTTTACTACAACTTTCACCTACAAACATATTCATAGTAAATAACTTCTTCATTAAGTGTACCTTATTGGTGGCTGATGGCTGCTCATACATGTTGGAAAGCACATCTATAAGAGACTTGGTGATTGTCAAGTGTTTGATATTAAAGGCAACAGACTTTGCCAGTGTTATCCTGATAGCTCTGAGACCTTTTCAATCAAGCAACTCCCACTTGTCCTCCTTTATGGAATCTAACTTTCCTTTCAATGGTAAGAACAACTCATTACCAAACAAGTAGTCCTCGATCTGTATCTTCTAGAAATCGAAGTTGGTGTTGTTAAACATCTCAATCTTTGAGATCTTTTCATTCGACATATCAATTCATCAATCTAGATATGGAATCGGCTCAAAAGGATAGCACAGTTGGATTCGGAACAGCCAAAAGCCTTAGAAATGGTTCAAGTCGTTCAAAAAACGGACCTGAAATGATTCTGAAAACCTAGTCAAACCTTCTAGTCAAAATCAATCAACTTTTCGTTAAACTTAATGGAATATACTCCCACTTAACAAAATATTCTGACACCATTACTGACGACGTTAACGCTGTTAACTAGCTACTGACGTGACAGGTGGGACTCGGTGATGACGTGGCGCTAATGTGGTAGTGGGCCTCATGATGACGTATCACTGACGTGGCAAGTGGACCTAATGATAACGTGGCATTGACATGGTAATGGGGCTTAGTGCTGACGTGGCAGTCGAGCCCAGTGAATATTGTATTAAATTACACTAGGTAAATTTTCAGGGAAGTGGGGGGTCACAATGGACCGTTTAAGTCTTACTTTCCTAGACAGAATTTTTTTAGACACGAAATTAGTACAATATAGCTCCTAGGACCTCCGATCTAGAAACTTTGTTTCGATCTGGAAATTTTGCTCTAATCTGGTGACTTTGCTCCGATCTGACTCTAATAGTACTTGTTAGGGATCTAGGAACAATAATCACACACACAAGCAAAATAAGCACACAAAATAAGAGCACCAGATTTACGTGGTTCGGTCTAATCTGACCTATGTCCACGAAGCACACTGAATATACTATAACCTGGGAGAAAAACAAGAGGAGGAGACACACACTCAACTCTTCTCACACTTTTCTCTCTCTCACCTTCAGCACTCTCACACTCCTCGCTCACTCACTTCACTATATTCACATTCACATAAAGTTGCTTCATTATATAGCTATATTGAATGGATAGGAAAGGCAGGGACTAATTGGGATATTTAATGGGTTATTTTAACACGCAAGCATTATCATTCCAGCGCATGAAAGCTAGCTCCTCCGCGACTCATGAAAATCTACAACTCATCCTCTTCAAGACCATTTAATTTTTCATTTCCATTTTCTCCGTTTCGATTTCAGCTTAACAATTACGACCATTGTATTTAAGAAAATGAGAAATAGAAGATATAAGAACATGTACATATGTGATTCTCTCATGTATGCAAGAAATTAATATGTGTGTAGGTGCGTGTATATATATATATCATACTTTTCCCTTTTTTGATATATCATTGAAACATAGAATAATTAACTAGTTGGAAACACCAGATAACCGATTTAACAGATGATGTGGATCACCATCAATGGTGCTTCTACGATAATTTGGTGTTTTTAGGGGGGAGGGGTATAAGACCAATAATAATATAACAATGCACACCTGCATAAGGAGAAGGTGATCGAAGAGGAACTCAAAATAGCATTAGTCCCAAGAAAAACAGTAAATATTCTATCTAATAACTACTAGCTTGGTTGAGTCTTAAAAAAGGAGACAATTATAAGAGTTCATCAAGCACAACTCTTCTTTGTTTTTCTTTTTCTTTTTTCCCAACTCCATGATATTCTTGCAATGCATCTTCCCATGAATTTGATTTCTACTTATAAGCATTAATGATTTCCTGCAAAACCCACAATCAAAGAACAATGTCATGAATGTGATGAACAATGTACAGAATGTGTACATATAGAAGTCTGAAAAGGAGAGCACCTTTAGAACTTGATGCTCTTAGAATGCGTACATATAGAAGTCTTAAAAGGAGAGTACCTTTAGAGCTTGATGCATTGCCATTTCCATTGGCAATAAAAACAAATGTTTCAAACCAATGGTTTTTTATGAGTTCTGGAACCGCAGTTTCTTCAACAAATGGATTCCATTCATCCTTTTCAGCATTAGTAAGGGCCCAAGTAATCTTCTCAGGAGGATTTGCAAAGTCAAAATGTGAAATTTTCATCTTCTTTTTCGATTTATGTAATTTGGAACTTGGTGAACCCTATAAAAGAAAAGGATAACATTACAAAAGAGACTAGCACCTTGTCTCAATTAAATTAATTTACACTCTAGAGCTTATCTTACCTTAAAATGATCATCCAGTTGTGTTGCCATATTTTGATTTTCTTGACCATAAGCACGTTTCCAGGCACTTGTTAGTGATCGAAACTGCTTTCCTGTCGTTGGCTCGTAGAAAAACTACATAACTAAATAGTTAATTAAAGGTTTCCGATATAATAATGAACAATAAAATAATGCCAAAAGCTTCCAATGATGGGAAATAAAATATGGCAGTCATTCAAAATTAAAACTACTGTGTTTTATACTTGAATAAACTATACTGTGGACCATGCAAAGGAATCATTTCTTTTATGAGGTATGAGAGAAGAAGTAGTTGTTTAGAGAATAGTATTCAAAAAAAATAATAGAGAATTTAAAAACACATGAACAATCTTGGTTTCTGTATGATAACATATGCACTTAGACATTACTAATATCTTCAATAATATCAACCAATCTGCATCTATAAGCTACATGATTTCTATATTGTTCAACTTATACTAAAAAGTTACAAGAACTAAACATATAAAACATGTTAGTGATCTCTACAATATACCTTTCAATCTTCAAATATTTAAATAAAAATTGCTAAGATGGTATTATAATTTAAGTTATCTACAAACAAAAAAAAAATCCTAGTTTAATGGTTAGTATTTTTTTTTTTTTTTTTTGAAAAGTAATATCATTATCAAAGGAGAAATCAAGTAAGATGCTTGGAAACTCCAAACAAGCTTATAGAAAAAGGCGAGGATAAAACAACCTCCCACATTAAAGAAAATACAATAGAACACTTCCCAAATTAAAAACTACCAATACCCTGCAAGTAAACAAGTAAAACTTCCAAACAACTGAAATTAAGGTTAAATTGTAGATTTTTCAGGATTAAAAAAGTACAGACAAAAGCAAGGAGAAAGTCACGGAAGTCAGAAAAGAAGTTGGGGATAAACAAGAAAACTACATTGAACTTTTTTTGACAATTTATAGAAATTGAGAACGAACTGAGTCCACGGATGCAACTGCGGAAATCTCATGAAATCCAAAAATAACTCAAAGAATGATGGGGGATTTAACAATTCAACCAACGGAGAAGAAAAAAGCAAAAGATGGAAAATTGGAAGCTGGGCAATGTGTGCTTTTAGGAAAAAAACTAGGAGAAAAAGATCGTAAGGACACAAAGTCAGTTTGGAGAAAATCTGAACGCAAGAGGGGACTTCCCAAGGAAATATCAAGGCATGACTCCACAAGAGATCCTCCGAGTTAACTTCCTAAATTTGCTAAAATACAATGAAACTCTTCCCAATCCAAATTCAAGAGAGTGTGATAAGATCTAGATCAATGGAAGAGACTGGAAACACATCTAGAGTGAATTTTAGCAGCTGAGAATGAGTGCTCCCAATGGTTAGTAAATTTTATTTTTAGGTAATGATATTTCTATGTATATCATGAGCAATATAACGAGTTTAAGCAATTTTGATTGTGATAAGTATTCCAAATAAAGTGAGAGCTACCATTAGCTATTTCATATAGAGTATTTGGATTTTTATATCATGCTTTTGTGGCTAAAAGATACTCAACATATGCAGTCCACACTGTCCTTCATGGCATCTCTAAAATGGAAAATAGGCAGCGTCAAGTGTTTGATGTAGCTAAAAATAAACAACAGTTTCATCTATTTTTTGTGTTGATGTGTTACGTTAGTGATAGCTATTGTTTTAATAGTGATATAAACACAATACATGCGTGTTTTGGCCTATAATAATGTGTTATGTTATAATTTTTTTATTTTTTTATTTCCAAGTGTGCATTTCACAATCCAACTAAACTTATTAGTGTTGTTGACATGTTAAGTTTAAAAGAGCAGCACAGTGATTTTAACAAAAAGAATTATATTCAATTATCTTTATATCTTAAATATTCAAAGTTTGAAGTGGATTGAAGTGAAATCATGCACTTCAAAATTCACAACCTTGTTTAATTATTTAAAAAAAAAAAATTGAGCATATGGTACCATAAGAAATAAGTAAAAGCCTAGATTAGCTGATAACCGAAAGCCAATAAGGTTTTTGCTTCATATATATATATCCAAGGACATAACCTAACTAAACTTTATTATTTAAAAAAAATTATCGTCATTATTTTAATCCTCCTATCATACATGCAATTCTACTCTAATATAAATAAAATAAAATAAAACAACATAAACTGAAGAAATCAAACATTCACTTTGATTTTATTTTTTTGAATAGTATTAAAAAAACAAATTAAATGGTAAAAATAGAGTTTAGAATGTATTATTAGTTCGCATGTTTTAAAAATGAAAAATATAACTTAGAAAAATAAATCAAAGCACACAACTTGAAAAATGTCAAACTAGTAAATAATTTTAAAAATGGAGCAAATTAAAATGCAATAATCATGAGTTGCTTTGAAACTAAAAAAAAAACTCATAATTTTTAAAAATTTTAAAATAGCTAATAGAATTAGTTAGATAAATTCACTTTTTCTTTGAAAAATATTTGTTTTAAAGATGTACGAGAGAAAGTACATAAATAATATTAAAAACTATAACTCAAGAAATACTTAGAAGGACAATATAAAAAAATTGTATTTAATTTAAACATGAAAGAGTTGACTCTAACTTGACAATTAAGAAATGAATAAATTTTTAAAGTTGGAAATTCACGTGTATATGGGCACGTGAGCTCATGCATGCATGAGAGGGAACCAAACATAGTCGGATTGTGTATTCACGCGCAAACAATTGCGCGTTTGTTTTGCGTAATACAAAAGTATGTGGTCAGCATATGACAATTGTAGGTTGTTAGTCCTAATAAATGCTCTGGTTTCTTAATACGAAGTGGTGAACAACATTTAATAAGACATTGGAGAGGAGACATTATTAAAGTTGTGACATGGGATTCAATAAAAATCTAAAGGCTTTAATTGTCGACACGTGATATGAAAGTGATTATGATCAATAATACAGTGTCCCTCCTCATCCTTTTATTATGTCGATGCATTACTATGTTCATACAGTGATAAGTGTAAAGAAGCTACATATTAGGTGATGTTTAAGCAATGCACATGAGTTAAAAATTTGAAATCTTAAGAATTAGTGTTTTCTTAGGGTTTCTATTCAAGAATTTGCCAATAGAAATAAATTTTGATTATGTGATTCATTTTAAAATATTTATAATAATATTCTTTATTTGCATACCAAAAGCACTCACAACTAGGTCATTTAATTTTTTTTTTTTTTAATATATGCTTCATATTATAGTAATCTTTATCTTTGTTATAACTAGGTCATCACTTGTAATTATGCATTTTGTTATGCATTTTGATCAATATACATTTACCTTTTGATCAAAAAAAAAAAAGAGTATTGGACAACACAACACAAGATATTTAGACATGCTAGGAGAAAGATAGTCATATCTTGCAGTTAGAGCTATAAAAAAAAAAAAAAAACATCTTGTGCTTAAATTAGAACTATTATAGGGAATTTTTTATTATTAATTTCTGCATTACTTTAGTTTCTTATATATTCAATAGCAATAGTTGTAGTATTAGTGTTTGGCACAAGTGGGGTGTTCGGCACAACAGTCCACACTGTCCTTCATGGCATCTCTAAAATGGAAAATATGCAATGTCAAGTTTTTGATGTAACTAAAAATAAACAACAATGGTGTCACCTATTTTTTGTGTTGATATGTTACATTAGTGATAGCTGTTGTTTTAATAGTCATATAAACACAATGCATGCGTGTTTTGACCTATAATAATGTGTTATGTTATAATTTATTTAGTTGTTTATTTCCAAGTGTGCATTTCACAACCCAAACTAAACTTAGTAGTATTATTGACATGTTAAGTTTAAACAAGCAGCACAGTGATTTTAACCAAAAGAATTGTATTTAATTATCTTTATATCTTAAATATTCAAAGTTTGAACAGGATGGAAGTGAAATCATGCACTTCAAAATTCACAACCTTGTTTAGTTTTTTTTTTTTTTTTAATTTTGAGCATATGGTACCATAAGAAATAAGTAAAAGCCTAGATTAGCTAATAACCGAAAACCAATAAGGTTTTAGCTTCATATACAAAAATATTATGTCCAATAGTTGGATAATTAAAGAGATTATTTAAGTATAATAGTAATGTAGAAATTGAATATATATATCCAAGTACATAACCTAACTAAACTTTAAAATCAACCTCACCTATTTATTTTGTGACAATATGAATTCATGCAAAAATGTATTTTAAATGCATTCATTATGAAAGAAATAAGTCATCATGATGCAAATAATCTAAAAAAATTATCGTCATTATTTTAATCCTCTTATCATACATGCAATTCTACTCTAATATTAAAAAAAAAAAACCTTAAAATCAAACATTCACTTCTATTTTTTTTTTTTTTAGTGTTGAAAACAAATCAAATGGTAAAAACAAAGTTTACAATGTATTATTAGTTCGCATGTTTTAAAATTGGAAAATATAATTTAGAAAAATATAACAAAACACACGACTTGAAAAATGTCAAGCTAATAAATAACTTTAAAAATGGAGCAAATTAAAATGCAATAATCATGAGTTGCTTTGAAACTAAAACAAAAACTCATAATTTTTTAAAATTTTAAAATAGCTAATAGAATTGGTTAGATAAATTCACTTTTTCTTTGTTAGCATGACAAAGTGTAGCTACTTTTTTTTAAAAAAAATAAATGAACAACAGTTTTGAAAAAAGAAGTATCACTATTCACTTGTGAAAATAGTTTTACTTTTTATTTTCAAATTTTCAAATATTTACAAAAGTGATACCTTGTTTTCAAATTATTCAAAATATAGAATAGTTGAAAAACATCTTTTTTATATTTTTGACTCTTACTTTACATATGGAAGAAGGTAATTCAAATATTGGACTTTAATTTGTGCGGATTATGTATTAACTTCTGTTAGATTCATATACATTCAAATTCAAAACACTACCTTATATATTTGAAAAGTTGGAAAATAAGTTGTCTTTTACTTCTTCTTTTTTAAAAAAAAAATACTTTTGAAATATAGAAATAAAAAAAATGAAAATTTATTGTGCACATTTAAACAAACTCTTTATATTCTACTTTTTAAATACCAATCTAGAAAAAATTTAGGATAAGATAAATTTTTTATAATTCTTTGGAAAACTGAAAAATAGAAAATGGAAAATATTTTCCATGACTAAATGGATCCTTAATGTTTATCATGTCACATATATATATATTGAAAAATATTTGTTTTAAAGATGTATGAGAGAAAGTACATAAATAATATTAAAAACTATAACTCAAGAAGTACTTAGAAGGACAATATAAAAAAATTGTATTTAATTTAAACATGAAAGAGTTGACTTAAGAAATGAATAAATTTTTAAAGTTGGAAATTCACAACATGTGTATATGGGCACGTGAGCTCATGCATGCACGAGAGGGGACCAAACATAGTCGGATTGTCTATTCACGCGCAAACAATTGCGTGTTTGTTTTGCGTAATACAAAAGCATGTGGTCAGCATATGACAATCGTAGGTTGTTAGTCCTAATAAATGCTCTGGTTTCGTAATACGAAGTGGTGAACAACATTTAATAAGACATTGGAGAGGAGACATTATTAAAGTTGGGACATGGGATTCAATAAAAATTTAAAAGCTTTAATTGTCGGCACGTGTTATGAAAGTGATTATGATCAGTAATATAGTGCCCCTCCTCATCCTTTTATTACGTCGATGCATTACTATGTTCATACAATGATTAGTGTAAAGAAGCTACATACTAGGTGATGTTTAAGCCATGCACATGAGTTAAAAATTTGAAATCTTAAGAATTAGTGTTTTCTTAGGGTTTCTATTCAAGAATTTGTCAATAGAAATAAATTTTGATTATGTGATTCATTTTAAAATATTTATAATAATATTCTTTATTTGCAAAAGCACTCAGAACTAGGTCATTTATTTATTTTTTATTTTTTTACTTCCTTTCAAAGCTTTTGACACTCAAATGTTGTGTTTACATAGATTCCTTTCAATATTTCTACCAATATATGTCCACAAACTTCTTTTTTAAATAAAGAAATCATGGATTACCCTATTTTATGTAGTTTCTAGGTCTCCAAAATGATCAATTTTTTTTATAGAATTGTGTTGATATTGAATTAAAAAACAAATAAATAAATAAATTTGACACTTACTTTCCCCCTCACATAACATGATCCTAGAATAAGTAACCTTATATTTGGGAGCGTGAATGTCGAACATTGCTATTGGATTTGTGCGGATTTGGATACAGCATATTACAAAATTATCTTGGGTTTTGTCCAAATCTACCTAGATTCATATCTAAAGTTTGAAATTCATACTCACAAGCACTACCTAATTAAATTTAGAGTCTAGATTTCTAGTGCTTGCCTGGAGAAAACAACTTTAAAATGCTTTTTGCATACACACAGATATATTTTGTCAAACACACTCACATTACAACGTATATTAATTAGATTTTTGGTTTTAGAAAAATTTGTGTATTAGCATACTAAAACTAAGTATGTAAGATATGTAAGAACACAACAGATCAAGGAAAACCTAGATCAATCAAAGCATGGTCTTTTCTACTTTTTTTTAAGACAAAAACTAGTTTTTACAAGTAAATGACATGAAAGATGAAGGTAGAAATGAGATGTAGCTAGATAACATTAAAAAAAAAAAAAAAACCTAACAAATAAAGAGAAAAGCAATAGATCTACTCTATTTTTAATGATCAAAAAGGATTGTTCGAACAAAATAAACCTTTTTTTCTCAAAAATAGATCAAATTAAATCAAATCCCCTAGTTTTTTACATGCAAAAGCCAAGAATCAATGTTTAGATGTATTATATCTTTTCAAAGATATGGAAAGCAAAGAACATAGATTAAGGGAAGAAATCAAGTACAACCTTGTCATATTTTCCAACATATTTACCAACAGCACGTCTTCTCACTTCAACTGTCCAGTCGCTTGGTAATTGGAATTCTGATGGATGTGCAGAATATACTAAGACTTCTCTTTCAGGCCTTCGAGCTTGTAATGGCATTACCATTAGAGGTTGTTGATCAGCATTTTGCACCTCAGGTTGTGCTTCGGTGTTGTTTCTTTCAACCGATGGTGCTGAATTTTTAGCCTCCATTGCTGTCACTTTTTGCAGGAAGAGAGTAAGGAAAAAGGAGGGGGTCGAGCTATCAAGTTAGCAAGAAAAGTGTGACATCTAGCAATCTATATACCTCTTTTCAAATCAAATTTTTTATTTTTAAATATAAAAATACATTGTGAGAGAGAGAGAGAGAGAGAGAGAGAGAGAGAGAGAGAGAGAGAGAGAGAGAGAGAGTTGAGTTGTCAAATGCATGCAACAAAATTATTAGGTGGCATGCAGTGGCATAATAGGAAACGGCTCTGCTGCATTTAAACCAGTTTTTTATGGTAGATTTTTACTGCTCATTTCCATATGAGTTAACTATAGCGACTTCATATGTTACCAAACCTAACCATCTTGTCTCTTTTCCATAATTAACTTCTAATGAAAATAGTAATTAATTAGGTTAACACATCACAAAATTATCTAAACAATTTAATAAGTTAGTTGACTTGAAAATTGGTAGCTTGAACCATACAATCAATTTGTTATGATCATCTTTAATGCATCTATTTTTTATTGTGAAACCTTTTGGGTATTTTTTCTGAATTAATTTTGAATGATCTTTTCAAAAATCTTATTCTATGGTTAATTTTAGACCGAACCATTGCCATAGCTAGGTTAAAGTTTAGGGGCAGTGACTGCCTCCAAATTTATGTGCTTCGCGGCATAAAATGGGGGATGGGGGGGGAGGGGGGGGGGGAAGTGATATATGACAGTATTCTTGAGTTATTTTTCGCTATCATGGGATTTTTACAGTTGCATCCGTGAATTTAATCTGTTCTTAATTTCTGTAAATTGTCGGCAAAAGTTCAATGCAGTCTTCCTGTCTATTCCCAACTTCTTTTCTAACTTCCATGGTCTTTTCCTTGCTTTTGTCTGCGCTTTTTTTAATTCCAAAAAATCCACAATTTAGCCTTAATTTCAGTTGTTTGGGAGTCTTACTTGTTTGTTTGCAGAGTGATGGGAGTTTTCATATTGGAGTGGGAGATTGTTTTTTCCTCGCCTTTTTCATATTAGAGAATTAGTAGATAAAACCCAACTGGAGTAATGTTATGGTAATATTTTTTCCTAAAATTAGCAAGTTTGGACACCAATGAAATCTATATAAAGACATTTATTACGAATATATGTTGTACATTAACATCGAGCCGTACAAAAACCTTAGAATAGATATATACGTACATACCATATTACTATTGTGACCGTATTAAGGGAAAGTTGGATACGATATTTGTGCTTTGTAGTGAATTATATGCATCATGTAGAATTTGATGGGTGGAGAGGAGCACTCAGCCACTGGTTGTGGCTGAAACTCAGTGAGGATAAATTGCCAAATCAGTAATTTCAATCTGAAAATAAATTACAGAGGAATAAAATCTCTCTCACGGCTCACTGGCTAATCTCTCTCACACACCACATTGCTCACATTTACTCACACACAACTCAGCTATTTATAGTAATTATAGAAATCAAATAATCCACAATGGTGGGTGCAAATCTTCAATAGAGGTGGGCTGGTAGGTGGAGTAGGTTGCCTGCAAATCTCCAATGTCCACAACGGTGGGCTGCCGGTCTTCAATGGAGGTGGGCTGCCGGTCTTCAAGTTTAATCTTCAACATCCCCCCTTAAACTTGACTCTCCTAATTTTGTCATTCCGAGCATTGTCTTCAGTCTTGCAAAAATATCATGTCTGAGTGGTTTTGTGAAAATGTCAGCAATCTGATCATACGTTCTGCAAGATATCAATTTTATTTCTTTCTTCCTGTAACCCTTGGCGACATGTTTTGCTTTGTATCTCTGGACTTCTCTTTGAGTGTTCATCTTGGTCTTGTAGACCCATTTTACACCAATAGTTTTGTGGCTCTTCGGGAGATTTGTCAACTCCCAAGTCTTGTTCTTCTTGATGGATTGAATCTCCTCATCCATCGCTTTTCTCCATTTGTCTTCTTCGTTAGCTTCCTCAAAGCTAATTTGGTCGCTAGTTAGCAACAGGCAGTTTAGAGCAATATATTCTTCCATTGGTTCTGTATTTTCATACAGATCGGCTAGATTTCGAGCTCCTCTAGGTCTCATGTCTGAGATTTCTCGCTCTATTGGTGATGGAGCTTCATTCCTCTGTGGTGAACCATGTGGAGGTGTCTGCAGCTCAGGAATTTGTGGCTCGATAACCACTTCTCTTGTCTGTGTAGGTTCTTCTCCTTCAAGTGTCAATTCCGCATCTTTGGAACATTCAACCTGGTCCCATTTCCAGGATTCATTTTCTTCAAAGATGACATCCCGACTGTGAAAGACTTTCTTATTAATGGGATTGTAAAGTCGATATCCCATGGTGCTGTCACCGTATCCTACAAGGATACACTTCTCTCCTTTATCATCCAGCTTTGTCCTTCTTGCTTCTGGGATCTTGGCGTAGGCTATGGAGCCAAACACCCTAAGATGACTCACACTGGGCTTGTGAGTACTCCAGGCTTCATATGGTGTCTTTGTATTAAGACTCTTCGTCGGACACCTATTGAGCAGGTAGACTGCACATAACACTGCTTCTGCCCAAAAACTCTTGGGCACATTTTTATCCTTTAACATGCTTCTAGCCATGTTGAGGATTGTGCGGTTCTTCCTTTCGGCTACACCATTCAACTGGGGAGTGTATGATGGTGTGAACTGTTTCTGAATTCCTTGTTGTCTAAGGAATTCCAGGAAAGCTTCGTCTTTGTACTCTCCTCCTTGGTCTGACCGGAGTGACTTGATGCGGAAGCCACTCTGTTTCTCCACAAGAGTTTTGAACTCTTTGAACTTATCGAATACCTCTGACTTCCTTTTCAAGAAGTAGACCCAGGTCTTCCTGCTGTAGTCGTCAATAAAGGTGAGGAAGTATCGATTCTGTCCATTTGAAAATGGTCTTAGTGGACCACACACATCTGTGTGTATTAGTTGGAGCGGCATAGTTGATCTCCAGTCGGTTTGCTTTCCAAAGCTGTTTCTATGTTGCTTGCTCAAAATACAGCTTTCACATATCACATTTGGATGATGGATATTTGGTAAGCCTTTCACCATCTTCTTGCTTCCCAATTGTTTCAAACTTTCAAAGTTTAGATGCCCATACCTTAGATGCCATAGCCAGTCTTTGTCTTTGATGATAGCGCTCAAACACCTTGGCGTATCATGTTGGATGGCGAGCGGAAACATTCGATTCTTTGCCATTTGAACTCGAGTAACAAGCTTTCCTCGAGCATCTATTATCACCATCTGCTTATCACTGAGGCTAATTCGATAGCCTCTCTCCACGAGCTGTCCGAGACTAAGTATATTAGTCTTCATGGCTGGCACATAGTAGACGTTGGAGATGTAAGCATGATCTCCGGACTTTTGTTTGATCAAAACATCTCCTCTCCCTTGGACTGAGATTTTTGAATCATCTCCGAAAGAGATCTCCCCTTGAACTTTCTCATCAAGTTCAAAAAATAGGTTCTTTCTGCCAGTCATATGATTGCTGGCTCCAGAATCAAGGTACCAAACACTCTGGTCCTGAGGAGTTGCATTGTGTGCCATCAGCATCAATGACTCTCCATTTGCATGATCTGTTTCGGCAAGGTTGGCCTCCTCGCTAACCTTTTCTTGTTGTCGTCCCCAACACTCATTACTATAGTGCCCATACTTATGACAATTATAGCATTGAATGTTTCTTTTATCTTCATTCAAACGATTTTTGTATCCTCCCCTTCTTCCTTGTCCTCTGCCTCGTGGGATATAGTTCTGTTGATTTCGTCCTCCTCTAGTGGGACCTCTTCTGCCTCTGCCACCTTCTCTGGAATTAAAATTTCCAGAATTTCTTCCACGAGATCCTCGGTCTCGTCCTCTTCCTTGCTGTGACGTCCCCCCTTTGTCGTATCTATCTGTAGTGAGGGACAACTTCGTTTGGAGAGCTTGCTCCAGTGCTTTATCATCACTTCTTCTATTGACTTTTTGCTCATGGGCTTGGAGTGAGCCCACAAGTTCTTCTACAGACATTGTTTCCAAGTCTTTTGTTTCTTCTAGGGTCACAGCTATATAATCATATTTTGGATCTAAAGATCGCAAAATTTTTTCACAAATTCTCTCGTCATTGAGAATTTCTCCATTTCTTCTTAATTGATTTGATACTACCATTACTCGTGTATAGTAGTCTGAAATGGATTCAGTAGACTTCATTTTGAGAGATTCGAACTCACCTCGCAATGTCTGAAGACGAATCTTTTTTACTTTATCTGCACCTTTGTGTGTTCGATGGAGAGAGTCCCAGACTTCTTTAGATGTCTTCGCGGAGGCAATGATTTCGAACGTGGCCTCATCAAGGCCTTGGTAGATTATGGATTTTGCCTTGCAATCTTTCTTTCGATCGACTCGCAAGGTCGTTCTTTGAGCTTCGGGCATAGCTGCTTCGGCTTCTTTTGATGGGCTTTCTCTGTACCCATCTTCAACGATATCCATGACATCCTGAGAACCTAGAAGGGCTCTCATTTGAATCGACCAGTTGTCATAATTCTCTCGGGTCAATTTTGGAATGACCGATTGGATAGTACCGTTAGCCATCGAATTCAATATATAAAAAATAGAGAAATGGGGGCTGATTTCGGTAAATCTAATGCCACCAATAAATTCAGAAGATTGAAAAACCTTAGGAACCGGTTTTGGTTTGCAAAGAACCGGTCTAAAAATCACTGAACCGGCTATAGGAAAATTCTGGTGAATTTTTGAACTAACCGGTTTAACTTAACGGCCTTTAAACGGCGTTAACCCCTCCGTTAGGCCACGTGGCGCTTTCTGGGTGCGCCGCGTGTCGGCGCTTAGGAGCGGGTTGGAGGCGGGTCGGACCTCGTTCACGGATCCGGGTTGCGGGTTTGGCACGCGGGTCGCTGACCGGGTCGCGGGTCGTAGATCCGGGTCGCGGGTCGCTTTGCGGGTAGGATCTCGCCAATCGGGCGAGGAAGACGCGTGCAGGCGCGTGTCGCGGTCGCCGGAGTCCTGCCGGCGCGTGGGAAGAACGGTGCTTACGTGGGAGGCGCGTGGGGGCGCGTGGGAGATCTCCCTGTGTCCGTTTGAGACGTGATTTTCACCGTTGGAATCGTCTCGAGCTTAATTGTACAATGGTAGGCTCAATTTGATATTTGGAGCAACTTCAAAACTGGGAAGAAACTTGAATTTCTTCTCTGTTCACCTCTGTTTGGTGAATTCCGGCGTACCTGGACGCTCTGATACCACTGATGGGTGGAGAGGAGCACTCAGCCACTGGTTGTGGCTGAAACTCAGTGAGGATAAATTGCCAAATCAGTAATTTCAATCTGAAAATAAATTACAGAGGAATAAAATCTCTCTCACGGCTCACTGGCTAATCTCTCTCACACACCACATTGCTCACATTTACTCACACACAACTCAGCTATTTATAGTAATTATAGAAATCAAATAATCCACAATGGTGGGTGCAAATCTTCAATAGAGGTGGGCTGGTAGGTGGAGTAGGTTGCCTGCAAATCTCCAATGTCCACAACGGTGGGCTGCCGGTCTTCAATGGAGGTGGGCTGCCGGTCTTCAAGTTTAATCTTCAACAGAATTAGCATATAAATTAAAGAAAATGCTTAGCATCTTAAGAACAATTTTATCTGTACCGAGTACTTATATGCCATAAAGCAACATAGATACACACGCACCCACCTCTCCTAGCTTAAGCCCTAAATACAATGGTTATTATTTAATGCATTTTACTGGCAATAACTCATTGGAAATTTTCTCATTTGAATAATCTATTTAATGAAGTAATATATCATTAGATTAAATACAAAACAATAATTTTAACGTGTGAGGCAAGGTATGCCATTCTTAGTACAAATTTAAATTCTATAAATAAGGAAACAAAATAATCTTTCTTTCCATTGTTCAAACTTTATATTATTTAGTGGGATTTAATGTAAAGGCTTAAAGGAATTAATAAAATATGTGGTTTTTGTATTGTAGACAAAACTATTTTAATACAAGACGTATTTATTGCATTTGTATATTAATTTCAAGCACATTCTCAAAAAAGAGGGAGTTATTTTGGAGAGAGAGATAGAGAGAGAAAAAATAAATAAAAGCAGTTTGAACATGATGCCTAAATCTAAGATTTAAAACATTAATAATTAAAAAATTACAAATCAAATGCTATCTTGTCATGTATATCTTGTTTCCTTAAATGCATGCTTGTGGATATGCTTAGTAAAGAATGTTTTTTATAAAACAAATGAGTGAGGGAACTATTTATCAACGACTCCCAATAATAACATTTAGGTTGTGTTTAGGAGCATAGATTCAAAATTACATATTTAAACCAAATTTAATACAGTTATGCATTGTGCTTTAATGAAATTCAAAAAATTCAAATCTACCATCCAAATTTTAAGCCGCAAAAATATAGATTTGTTGGTCCAATTGGGTTTAGTCAAAACTAAAGTGTTTTGTATTTAATTTAACACAATTTAAACAAACTAAGCAAATACACAAATATAAAACAATAAAATCAAAGGAGAGAATGGAAGAAATATTGCAAACTCTTTTATAGTGGTTCCGCGATCGGCCTACCTCCACTATCTTAAGGCCAACTACCTTGAGGCTTCCTTTTCATAGACAAGGCAGCCAATTTACAACCCCTTGCTTTTCAAAGACAAGACAATTAATTTAAAAGAATGCTTAAAACAAGAAATTTATTTGGAAAGAAGGATATACTATTTGAAGCTCCAAACTAACTATCAAAGAATATTCAAAAGATGACACAAGAGTTTTGTATGTGATCTCTCAAGAGTGAGCAAAAGCATAAGAGAGATTAAGAGAGAAATGCAAGTTTGGGTACCTAAAAAATTAAATATGAATATGTTCTCTAATGTTCCTTACACTTTAAATGGCATATATATAAAAGAGTAAAATATAGGTTTGACCAATTGACCACTAATAGAAGCTGACTAACCTAACGCTATACATTAGAGAAAATCAAACCATTGAATCCAAATTAAGGTGGGTTGGTCGACAACCTCTTGGGGATCGATCAACTGCCCTAACTACTAACTAGACCGGTCAACCTCCCCCCTAGGTAGGGCAATCGGAATAGTCTCTTCATTTTGTTTGTTTTTTCCACATTTAAGTGCCTTAGTTCTAAGACCTTTTAATATTTTTAGAGATATATAAGATAAAACACAGTATACTTTGAGCGAAATGAGTATAAATAAAGCAAAATAAAGTCTTCAAATATTCTCTCAAATCTTCAACTTTAATTGCTTAATTCTGTCTAGGGGTGAGCATAATTCAGTTTTAACCAAACTAACCGACCGAATTCGGTAGGTTCGGCTCGAATAATTTTCAGTTTGGTTCGATTCAGTTTTAGAATAGGGTAAATTTAGGTATTTGATTTTCAGTTTGGTTATGGGGGATATGTAATTTGGTTAACCGAATTACTCAAATTTTAATTAATTAATAATTAAATCTAAACTACTAAATTATATGATTTTAGGCTAGGGTTCCAAACTTCCAATGTTCCATTCGGCCATTCCCAAATTCCCTTCTTATTCAGTCATTCCTATTTTGGCATTTCCGACTTTCCTTTTTCATCTCTTCCCTTCCAAAGTTTGCTTTTTGTAGTTCAAAACTTCGTTGCACGCAACACCGTAGTGGCACACTAGCAATTGGCAGTGGCACTCCCCGTCGGCCTATCTCAGTTCCCTTCAGCTTCCACCTAGACCACCTTCCCTTCCTAGTTTAATGCAGTGCGCACGTAGTTGGCGACTCAGTGGCACTCCCAATTCCCTGGTTTTGGTGTTGGCCTTATGTTCCCCTATTCCCCGGTGGCACTCCCCCTTCCTAGTTCGGTTAACTTTAATTTTAATTTCAATTCAATTAAATTTGGTTGACTGAATTACTCGAAAATTCAGTTCGGTCGAGTACGGTATGGTTAAAGAGACCAATTCGGTCGGTTCGGTTATGGGGTGGGGTTAACTGAAAAAATTCAGTTAATTGAACGAAGAAACTGATTACACACCCCTAATTATGTCGCAAACAATTTAAGCACAAAGTCATTAGTATCAAATAGTTTTTTATTATCAAAATAGGGTTAATGGAACCTTGGTGCTAACAGGTTAAGTTTCAAGAATTTAAATTAGTCTAAATAAATTTGAATTCTAAATGTGCAAATTTTTAACTTAGTAGAGCTTTGCATCTATAAATTCCATCGATAGTTGAGCTACAAGTGCATTAGACTTTGATCTATGTTATTTGTGATATAAAGCTTCACTTGATGGCAATTCTCAAAATAAAAAATTAACATTAATGAACCAACATAAAAAGTTAACATTTATAAATGATATGCAATAATGAAAGTCAAGCTAGAGTCTCATTTTGTTTCGGTGTTAAAAGTCTCATTTTCAAGATCAAGATCAATTTCATCTTCAAAAATAAGCCCCGACGCTTCGGATGAATTTTGATTTCAAAATTGATTCTCCAATATTCATTTTAAGTCGAGGATAAGCTTCGAGCCACTTTGACTTTTCTAGTTTTAAACCCAATTTTTATGCAAGTGTGGTTTCTTTTTAATTTTAGCTAAAGTCCAGTGATTTCCAAATAAGGTGGTACTTTCAAAAAAATTCTTTTTACCATTGTTCGGATTTCAAAATTAAATACTGTTTTTGTTTAAATCGAGTTTTCATTTTAAATGGAATAGGTATTTCAAGCTTCAAAAACCCTAAGTACTGTGGTTAGGACTTAAAGCCATTTTATTACCAAGTGTCTTCTAGACAAATTGGTCAATAGAAGGTCAAAATTGAAGTGCATGTGTCACAGTCTTATTAATCAAAAGGGAGAGGGGCATGTACGAGTGAAGTCATGCATTAGGATGATACATACATGGCATGCAGAAAATAAAAATACAAAATAAAAAAAAAATACAAGGAAATGAAAATAAAGTTTTACACAGAATTGTTGCAAGAGAGAATCCCCGGGTACATACAGAATGCATCAGCCAAAAAGAAATAAAATATATAAATGCAAAATAAAAATCCATATGCAACAAGAAGATTCCATTGCCCTCCATCCCGGTGCTGCCATCTGGAAACTTCCCAAAAGCCCTCCATTCCTCATCTGTCACATGGACCCTCAGGATTACCTGCGCACAGGAAAGGGAGAGTCGGTTAGCCTAGAATCAAAAAAACCAAATCAGTCACACATGCAAGAAATATTATTCCCTGACAAAATTGGTTGCAAGGGAATGAAATTGGCGCCAAGAGGCTGCCCCAGCTCCCTATAAATAAGGATAGGCTCGCACACTGCAGGGACACCCCTCAGATAGAAGTGAAACCCTAGTGAAATTGGGAGAAGTAAGAAAAATTCAGAGAAGAGGGGAGGCTCTGGCAGTTTTTTAAACACACAGAGAGTATAGAAGTACTCTACAGAAAAAACAGAGAGATTGAAAAAAAGAGCCGAGAAAATTTGTAGAAGCTTTAAGAGAGGGAGATAAATTTGAAAAATTGTGGGATTCTGTAGAATTTGAGAAAGAGAATCAAAGAGAAAGAGGGGAAGGTTTTGCTAAATTAAGAGCAGAAAGAATTGCAGAGGTCGGAGAACCACAATCAGACACCAGACTCAGAAGCTCATTTAGACAGACACAGAGAGCTGGAGAAGAAGATCGAAGGAGAAAGGACCTTAGGTGAAATCCAATTACCTCCCCCTTCTGTTCATCATTTCTGTAATTCATGTGCATTTCCACTTAATTCTGAATGCTAGTACCCTCCCCGGTCTTCGGGTTCTTAATTAAACCAATACTCAGGCTAACTAAAGCCCGGGCCCGAACTCGACTTTGGGTTCGTTTTCCTTGATACTCACCAAATCCAAACTAGGGTTCAGATCCTCACATCTAAATTCAAAATTTGAGTTAGGTTCAGATCCCCTTCCTGAGTCTCAAGTTCAAACCTGAAATTCTAACACGAACCCCAATTCGGGTTTGAAACTATTTGAAAACCTCCCAGAGCTTGAAAACCAAACCCATTTCTCTGGACCTCGAATCCCCATCTAGGTGACCCAGTTCCCCCATATCCAAATTACCAAGTCTTGACCCATCTAACCTATACCCGAGCTCCCTCTCAAACCCAAGAGCTCTGTTTTGAACCCTGAACCCATGCTTATTTACCTGTTTGGACCTGGACCCCAACCAGCCTATCCTAGCTTAATCCATCAAGCCTGGTTCGAACACTCCCCTGCACATCCGTGTTTTTAAATAAAGCCCATTGTTTTTAAATCCTAAGCCCACTTAACCCAGCTCACTAATCTTTTAAAATCAAGCCCACTCGCCTTTAGACCCATTAACCTGGGCCGGCCCCATTTTAAATGAACCTGGGTTTCGTTTTTAAAATCTGGAGCAAGCCGACCCCATTTTAAAGAAACTCGGTTCTCTTGTAAAAATAGAAAGCCGACCGGTTTAAAAACTCAGGCCCATTTTGGAAGTTCCCCCGCTCAAGCCCAAATCTCAGAACCCGCACATGCTTTAGGCATGCGCCAAGCCACTCACCCAATTTAGTTCACTAAACCCACTCAAGTTCGTTCAAATCAATACACACATGCTCATTGATTTGACTCGCACGAGTCAACCCTACACTCACCCACCCAATCAAGGGGGAGCGAACTCGTCTTCGTCCCTGATCTGAAAGCCCTAATCTCCACCCAAATCTTTACAGATATGAATTCACAAAGTAAATGCACAAACCTCGAATACACTGGCTCTTGTTCCCCAATTTAGATTCACACATATCTAAACACTTTCTGGCACTCAAATCCCACACACTACAACAGTAAAAATCGTAAAATGAAAGGGAAAGAAGAGTACTCATCTTGTGGGGTTTTGAAACCCTCAAACGGATCTGAAAATTAGAAGGAACTTTCCTTGATGGCCCATGAATCTCCTCGGGTGTTCGGTTTCCACCCAAGCCTTGAACTTCAGCCTCGCGGAAGAAGAGAGTAAGTCGTGAAATGCAAACCAAGTTCGATCATTGTTTAGCGGAATAAGACCTTTAGATCCCAGGAAACGAGTCCCTTAGTCCAGTTTGAGGTGGAGTTAAAAAGAAAGAAGGAAGAGAGGAAATATGGGGCTTCGGGTTTTACTTACTAGGTTGCAAAGCTACGATCAAAGGAGGGGGATTTTCGGGGTCTGGGGTTTCCAAGAGATAAGAGCAGAGGAGAGTGGTTGCAAGGCTAGGGTTTCTGAGAATCCTCAAGAATAGAAGTAGAAGAGGAAGAAGAAGAGAGAAGACAAGGAAGGGGGTAGGAAGTGTTCGAAGAAAGGAGAGGGAAAATGGGAGCGTGGCCAAAAAACGAAGTTTTTGTATTTTTGGACTACCAACCACAGGATTCGGACATGTGGAGTGTTTTGGCCCGCTTGATCGAGCTCACGCACGGCTAAAATCCAGGTCGTTCGATCCTCGCCTCCGTTGGATGCCTCAAATCATTCCACGACGCGCCCCTCTCCAAGCCATCCGATCTCCATTACATCAACGGTCAAGATCTCGCTCACGTCAGAATGCATTAAGGACAACCTGTCACCCCGCGTGCCACGTGGCCCTTCGTTCCCAGTACGATTAATGCGTAGGGCGACCACACATTTATTGCTTCTTGTCACAGCCATTTGATCCCCACTGCATAAATGGCCAGGATCATCCCATCAGGAGCATTGATGAAGGGTAACCCGTCCACTAGCCCCACGACACGTGGCCACCATTGCTCCCTCGCCCAAAGTGCATGAGACAACTGCATCACAATCGTCAGATCTCCCCCTCAATAAATGCTCCGGATCGTGCCACGCTTTCCATTCTCACCCGCGAGCACCAGCCTTTCATAACCCACCATGTGGCACCTATGGTCTTGCCCCATACCTTAAACCGGGTTAACCCAAGCTGGCTGGTTTGGATTCCTGAACCAGTTGGGTCCATTAAACCGGTAGATAACCGGTTTAACCTCAATAATTCATAAATGAATTCAAATAATTCCCAAAAATCCATAAAAATCACAAAAAAAAATTCATAGAAGACATAAAAATTCAGAAAATTCCTAGAAAAATTTTAAAAGAATCTCTTAAAGATTTAAAGATGATTTGCACTCAAAAAATTTTGAAGAAAATATAATAAAGTCCAAAGAATAGCATTTTCAAATGATGTTTTTGCACTCATTTTCAAAAAATATGTTTTAAGTTTCAAATAAAATCCCTAAATAGTTACAAAAATTTTCCAAGCTTCAACTTTCATGGTTTTCATTCCAAATTTCGTTTTGTGCTATTTTAAAGCTTAGAAAAATATTGAAAAATCCTAAAAAGATCAATGGTCTCAACCAAGACCTTAAACTGGTTTTTTTCCCGGGGACCAGTCAACATTCGACCGGTTCGTCGTCTGCCGAACTAGTTCATGCCGGTTTTCCCTGTTTCACTTGATTATTATTCAGATATTCATAAAATCCACAAAAATGGCTTTGACCAAGACCATAAACTGGTTTTTCCTCGGATCGGTCAACGTTTGACCAGTTCGTCATTCCCCAAACCGGTTCACTCCGGTTTTTCTCCATTTATTAGTATTTAGATATTCAAAAAATTCACAAAAAATAAAAAAATTCTTAAAAATCCCAAAAACATTTTCGTACTTTGATTTCAATTGATTTTATTTGTGCTATTTTTAAAGTTTAGGAAAAATCACAAAAAAAAGTTCACACTTCAGAAAAATCACAAAAAAAATATTTTTAGGCATAGGAAACAATTTTCATCCCGAATAAATTCCAAAAACCTCCCGAAATAGTATTTTTCCTACTTATAAAAATCTATAGATTTCAAAAACCCTCGGGAGAGTGTTTTGTACTCTGTTTTCTTGATTTTCTTTGCCAATGATTGCAACAAAGGGCATGGACTCTTCGAAGTACTAGATTGCCCCGGTTATGAGGGAATACCTATATAATATTTTCATTCTTTGGTTTTTGGAATGGAGTAATCTTTAAAGGCTTATTACATTTATTTCGAGATAATTTTTTATTAATTTGGTACTGTTCGTAAGAACAGGCGTGTAGGGGGTGCTAATACCTTCCCCTCCCGTAACCGTACTCCCGAGCTTGACTCTAGTTTTGTAGACCGATTCTACCCCTAACGGGGTAATAATCAAGTGTTCTAACCGCACTTCAAAATGTTAGTCACGACTCCATCTCACATTATTTTTCATGAAAAATACATTTTCAAAATCACACATTTCCATTATTCTTCCTGTTCACAGTCGAACCCACATCATTATATGCCAGGAGAGCGGTTCTCTCCGGTCCAGGTCTGGGACATCGTGACACATTTATAAATGATATGCAATAATGAAAATAGTAAAAGGTTTATGACTGTCAAGAATATTGTCCAAGAATTTTTAAGATTTTATTTGATAAAAAGTGAAGGGAGAAGCACAGAAAAAAAAAAAAAAAAGTTCGAAGAAAAAGATACGTGAGAATTCTTTTTTCCACTTCTGGTAAGCCAAAAAAAAAAAAAGCCAAAACAAAATAAATGCATTGAAACCATATCTTGTCTATGCAACTTGTGAAATTTAAAACCCTTTCAAGAATATTTTTCAAGAATTTTTAAGACTGTATATGATAAAAAGTGAAGGGAGAAGTAGTGAAAAACAATGGAAGAAAAATATGAGTGAGAATTTTTTTTCCACTTCCAATAAGCTTAAATAATTTTTTTTGAAAAAAAAAAACCAAAACAAAAATAAATGTATTGGATACTTGTCTACGCAACTTATGAAATTTAAAGAAAATGTGTCATCTTATATTACTTTTTTTTCCAAATTTAATAACTTCATTCATTGCAATTTAAACAAATTAAAATAAATAAGTCTCTCTCTTATTTTTGCAATAATTATGGCTTTCACTAGGTTGTGATGTCCATTTATTTTATTTTATTTTCATTTAATGTGCCCAATTTTGTCAAATACTTAATTTGCTAGGCTTTAAAATTTTGATATACTTTGATTTTCCATGATACCAAAAATCCAAAATTTTCAAATAAAAAAATCAAGTGAGTTTATTCCTAAATAAAAAAAAAATTAAAGTAGGTGAAAATGTATGTGTATTTTCTTTTCCATCTAAAAAAAAGGGCAAAAATATTCATTTGCCTGATTTTAGGGACTTTTTTTAATTTTATTTTTCACATTTGTTTTATTTTTACACCTCCATCCACTTAATCATACATAAAGCACAATTCACCAAGTGATTATTCATGACTCCATTCGAAAACTACAAATAATAAACAAAAGCAAAAATTCATTGTAAAAAAGAAAAAAATATATATAAAGGCAAAAAAGAGCAATTTTGGTCGAAAAGAATAGAGAAGCGACATGGATTAAGAAAGATCAAACATAAGTCAAATGTTTGATGGTAATCATCTACCTATTAGTTTAGGCAAAACATTACTATATGCAACTTCCCTTGCCAGCACTTCAAGGAGCGTGACGGATTTGAGGTATTTTGACGAGACTAAATTAATTTGGCATTTGTAATTTAGGTTTCTTTACGGTTAATCTCACTTAAGCTAAGGCACAATTCTTTATTATTTATAATGAATTGGCCTTAGATGTCTTGATTGAGAGTGAAAACACAACACAAAGAATCTTGAGGTGAAAATCCAAAAACTTATCCCTCCCTCCTAAAAGACCTAACCTCTCCCTCCACACTTCATATAGTTCAACTCACTAACCTCTTTCCCTTTTTACAACAATGTAATGACAAAATTTGTGCCTTAAAAAAGTGAGACAAGAAAATTGGTACAAATTTTGATTTTGTATTGAACAAAAGAATGAATACAATCTCTATATATTTTTACAATGAATTAAAATTCCCTCTGATTTGATCTCCTTGAAGTAGATTTGCCAATTCGAGAGTTCAATGAGTGAGTTCCAAATCAAAGCGATACTAGATCTTTTGAGCGATGAATTTGGCAATTTGCAAAAGATGGATTTGTTTGATCTTTGCTTTACTTAAGAAGGTTTTTTTTTTTTCAATCTTCTTGAAAGTGGATATACTAACTTGAGAAGTAGTGGTGGATCTTTTAAATGATTGATTTGGTGATCTACAAAAGATGCATTTGTAGGCTCAAGGAGTGTATTCCTAAACATGGAAATGGTGACAATTAGTGGAATATGGATATGTATGTGATCTATATATGGGAGCTTAATCACGAAGAATGGGAGTTTGAATGAAGAACGAATTATATGGAAGAACGAATTATATGGAAGAACTGTTCTTTAATCATGTGTTGATCTTCATTATATGGCAGCTTTGATTTTGGAAGAGTTGTCAAATAGTCTAGGCTTGAATTTTCTCCATTGGTTGATGTGTAGCTCACTATTAGGAGCCCCCTTTATTTTCAAGAAGCAAATAAGACTATTTATAGAAGGGACTAGGGTGGAGTGAAACCCCCAAGACTCATAATATCTTGATACATGTCTATGTGTAGGTTCGTGGGCTAGCTAACCTTATTTAATTAGTTGAGCCCATATCTTGATCTTGAGCCAAAAGTCCATCTTTCTCATAAAGCCCAATAAAAACTACTTTTAGGCATTGATATTTTTTTAAATGCCTACAAATGCCTCCACTTCAAAGCCAAGTCGTTACAGGCTTGCTTGTAGTAAAGAAGGGATTTAAAATACTGGGACATTTTTGGCATATTTCCATGTGCTGTGACATTGAATTCATATATTTTGCCTTTTTTTTCTTCCAAAATTTTTAATTTAGAATTATTGCATTAATTTACACCATCAATTGCTTTGTTGTTTTTTTTTTTTTTTTGGCTTACTCTATAGGTTTGTGAGCATGAAAGGAGCACATATTAATTCCTATGGGCCTTATTTTCACCAACATTAGGGTTTTATTCCTTATATGTATGCACCTCAAGACATGTTTTTGTTGTCACATTGGAGGATACGGTTTTGTATCCATCTCTTTTAATATCTTCATCTAGCAAAGAATTTCATATCCTTTCCTTATCCTTCAGTGATTGATTAACCTTCATCATGGTATTATTTTAGCAACCTATCAGTCATCTTGTTGATTGCAAGGTTCAATGCAATTATCGATTCACATCTTTTCTTTTCTTTTCTTCCCACATTTTTTTCTTGATATGTAATTGTAGGGTTCAACAATCCAAGATCAAAGTTTTGGGATTCAAATATACAGAAGGTCTGTGATATTTAGAATTGGAATTGAAATTCATATTCAAACTCAAATTTTTAGAATTCAAATTTCCCCTGGTGGAGCGTTTATTTTTTCTTATAAAAGGTGTTCCACTCAAACCAAACCAACTCGACATCCTAGAAGATCTAGACGAGTATAGCAAGAGAACTATATGGTTCTTTAGGAGATCAACGTCCCACGGTGCATAATGGCTATTCATGAGCATTTCACAAATGATTTTCGATTCATAGTTACCATAGTTATAGATTGAAACAAAGGTGCCCAAATCGACTTGTGGCATCTACTTCTTCAAGTTCAAACCCAACTAGGAAGATCTTAATATCATGAGCAAAGTTGTATTGTTAAAATTACCATACTCCTAATGTCGCTTGTGGTCTTCTAATTCCAAAGCCACTTGCTCGATCAATTCTTAATTATTTCAACATATAGATCCAATAATATGCCAATAAAAGAGACATCATATCCTTATCATGTTGCCAAGCTAAGGACAATGATTTTCTAATCAACTTGGTAAAGAGCAGAATGTTATCTACACAAAAAATCTAAGCATCGATTTGATATGATCCTCACAAAATCGAATCTAGTATTCAATTGACCTTTTCGTCAATGGTAGAATCACGTATATGATTATTAGCATTGTTATAAACTATTACTTCTTCGATGGGTTGTTGTTAGATAGGGTGGCCCAACAATATATAAAATAGTGACCAATCTATCAATTAAATACTTTATCGCTCAAAGCCTTTTTTTTTTTTTTCAATAATTGACTATATACTTTGATGACATTGATTGACACAATCAACAACAAAAAAAAAAAAAACATATTGCATTGATTTGGGAGGCAAATAGTGCCAATGTCATGATCATCAATGAAACGATGTGCAAATTGATTTGGACAAGGAAATGCTAAAAGATTGCTATTTGATGGACATGATGTAGGTGAATTCAAGCTTGGATCTTTGGGTATCAAAGGCAAAATCAACCTTAATTCCGCTAATATTTGTGAAGTTAACAAAGCAGAGTTGGTAAAGTCATGTCAGTGGTCCAAAAAGAGGGTGTTGATGGGGGTAGTGCCATTGATAACAGTGCCACATGCTTGAATTACTCCCGGTAGTCGAAGGTCCTTGGCCACACCCATCTTTGCTTTAATGGATCCCAAATTTGTACTACAATTAGCCCATGGTTTCTTTCTCTACACATTTTATTTTGGTCCCTTTACTAAATTTTTTGGGGTCATATACTACTAGAGATGATAAAATCTTGATTACAACAGCTCCCATACCTATCCACATGGCCTCTCCAAATAAGGTTCAAAGATTGAATTAAAATTGGGTAACAATTAGAAGCAACACAAAAGAAATAAAGAAAGATGTTGTAAAATAAATCGGATATAGGATGCACAGCGGAATAAAACACAACAAGAAAATCAAAAACACAACTAGTAACTGAGAAGCAAACAAGAATCAACACAAGGTTTACGTGGTTCGGCAATGCCTACATCAACGGAAGCAATTGGCACAACAATTTCACTAAGAAATTATAGAGTACACAATACACTTCTAAAAGTGATCTCTCTTGTCTCACAAAACACTCAGACAAGAATATATAGACTTTCTTTCGGAGGCCCCCCCCCCCCCCCCCAAAAAAAAAATCAACCAACTTAATGTTCAAATTCAAATTTTGAATTTCAGTCTCGCTGCTTAGAAACAAAATCGTCGATGGTTTTCTAAGATTTCCTGAAACCATCGACGGTTTGAGATACTAAGAGCATGTTTCTGAAGATGTCTTAGATTTTAGTTAAACCGTTAATGGATTCAAAGAAGCCATAGAAAACCGTCAATGGTTTTCTCCTAGAATGCTACATTATGTTCTTCTCCTTGTGTAAATTAGCCATTTCAAAAAATGAGCCACCATTCACAACAATCTCCACCTCGGTGAATTTCTACCCCTTAGGAGAAACATGAAAAACATAGTCCGACACTCCACCTTGACCTTTGGACATTAAGTTGGGTTTGTCTCCCTTCTAGCACTTGGAGTCATGAAGTAAGTCCAAGAGATGCTTGAACTTTTTTAAAGTAACTGATTTCGTCATTATATCTGTTGCATTTTCAGACGTGTGAACCTTTTCCAACACAAGTTCACCTTAAGTTATCAATTCCCGAACCTTGTGAAATCTCACATCAATATGTTTAGTTCTAACATGGTACACTTGATTCTTCGCCAAGTTAATGGCACTCTGACTGTCATAATGCAGCACCACTCCATCTTGCTGAAATCCTATCTCTTTGACCAAACCGGTAAGCCCTAAGACTTCCTTTGTAGTTTCAGCAACTGTCATATATTTAACCTCAGTCGTGGATATTGCTACTAAAGATTGAACTATGGATCTCCAATATATAGGTCCTCCTACAAGGGTAAAGACATAACCTATTGCAGACCTTCTATCATCTATATCCCCTACATAATCAGCTTCTACAAACCCCATAACTGAAGGACAACCCTATTGCTTGCCAAACATGATGCCATATGTACCCCACAAGTGTCTGAATATCCATTTGATAACTTCCCAATGCTGTCTTCCTGGATTAGAGAGAAACTTACTCACCACGCTCACAGCATGTGCTAAATCAGGCCTCAAACACACCATGGCATACATTAAACTCCCCATAGATCTAGCATAGGGGACCTTTGACATGTCCTGAATATCCTCATCCATACTTGGGCAATCTGTAGTAGACAACTTAAAATGACTCGCTAGAGTTGTACACACCGATTTTGCATCAGCCATGCTAAACCTCTCCAACATCTTATGAACATAACCACCTTAAAATAGCCATAACCTCCCTGTAGTTATGTCTCGGCGAATCTCCATCCCAAGTATTTTCTTGGCTGAACCAAGATCCTTCATGTCAAACTCCTTATGCAATAATTTCTTTAACTAATTTACCTCAGTTAAATGTTTTACAGCTATCAACATGTCATCAACATACAATAACAAGAAAATATGAGAACCATCATCAAGTTTGTTCACATATATACAACAGTCATACTCACACCTTTTGTAGGCAATCTTGATCATGTAGGAATCAAATAATTTATACCATTGCCTTAGAAACTATTTCAGCCCATAAAGAGATTTCTTCAACTTGCAAACTTAGTTTTCTTTCCCTGGTTCACTGGATCCCTCCGGCTATACCATATTGATCTGTTCCTCCAAGTCACCATAAAGAAAAACCGTCTTCACATCCATTTGTTCCAAATGAAGATTATAATGGGCTACTAACTCCAACACAATCCTAATATAAGTATGTTGGACCCAGGTGAAAAGATCTCATCATACTTCATTCCCTTCTTCTTTTAGTATCCTTTTGCCATCAACCGTGCCTTGAATTTCTCTCCTTCCTTTTCTAAAATTGCCTCCTTCTTCCTATATACCCATTTGCAACCTATCGGTCTCTTCCCATCTGCAAGCTCCACCAAATCCCAAGTTTGATTTTTGTGTAGTGATTTCATCTTTCAAACATTGCACCCATCCACCTACTTTTATCCTAGCCATGCACTGCCTCTTGAAATTTAGTTGGATCGTTGCAACTAGTAAGAAAAGCATAAGACACTAACTCTTCAAATTCATACCTTGGTACAAGTCTGATAGTACATGTGGATCTCTGTATAGGAAGATTACCAACTTGTTGGTTTCCCAAGGTAGAGCTCCCTGTAACCATAGGACCATGACGATCTTCGTTGCCCTAAGCTTCCAACTCCACATGCACAACATGTTCATCACTACCCCAGCTTTCTAGCTTCTATTTCTGTTCATCATAGTCTTAAGTACACTTCACCATAGCCTTCTCATCAAAGACTACATCCCTACTAATCACCACCTTATTTGTCACTAGGTCCCATAGCTTATATACCCTTTCACACCCTTTGGATATCCCAAAAATATGCAACGACGAGACTTTGGGTCAAGCTTAGACCTCTCCTCACTAGACACGTGAATATAGGCTAAACATTTGAATACTTTCAATCCGAAATAGTCTACTGCATTTCCTATCCATACCTCTTCTGCCACTTTACCCTCTGGTGACGCCTTTGGTGATTGTTTTATTAGAAAACAAATCATACTAACTGCATCAGTCCAGAAGTTCTTCGGTAGCCTTACATTAGTTCTGAAACACCGAGCTCTTTTAGCCAGAGTCTGGTTCATCCTTTCAGCCACATTGTTTTGTTAAGGTGTTTAACGAACAGTAAAGTGTCTCTTAATGCCCTACTACACACAAAACTCCATAAATCAAGAATCAGCGTACTCAGTCCCATTGTCCAGCCTCAAGTATTTGATTTTCCTCCCCGTCTGTTTTTCCACTTCAACCTTCCAAATCTTAAACTTGGAAAACGTATCAGACTTGTGCCGCATGAAGTATACCCAGACCTTTCATGAGTAATCATCAATAAAACTCACATAATACACATATCCACCCTTTGATGCAACTTTAATCGGGCCCCAAACATCGGAATGCACATAATCAAGAATACCTTTCATCTTGTAAATAGCTGACTTGAATTTTTCCCTATTTTGTTTTCCAAGTACACAAATTTTGCAAAAATCAAGCTAACATGATTTCAAACCTTTCAAAAGTTTCCTCTCATGTAATTCCTTCATTCCATGTTCCCCCATATGTCCAAGACGCATATGCCATAAGATGGTCTCATCAGATTCAGCATCTTCGGCTGCAGCTCCACCTACAACAGTAATTCCCTGCAATGTGTCGATATTCCCATCTAACTTTCGCCCTTTCGTCTCCGTCAGATTTCCTTTCCAAATTTTTCTAACTCCACCTTCGGACTCGTAATTGAAACAATTACAATCCAAAGTGCCAAGTGATATCAAACTCTTCCTCAACTCCAGTATATGTCTTACATTGCTCAAGGTTATCACAACACCATCAAAAATTTTTACCTTAACACTTCCTATGCCAATGATCTTGTACGAAACATCATTACCCATAAGAACTGAACCTGAATTCATTAACTTATAAGTGCTGAACCGCTCCTTGTTTGGAGTCATACGATAAGAATAAGCCGAGTCAAGTATACAAGAGTTCGTAAGATTATCCGACCCCAATGAAATTGAAAGAACATCACCATCCCTGCAAAGTGAACCTCCTTCTTAAACCTTATTCACTGATTTTGAAATCCCTTCATACTTTTCAGCATTTCCCTTCTTCCAATCTGAACACTTCGGTTTGACATGCCCATTTTTACCGCATTTATAACATCGGATTTTCTTTTTCTTCTTGGATTGAGTGTGAGATTTTTTACTTGACCCACTTTTAAACTTCCCTTTGCCACACTTATTATTACCTTTCACCACATGACCTTCTTCTTTAGCACATATTTTTAGCCTTTAATGAAAATTTATAAAAGCACATGTTACCTCTTCTAGATCAAGAGTCTCTTTTCCCCATATAAGAGTGGTAACTAGATTTTTATAGGTATGAGTCGACAGCAAGGAGTTTAGTAACATCAAAGCTTTGTCATCTTCATCAAACTTAACATCAACCCTCATCAATCACTTATGATTTGATTAAAGACATTGATATGTTGATCTAAATATGATCCTTCAGCCATCTTAAGTCAATAAAGACGTTGTTTAAGAAAAAGTTTATTATTGAGTGATTTGGAAATGAACTGAATTTCTAACTTTCTCCATATAGTCGCTAGAGAATCCTCCTCCATTACATGATAGAGCACTTCGTAGGCCAAACACAAGCGTATTGTAGAAGCGGCCTTTGTTTTCAAATCTCCCCATGTTGCCTCATCCATTCCTTCCGGTTGAATGTCAAGTAGAGCCTTAACCATTCCTTGTTGCACAAGAATATCCTTGACTCTCCTCTACCACAAACCAAAATTTTTGGCTCCATGGAATTTGACAATGTCAAATCTTGTAGAAGATAATCCCGATGTCATGACATAAATCGCTCTAATACCAATTTGTTGTAAAATAGATCGGATATAGGATACACAGTGGAATAAAACATACAAGCAAAAAAAAAAAACACAACTAGTAAATGATAAGCAAACAAGAATCAACACAAGGTTTACATGGTTCGGTAATGTCTACATCCACGGAAGCAATCCACACAATAACTTCACTAAGAAATTATAGAGTATACAATACACTTCTAAAAGTGATCTCTCTTGTCTCACAATACACTCATACAAGAATATATAGACTTTCTTTCAAAGGTTCCCCCCTAAAAATGAACCAACTTAACGTTCAAATTTAAATTTTGAATTTCAGTTTCGCTGCCCTGAAACAAAACCTTCGACGGTTTTTTGAGATTTCCTGAAGCCGTCGATGGTTTGAAATACCGAGAGCATGTTTCTAAAGATGTTTGAGATTTCAGTGAGATCGTCGACGGTTTCAAAGAAGCCATAGAAAACCGTCGACGGTTTTCTCCCAAAATGCTGCACTATGTTCTTCTCCTTGTGTAAATTAGTCATTTCAAGAAATGAACCACCATTCACAACAAAAGAAATAACGAAATTCAAATAGGGGCCAATAACTTCTTTCTTATTCTCAAATGATTTATTATTCTTCCTTTCCGTGATTTTGAAAATAATAAATGAATTGGTATTATTGCATTTTTAATACAAGGGAATGGAGAGCACATAAGCATATGAGAAAAAGATACCTATGAGAGATAGAAAGGGTTAATGGGCATTTAATGCGAAGACCAAAATAATGGAGAGAATCTAACTAAAATAATAAATAAAAACATAAATTGAGCCTAACATTTTCTGAAGAGTAAAGGAGTGTGTGTGTGTGTGTGTGTGTGTGTGAGAGAGAGAGAGAGAGAGAGAGAGAGAGAGAGAGGCGTTGAATAAGATTATAAATGAATTAATTGAAAGAGTTATAGGACCATGAAAGTGTGGGACCCATGAGAAAAATAAAGTATTATGTAGTGAAGGAAAGAAAATGATGGGTCTCATAAAGTAATTATGAAAAAGGTAATTTAACGGGAAAAATATACTTGTCTCCACCATTTTTCATTTTTATGCAAGCATTAAACATGCATACACACACACACACACACACAGATATATATATATATATATATATATATATATATGTATGTATGTCTTGCTAGTTTCTCTCTATTCCTTTTTTCTTCTTTTATTTATTTTTTTTTTTTTTGACAAAACTTTTTTTTTCATACCCCTCTCCACTAATTATGTCTCTTATTTCTTTTTTAGGTTTCCTATGCACATATTGTGCATGTTTTTGCTTTGTTTATATGCAAAAATTAGTGTGAACTTTTCAATACTCGTCTTCACTTAGTCTTTAGGAGGGGTGCACCAGAACATGGTCTTTTTATACAAAATACAATATCCTTTTTTATGTCAACAATTTGGAACGTAGTCAACTTCACCATACCAATGAGCAATGCTTTCTGGTTAATAACCTCTTTAGGCCATGTATTATCCATGTTAAACAATATGATTGTGTAGCATAAAGTTGAACTAGTGACAAACATTATAAATCATAGAATTTCTTGGTGATGAAGAGGAAGCTTCAATGAGCAATGTCCTTTAAGGAAATGCTAAATATGCTCCAACAAAGACTTGCATTGCCGAAGGACAATTCACATTTGGTTTCATGATTATGCAAGGGCTATACCTTGGTGGATGAAGGAGACATCTCGGGATTAGGGTGAATCAACATAGATGATGTGGTTGGTGGTAGGTGCACTAGTTAGTGACTTGCTCTAGTTGGATCAAAATTCATATTCAGTTGTCATTGTGAAAAAGATTTAACTCTGATAATGTGGCTATAATGGCTAGAAACTTGTTTGGACGAGGATTCAATTCTAATCATTATAGTCATTTCTGAGGTTGAAAGAGAAATGACTTCTATGGTTGATGAAGGCAAGAAGCTGCAATAGGATTGAAGTCTACAATATGGCTAAGCCAAGCACTCTAGTTCAAAAGTCATGCCATTAGATGTTGAAAGTTGAGGTGTAGTCCCAAGAGGGGGGGGGGTGAACTGGGTTATTCAAAATTTTATTTTAATTCTTTTCAAGAATTCTTGACCACTTGTTATTCTAACAAACAATTAAAGTTAGACTAGTAGCACAAAGCTATAATCAAGAAGAAGGTATAGATTACAAAGAAACCTTTACTCCCGTAGCAAGAATGGAAGCTATAAGGATGCTTCTTGCCTATGCAACTCATAAAGACTTTAAATTATACCAAATGGATGTAAAAAGTGCATTCTTAAACAAATATATAAATGAAGAAGTTTATGTTAAACAACCTCCAGGATTCGAAGAGTCTAAAAATCCAAATCATGTATTCAAGTTAACAAAAGCCTTATATGGTTTGAAACAAGCTCCTAGAGCTTGGTATGAAAGGCTAAGCAAGTTTTTACTCAAAAATAATTTTTTTAAGAGGAAAGATAGATAGCACTCTATTCATAAAAACCAAAAATAATGATATGCTTATAGTACAAATTTATGTTGATGATATCATATTTGGAGCAACTCATGAAGATTTGTGTAATGAATTTGCTACAACTATGCAAAGAGAGTTTGAAATGAGCATGATGGGAGAGTTAAATTACTTCCTAGGGTTACAAATTAAACAAACTAAAAATGGAACATTCATAAATCAAACTAAATATATTAAAGATATGTTGGAAAAGTTTGATATGGAAGAAAGCAAACCCATAGGAACTCCCATGAGCACTTCAACAAGTCTTGACAAAGATGAAAAAGGAAACAAGTAAACACCAAACATTACCGAGGAATGATAGGAAGCCTATTATATTTAACAGCAAGTAGATCAGATATCATGTTTAGTGTACGTATGTGTGCTAGGTTTCAATCAGCTCCTAAGGAATCACATCAAACGCAGTCAAATGAATACTTAGATATCTGCTAGGCACACTTGATCTAGGTTTATGGTATCCAAAGGGAACTGATTTCGAAATGATAAGTTATTCAGATGCGGATTATGCAGGGTGTAAAATAGATAGAAAGAGCACTAGTGGGACTTGTCACTTTCTAGGACACTCACTAGTTTCATGGATTTCAAAGAAATAAAATTTTGTAGCATTATCTACAGCTGAAGCAGAATACATAGCAGCTGGGAACTGTTGTGCTCAAACGTTATATATGAAACAACAATTAAGGGATTTCAAAATTCAATATCAAACAATTCCTATAAAGTGTGACAACACAAGTGTTATAAATAGTTCAAAAAATCCAGTATCACACTCAAGAACAAAACATATTGATATACGTCATCACTTCTTAAGAGATAATGTAGATAAGAAAGAAATAGTTCTTGAAATTGTTAACACACACTATCAATTAGCTGATATATTTACAAAACCACTAGCAGAAGATCAATTTGTATTTATCCGACGAGAATTGGGAATGTTACATATACGAGAAGTCAACTAAGAGAGAAAAGAATTTTCCTACAGGGCAAACGATTGCTAGATACCAGGCAAACGCCTGACAGGTTACTGTCTATTTGGAAAATCAATCGACGACCGACTGTCAACTTGATGACAGACAACTGTCTTGCGGCGGTTCAGTAAACTAACACGAGAGAAACATTCATTTTAAAGTCCCAGAAGTCTGTCCATTCATCTAAACCTCACAAAAACACTTTCTCTCTAATTCTTCACTAAGATTCTCTTCTCCAAACCTCTTCCCACTTATCTTAAATCAAACCCTAAATTCTTCTCACCTAAGGTTCTTCGAATTTCTGCTTCATCAACATGCCAAGAACCAAATCAGTCAGGAAAAAGGACTAAGCATCCACTTCTTCAAGGCCAGTTAGCAACGACGAAATTGGAAAATGGTTAGTCTCAACTCACGCAAAAGCTTTGTATCAAAATCACATCTCCACTATCGATCCAATATTTGGTAAGGCAATAGATGTTGCTTTCTTTGAAGAGAATTTCCCTAAGATTCTTGAGCTATTCAAAACCATAGGATGGGACAAGTTTATTCTACACCAAGTTAAAGGACATTACGCTGATCAAATCAAACTTTTTTACTCTAACTTGGTAAAGAAAGATGGTTTTTCCACCGAAGTATTAGGCCAAAAGATTACCCTTACTCCACATTCGCTAAGGAAAATACTTCGTATAAAGGATGGTGATTTTGAGTGCAATCCCATTGAAAAACAATGGACAATGGAGCAAGGTTTTACTTCTCAAGAATTTCTACCTCTTGTGATGAATGATCAACCTATTTATTTTGGAAATCCTCCACAATATAAGCAGCTCAATTTGCAAGCTCAAATTCTTCGCAAAATTGTTGCTTATAATATAATTCCTAGAGCTAGATCCTTTGATCATATTTCCTTCTTTGATTGCTTCGTCATGTGGTGCATACTAAAAGGAAAGAAATTGGATTTAGCAAGCCTTATACTTAAATGGATGGTCATGAAGCTAGAATCTCCTCAAATTGGACTTCCATATGGTGGCGTACTTTCTTTTGTCTTTGCTCACTTCCAAGTTCTCACTCCATCCTCCAAAATAGTGAAGCGAACCCATTATAATATATTCTCCTCTAATACTCTAAAAGGAATAGGTTACAAGAAGTACACCGAGGGATGGATGTTTAAGGGAAATAGGCCTGCACGATCGGCACTAGAAGAACCTAATCCAGTTCCTGAAGAAGCTGATATGCCTACATGGTTTCTTCCATTCTATCAGCATTATTCCAGCTTCAGTTTTGACATGAGGGCTGGCTTTACCTCTCTTCAAGACCAGATCTCAAATATTGATGATAAGTACTCTTTACTAGATAAACTTCTTAACAAAATTGAGCAACATGTCATTAGTTCAGCACCAAATAATTCTGATTCCGATCAAGAGAGTGATGAAAATGATAATGGCTTTCAAAAATCATCAAATGCAGGTTCTCAAGCCAAATCAGATGAGGACTCTATTGAAGCTGAAGAAGAAGAAGAAGAAGGATCACATAAATCTAAAGGAAAAGCAATTGCTGCAAATAGTGATATAGCTTCTGATGCTTGACTGAAGTTTTTTGTATGATGTTTGAACTTTTTGTTGTTTTGAATATTACATATGCTCCGCTTATGGTTGTATTATGCCTTTTGTTGATGTCAAAAGGGGCAGTATGTGTGTACGCAAAGTTTATGTTTCTAGTTTGTTGAAGTATGTTTATATGTATTTCTATGCTTCAATGTTAAATCTAAAATTGAGCTTTAATGTAATAATACTTTCTGAAATTATGCTTATTGAAATGGGGAGTATTTTTGTATCTTTGTTCCTTATTTTTCATCATCAAAAAGGGGGAGATTGTTGGCCTAGTTAGGCTTACAACTCTTGATTTTGATGATAACAAAGTAAGACTATCTAATTTGCTTCCAAGTGATGCTATTTTAGTTATTGAAGGCAAAGATGATTTCAGATGATAAAAGGGAAAATTCCGAAAGCTCATTCAACTTAGACTTCAAATGACATATCTTGAAAGCTCACAAGGATCAAGGAACATGGAAGGCCTTACATAAAGAAAGTGATCCATAATGAAAGTTCAAAGAAGTTTTGCGACGAAGTGAAACTCAATGCAAAGAAGAGTCACCTCAATTCTTAGGACAAGTCTTTGTAAGTACTTCAAGAATGGTTCAAATATGTTTTTTCACTTTGAAGCTCTTTAGGCAAACAAGACTTAGGGACCTTAGTTTTAAGTCTTGGAACTGATTTTTTAAAGAAAAACAAATTGAGATTCCAAGTCTAAATAAACAAAGAAGAGAAAAATAAAAAAATGTCTTGAAATGAGAAACAAGTGCTTGCCAGGCGACTGACCGCACATGGGCAGTCAACTATCATGTTAAAAGATCTTTAATAAGAAGACAGTAGCTTGATAGACGATTGTCTAGTGCTTGACAGACGACTGTCAAGGTAAAATGAGACGACTGTGAGTGTTTTGCCAATCGTCTGCCACTTTTCTATATGGTTTTTAAAAAATCAAGTTGTTCAGTGACAGAAGCCTGACTAGCTGATGACAAACGACTGCCACCTTACTATTTGTGAAGTTTATACTTGAAATACATGGACAATCAATTGCCAAAGACCACATAGTCATCTGTCACGCAGCAAATTTCAAAATACTCAACAGACATATTTTTAAAAATTCAATTACTTGAGGCTTAAACTAATATAAAACTTGGACCCTACTCCAAGTAAACTTGGTGAACAAGTTAAATGCCTTTCTACATCTATAAATACCCTCAAGATACATTGATTTGATTACCAAGAATTCAATTTCAGCAATCAAACTCTCTCTCAAGCATTCTGAAAATCACAAAGCTTTTTGTTGCTCACAACTTCCACGAAGTTTACTAAAGTCTTGCCTGTTTTCTCACTGATATTGAGCCACAATTGCTAATTATTTCATCCATTGAAAGAATCATATGGTGAAAATTTTCTAGAGCTTCAATCTGAATTTTGTATTGTGAATTTTATTGAAGTATATAGTTTTTTATCTATACTAATCAGCTCTTTGAGGAACAATTCTTGTACGTCTTATTTCAAATCTTTGTAGCAGATTGATAGACGGTTCGAGTGTTGAATCATTGGACCAAACAAGAGAATATTGTTTGGAGAATGCAGGCTCTAGCCTTAAACAAGGAGTGCTGTAATCGGTGTTGTTTCGCCTGGTAAAGGAACTGCGATAGTGAATCTCTTGGTGGTTTGCCAAGGGCGAGGACGTAGGCTGTGTTGAAACTGAACCTCATAAAACCTTGTGTTCTTCTCTATTTCTTCCTTACTCTTTACTTTTCAGCAAAGTTTATAAATTGCATGGATGTTTTATAAAACTCTGAATTCTAAGTATTTGGTTGTTAAACAGACCGAAAGATAATTTGTCTTGGTTTGATCAGCATTGATTGCGAAAACCGAAAGGGACTACATTGGTTGATTATCCTCAACTTACTAAATTGAAAGTTTAATTAAAAGGTGAACATTGGGAAGAAGTGTGTTTGTGCAATTTGACACAGGGCTTGTACGTATTCAACAAGCTTTACGTATTGATACAGGGCTATTGTTACAAGAATCAAGTGGTTGGTTATTTTGTTTTGGTTATGATAAATCTGAATAAATTTTGTGATTGTGTTTGAGGTGTGATTATTTTTATAACACAGAAATATTAAAAAAAGGGGAATAAAATTTTTAAATCTCAATTCACCCCCCTCTTGGGAAAGCTATTCCAATTTTAACAATAAATAAACATTCATACACATGCGAAAATTAAAGTGCGGAATTTAAATGAGAGAGAGAGAGAGAGAGAGAGAGAGAGAGAGAGAGAGAGTGAGAGTGAGAGAGAGAGAGAGAGAGAGAGAGATAGAGAGAGAGAGAGAGAGAGAGAGAGAGAGAGAGAGAGAGAGAGAGAGAGAAAGACACACACACACACACAAACACACACAAGATTTATTATCGAGGTTCGGCCAATCCTACCTACGTCCCCGCCTTAAACCAAACCAGTTTAGAGGATTCCACTTCCTTTGCTCACTTACCGAGAGGAGCAACACCCTTACAACCTCTCCTTATGGGGCGAGGTAAACCCCAGCTCAAGTTCCGAGGTTGAGCCACAACTTACAACTACACCTTACAGAACGGTGCTCCTAGTTCTCCTGACAGGGTCTAAACCAATCTGGTGCACGTTACAAGCCAGTGCAATCCTCTTCCAACCACACATTGGGAATACAATATTAATAAAAATTTGTGTACAAAGAGAATGCTTCTTAAATAAGCAAAGATGTACACAATGAAAGCTCTAATATGCATTCTCAAATGATTTAAAAATGAAGATCAATAGAGTTATGATTTTTCTCTCAAAATAATTTTTCAATAAAATGTGGGAGTATGGAAAATGATTTCTTTTTAAAATGATCTTTTTAAACACTTTCAAAAACTACAAGACTTCCAAGAAAAATATATTGAATTGAATATGTGCTCTAACCTTTTCTCAAGAAGCTTATCAAGCAAAATGTATATCAATTAACACATGCTCAAAGCTTACTTGAATACCCAAAAGAATTTCTCCAAAAAAATATTTTTCAAATAAAATAATAGGAGAAACAACGGATTTCTTTCCCAAAATGATTGACCTTATATATGATGATATAAGCTTGAGCCTTTCCAAATAAAGCCCCAATAATTTTTTTTTCCGAAAAGATATTCAAGAAGAGTAGGAGAAATATGAACTTTGATTTTCAAAATAATAAGGAGGCTTTCAAGCTATATATTATGAAAGTGAATATAAGCTTAAACCCTCCAATAAACCCTTAAAAGGTTTTCCCCTAACAATAACTTTTCAGATAAAAGGAGTATGAGAGAAATTTAAACTTTGAAAATTATACAAAGGCTATATATATATAAACTTGAATATTGGTAGGTTTGCCAAGGCTTGGGTCCTTAACTACAGAAAATAATATTTATAAACCTAACAATCCCAAGTTCAGTAAAAAATAGGTAAGTCGAGAATCGATCCACAAGGACTTAAAGCGCAATTATCAAACCACTTCCAATTTAGTTTATTATAGCCTTGTTATGAAAAAGAAGTAAAAGATGGTATTTTTTAATGGTTGAAGCCTAACCAACTACTAGAAAGCAATTAAAAGAATGCAAGTAAATCTACACTACTAGAAAGCAAGTAAGTTTCTATGTTACCCTACTCCTACAAAGCAATGCTGGGATCTGAATCAGGCGTTGGACGTCATGCCTCTAACTATGCTCCTTCTGACTTCGTTAGAAGTACTAACCCAAGCAGGCCAAAGCAGGAAAGGGGCGATCGAGAGCACAGGATAGCAAGGGTGCACCAACCATCTGGGGCACGGTTGCGAACCAAAGTATACCATGTCTCAACGATAACAAACACCTCTATGGTTCCATAGCCAACTACTTCCCTCTGACAGATACATAGTTGTGCTTATCCTTATCTGCAATCCTTCATCAAACACACAACAAGTAAATGGAAAGCAATAAATCAAAAGTAGTAAAGGATAAAGCAGGTAAAAAGATCATCCCTTTTGTATTCAAAACGTTTGTCACTAATGCTAGGAGGTACAAGAGAGTGTTCGTGTAATATACACTGATAGCACATGAATGCCGCTGGTTGTCACAGGCTGTCGAACACTTCATGCACACACCAAAACAGGAATTGAAAACTATGCTACTCCTAATCTAACTTGGCTCTCAATGACATCTTAAGTCTGTCACTAACCTAATAGAGGCCAAAGAGGAACCTAGAGCTTGTGTTCGTAGCAAATACTTATAGGCTCTAGAGTTTACAAAGTTTGTTTTACAATTTAGGAAGGTTTGCAGAAAATCTCACGCAGAATATTGTCAATGTCGACCAAGTCGCTCCTTTGTCATTCTTGTGGGCACCTAGTCGAGACTCGCGGGAAGTTAGGGATTCGAATCTTCAATATCTTCGATTTCATCGCACTTAGGGTCTTGATGGCTGAGTAGATGGTCGAGACTTGCAATATCTCAATCTTCAGGAAATCTCAGTATCTTGACATAGTCACCCCTAAAGGTCTCTTGGTCGAACACTTCGTCGAGACTCTCGATACTTTTGAATTTCAGTCCTGTCTCAGCATCTCGACATAGTCACCCCGGCAAGTCACTTGGTCGAGCACTTGGTTGAACCTTGCAGCATCCTAATCTCAGTCTGAACCTTGGAGTTTGCAGTGGAAGACTAAGCCTCCCCTGTGATTCGCTAGTCGCGCCACGTGGTCGAGCATCATCTTCTTATCCACTTATGATCTGAAGCCTCTTAAGCTTGGCTGAATGTCTGAATTTGAGCTTTGAATCCTCCAAATTCTCCTTGGCTTCTTGTAATTCCTAACTCCATAGTTTTAACCTATTTTTCCTGAAAATACAAACCTTACATAGCTCTGAACAATAACAACTCTGGGTCAATATATAATAAAATGAGGATAAGCATAGATAAATGAGGGTCTAAAATCATATATTTTAAGGACTCATCACAACCCCCAACTTACACTTTTCTAGTCCTCGAGCAAAGAAAAATCTAAGAAAACTACCAAATCCTACTTATATCATCTTTCGCGGGAAACACGATTGCATTTACCATATGCAACAAGGCTTTAAACCCCTAGGTTGATCCTAGTGGACAAGTTCTAGTCTCGTGAGGGTTTCTAGGGCAATTCCCACAAACACCAGTGCGGTAAAAAAAATATAAGTACACGCAACATAATCGTACCATTTTACATACAGGGATATAGCCTTATTACATACAGATTCCTTCATACACAACTCCATTATACACACACTCTGTAGCATTTCAATCATGCAAATCTCAACACAACATGGCTATCTCAAGACACCACTCACCAGGAATCAACCCTTGATTATAATTCAAAGTTAATATTAGCATGTAAATCCAAGTATGGATAGACCACGTCATAGGGCATGTGTAAAAGATGTGATTTTTCTCACTCAGAATTCTCAGAGGTACCTACAGAATGGTTGTCTTGACTCAGCCTCACTGGTTTATTCCCTAAAAATTCACTTAAGAAAATAGGTTCACTCTAATATGTGAGGAAGAGTATCATGATCAAACATCCCACATATTTGAAGAACTAATGTTAGAAGTGTGGAGTGGACTAGTCTTATAAGAAAGGGATCCAACCCTTATTGAGGTGTCAGGTCCTTCACCCTAGCATCTTCTCACTCACTCGCCACATTTGATCAAGACCACCCTGGAGGAACTTATTCCTAGACTTGTGTGAATTCAGAAAATGCATTGGTCGGAAGATCCTTTATACATGCAGATTCGTAGTGTGTGTCCTCAACTTGACATTTTTATCTTTTCTTAGAGCATGTGTATATTTTTGTTTTCATTTTTCTCTGCTCAGGTTTCTCTTTATTTTCTTCATTTTCCCTCTTTGCATGGTCAGTTAAAACAATCATCACCTTTTATATTGTCTTCATTTTTTCCAATGGAAGGGTAGCTCGAACAGGATTTCATGGAAAAAGTCAGTCTCTAGGGGGCTTAACCTTTATGTCGTGCGTAAGCTACAAGACCTACATTTATATCTCCCCACTTGATGTCACCTCTAGGTTAGCAAATACAAGAGCAAAGACTAGTTGTCAAAGGGAATCCTGCAAAAGAAGGAAAGTTGAGTTTTATAAACTCAGAATTTGACGTCAAAAACTCGAGCAATGAACGAATGGCTCAATAGTACCTCACAAGATGTCATAGTCGCCATGATGGTTCTCTCAATGCTCTAAAAGAACCCTAAGTGTTGCAAATCACGTGCAAGTGTGTTTTTAGCCCTGTGAAGTACCATGTAAATATAAGAGTTTACATTGCAATATTAACTTGAACAAACCACTGGTCAACGACCTAGAGTAATATCAAGTTGTCGGCCATGTTATATGATCTTTACACAACTAATTTACTACATTATTAGTGAGCATAATGAAATCACATAACTGAAAACCTTATGCATGTAACATTAGGTTATATAGGTGTATGTATAGGGTATAAAATATGTTAGCATAGTTCATTGGAATTTATTAGCAAAAAGTTTTTTTTTTAAATTGTGTCATTTTTGTGCATGAAATAATGTCATGCAATGTACTATCCCCTACCCCAACTTAGAACTTCAGCATCCTCACATAAGTGTTGAAAGAAAAATAGGACGCAGGCAAGGGATAAGACAGTGCATGGTGCCAGGAAGAACAAACAGTGCCCTGCAAAATATAATAACCAAAATAACATGCAAGCAAGAAGATACTTGTAGCATAAAAGACAGATATTAGTCAAAAGCACTATGGTCATTTCATTCATATCCCAATCAATACAATGTAGTGCAAGCATGAGAACTACAAAACATGGTGGACTCGTGCAAGAGTAGGAAAGAAAACGACCCAATGCCGCAGAGGCACATTATAAGACCCAATATTACTTGAAATAGTTGTATTGATTTTAGTCAGAATCAGAGTCAGAATCCGAATCAAATGAAAGCATCAGCGGTTTGTCCAATGCTGCATTACGAGCAAGTGTTGTTTCCCACAAGTACTAAAGCCGGCAGGGAGAGAGTGGAGGTCGAGGTCGCCGTGGTTGAAAAGCCTGGAGTGGCCTCAGCTAGTTAGACATTGTCCATGGCGAAAGGGACTGATATGACTGAAAGGGGTACGGCCATGGTTGTGGGTTAGGCCTGAGAGCCAGGGGCTCTGCAGCGAAAGGGTCAGAGGCTTCTGATGGTGGGATATACAACATGGTAGGGTGGAATTGTTGAAATGGTAATGGGTAGGGAAACCTGACTTCATGGAGATTGGTGGAGGGTTATTCCACAAATGGTGGCGTTATAGAGTAGGACGTGCCTGCTGGTCGTGGGGTTGAACCCCATCATGGAATCTGCCACAGACGCCGGTGGGATGCCCATACCATGTACACCCTCTCTTCCAATGCCACCAAACTCTGCCAGCCCCTCGATGAAGAGCCTCATCATGGCAAGGCTCTAAGTGGTCTCCTCTTAGAAGCTGGTTGGGATGATGCAAGAGAGGATACAAGAGATGAATCAGAAGAAGAATACATTTCCAAGGGAGTGCTTTTTGCTACAGTGGCGAGGCGAGAAGAGGGTGACAATGCTCGCCTATGATGAGAATGCGAGAGACGAAGAGTCAGAATCAACCAGGTTTTAAACAATCTCTCGATGATTTTGACCAGGGTGTACCCAGTTCAATACTAGTCGTGGACCTGGTCGACCCTCTTAGTATTCTTCATGCTCAGAACAACACAAGGGCCAGACTAGATCGCCCTTTACCTGTGATTGTCGCGTACTTGGTCACGACCCTCACTTATCCTAGAACCTAATCTAAATCCTACTTAATATACTCTAAACATTCTATGGACTAAAGAAAATATGAAAAAGTATCGGGTTGCCTCCCGAAAGCGCTAAGTTTACCGTCTTCAACCAGACGACTTAAAGCTTATTTTGAACTCATCTTGGTTCCCAGGTAGTAGTGACTTTTCTATTTTCTTCCTCACACGCGAAGTTGCATACCCCCAACTTATTTTCAAGATTAGGGCCTGAATCATCTTTTGATATAGATTGCTAAAAATGGTCCTCAAATTCGGCAATGGCAGGGTTGTCGAGCTGAAGTGTTCTATCCCACGGGTATTTCCATGGCATTGAAGGAGTTGTTTACCTACCAATTTCATCAATCATGTATTCTTCTATGACTTGGACGGCGTTAAGTGAAAGTTGATAGGCATTAAATATACTCAGCCTACGTTGCTTGTGGCCTCATAAGATTTCCATAATCCTCATCCTACATAGGATGCAGGCATTAGCCGTGGCTAGGAACGATCATCCCAAAAGGAGAGGGATCAAGTTGGTGGAAGTCTCCATGTCCAAAATGATAAAATCAACAAGATAATAGAAATCCCCCAGCTTGACTACCACATCTTATACCACACCCCAGGGTTTCTTAAAAGATCAATCAACAAGGCATATGGAAGCCAAGGTGGGTTGCAATGCTCTTGGGTTAAGTTTTTGATAGGTCGAGTATGAAAGAATGTTCACACTTGCTTCTAAATCTAGAAGGGCCCATCAATGGTGCAATTACCAATTATACATGAGATAGTAGGTGAGTCTGGGTATTTTAGTTTAGGAACAAGGTGCTTGAGTATTATGGAACTCATATGCTCAGCCTGCTTAACCAAACCATCCATGTGCGCCTTCGATTCTGTCTCCTGCGTCTGAAACTTTATGAATGCGGGCGATTGCTTCATGTCATCAAGGAGAGGCTTCTCTATTCTCACGTGTTTAAACATGTCAAGAATGGACTTAGTGGAAGTCTCCTTCCTAAATATAGAGAGTGCAAGTGGGGCTACCAGATGTGTCACTGAATGGCCGCGAAAAGCCCTATGGGGGGGCAAAATGAGGTGTGGTCCTTCTGGTGGTAGGCATGAGATTTAATGGTCTTTGCATATTTAATGGTCTTTGCACCCGACTAGAGGAAGAAAGAGTCCATGTGTAACGAACTGAAAAATCTATACCATTTTTTTTTATAAAGTAAACCACAAAACATAACATTATGATACTCATGTATAATCTGCTATAACATCTCAGACCCCAAGTGAGCACTAAGGAAACCTGATTATATTACACATCTATGCAGTGGAAAAACATAAAATTGTTCATCCATATAAATAATACTAGAATTTAGTAACTCTTCCTAAACCATACACACATATATACACATCACCCCAGTATCATCTACTCAAAAATACTATCGCTTGTATACACTTACCCAACAGATAGGGTAGTGTACTTGCCCTATCTATCTGCGAGCCTGATCCACTCGCCTAACTAGATCACCTAAAAAATATTAAATCGCTAGGATGAGACAACACTCAGTAAGAGGAAATATGCTACTACAAAGTAATCCCTAAGAGGCCACAGGTGTTGCTCTCCCACCACAGGTAGGTTAGGAGCATGGGGTTCCGAGATTTGTTCAGCGAGAACCAAGGGGTTATCTTCAGCCATTGCATTCAGTTCATACGACTAAGCTTTCTTCGAATTAAAGATAGGTTTCTTAAGGGACCTAAGGGATTTTTCAATCTCAAGATCTATGGGAATTATCTCGGGTTCCAAAGAACACAGACCAAACATTCACACGTATAAGCACACAGATTCAAACTTCCAAAACAGGAAACAAAAACAAAGAAAATAGAAATTAATAAAGAAAGGGGAAACAAAAGAAGAGCAAATCAAAATAACAAGGCAATAATACTCTAAAGCAGAAGTTGGTTTATAATCGTAGCCAAGTCCTCGGCAACGGCGTCAAAGTTTGGTAAGCTCGCCAAGGCTTGGGGTTCTTAACTATCAAAATAAATATTTATTAACCTAACTATCCCAAGTTCGGTAGAAAGTGGGTAAGTCGGGTATCAATCCACGGGAACTTAAAACGCAGTTATCAAACCACTTCCAATTTAGTTTATTATAGCCTTGTTATGAAAAAGAAGTAAAATATGGTATTTTTCAATGGTTGAAACCTAACTAACTACAAGAAAACAATTAAATGAAAGCAAGAAAATCTACACTACTAGAAAGCAAGTAAGTTTCTACGTTACCCTACTCCTAAAAAGCAATGTTGGGATCTGAATCAGGCACTGGATGCCATGCCTCTAAGTATGCCCCTTTAGACTTTGTTAGAAGTACTAACCCAAGCGGGAAGAGCGGGAGAGGGGCAATCGAGGGCACAGGGTAGCAAGGGTACACCAACCATCCGGAGCATAGTCGGGAACCAGAGTATACCCTGTCTCAACAATAACGAACACCTTCGCGATTTTCTAGCCAACTACTTCCCTCTAACAGATACGTAGTAGTGCTTATCCTTATCTGCAATCCTTCATCAAACACACAGCAAGTAAATGGAAAGCAGTAAATCAAAAGGGGTAAAGGAGAAAGCAGGTAAAAAGATCATCCCTTTTGTATTCAAAACGCTTGTCACTAACGCCAGGAGGTACAAAAGAGTGATCATGTAATACATATGGATAACATAGGAATGCCTCTGGTTGTCACAAGTGGTCGAACACTTCATGCACACACCGAAACAAGAATTGAAAACTATGCTACTCCTAATCTAACTTGGCTCTCAATGACATCTTAAGTCTGTCACTAACCTAAGAGTGGCCAAAGAGGAACCCAGAGCTTGTGTTCGTAGCGAATAATTAAAGGATCTAGGGTTTACAAAGTTTTTTTTACAATTTAGGAAGGTTTGCAGCAAATCTCGCGCAGAAGATCATCGCTTTTGGCCAAGTCGCTCCTTCATCATTCTTGTGCGTGCCCTGGTCAAGACTCGCAGGAAGTCAGGGATTCGAATCTTCAATATCTTCGACTTCATCGGGCCTCAGGGCCCTGATGGTCGAGTGGATGATCGAGACTTGCAGTATCTCGATCTTCAAGAAATCTCGGTATCTCGACATAGTCGCCCCTAAAGGTCTCTTGTTCGAACACTTTGTCGAGATTCCTGGTACTTCTGAATTTTAGTCCTGTCTCAGCATCTCGACATAGTCACCCCAGTGGGTCGCTTAGTCGAGCACTTGGTCAAACCTTGCAGCATCCTGATCTCAATCTGAACCTTGAAGTTTGCAATGGAAGACTAAATTGCCCCTGTGGTTCACTGGTCGTGCCACATAGTCAAGCATCATCTTCTTGTCCACTTATGATCTGAAGCCTCTGGAGCTTGGCTGAATGTCTAAATTTGAGTTTGGAATCCTCCAAATTGTACTTGGCTTCTTGTAATGCCTAACTCCATGGTTTTAACTTGTTTGTCCTGAAAAGACAAACAAACCTTACATAACTCTAAACAATGATAACTCTAGGTCAATATATAATAAAATGAGGATAAGCACAAATAAATAAGGGTCTAAAATAATATATTTTAGGGACTCATCAATTATATATGCTCAAGCCTTTTTAAAACAAAACCCCCAAAATATATTTCTCCAAAAGGATTTTCAAATGAAGAGTAGAGGAGAAATTTTGGTCTTAGGAAAACATGAAAATAAAAGGGCTATTAAGCATAATATATATGTGAAAGATAATATATGCTTAAGCATTTTAAAACAAAATTACCTCAAGAAAAAAAGAAGCCTTTGAAGCAAGAATATATGAGTTGATATGTGCTCCAAGCTTTCTTCAATAACCCACAAGATTTTCTTCCAAGAAGAATTTTCAAAATGAAATAGTAGGAGAAATATGAAATTTAAAGCACAAATGGGTATAAAAAATAAGGGAGAAACAAATAATAAGCAAGTATACTCCCAAGGGATTTTTCCACCTTTTACAAGTGCTTGGGGTTGATATTTATAGGCTAAAACTAAAACTAGCCGTTTTATGGCCATTGGGGGAAGATATAATATTATATTTTGAAAAACTAGCCAATTTTGCCCATTGTGGCGCTTTCTACACGAACACCCTTCAGTTTTTTAGACATAACTTTTACTAAAGAACTCCAAATTGGAAATTCTTAATATCAATGGAAATCTAAGAGAAAATCCCACAACTTTTATGTTAAGGACTTTTAAGGTAAGAAGTTATGGATTGAGAAAAATTCCCATCAATGAGACGAAAGAAACATGAAGGGAATTTTTCTACTACGTACACCTTTCAGTATTTTGACTATAACTTTTTTATATGATTCCAAATTGGATGTTCTTAGTATCAACAGAAAGCTAAGATAAAATCCCATAACTTTAATGTTGAACACTTGTTAGGATAAGAAGTTATGGATTGAAAAAACCGGTCGGCTAGCCGATCAACTGAAATTAGTTTTTGCCTTCTTTTAACTTCAACCCCATTTTAAAACATTTGTATAAGTTAGGCTTTTTATGAAAAAGATTTTTGATGTTACTTGGAGGTCCTATGGTTAATCTAAGGTCATATTTGAGTTTCAATTAAATCATATGTAATGCAAGCACAATTAATCCCTAATTACTATTACAACCCAAAAATTAAACAAGTTTTCACACTTTTGCTCCTCGAATACACCATGGAATACGTCAGGGTCTACTCGTTTAGGTGCTCTTACGGCTTCCATTAAGCATCTTGTACTTGTGCTTCCCGAGATGCAAGCCTATTCACACTCAATGCACAAATGAGATACTTGTTCTTTGTCATAATCAAAACAGAAATCACACTCAAAAAGACAACATTCGCTTGCCACACAATTTCAATATTTGAATTTAGCCATTTAAACAACCAAGAAAATATAGTTTGAAGTTCGTAAGATAAAACCTAGTTTCCCTACCGTTCATTTTATTCAAAATATCGTATCATATATCCAATTTTTGAAAAATCCACTTTTGAGCGGTTGGTTTTCAAAACAACCTTTGAAATCATAGTATACTTATATATAAAGCAGTTTAATCAGTTCAAACTTAATAAAAATCTGACTTAACTTAATCCCCTTACTTTTTTTCCAAAAATTACGCGTAAATGGTTTGGAAATGGCGAAACCCTAACTTTTCCAACCAGTAGAAATATGAGTACCAACTAGCCTTGAGGAGGAAGAGACAATTAAGAGCAAGAGATAACTCGAAAAAGCTTTTTAGTGAAGAAATTCCAAAACCCTAACAAAGCCAAAAGAAAGAGAATTGGATTTTCTTAAAAAAAAAAATGAGCTCACATCTATTTATAGGTGAGCAACCCAGGACAAAATCGTCGATGGTTTTCCCTACCCTCAGAAAACTGGTGAAAGTTTGGCAGTTGACCCTGCCAGTTGACTGAAAACCGGTGACGGTTTTCTCACCTTTTAGAAAACTGTCGATGGTTTGGGTCCTGCCAAACCAATTTCCTTCTTTTCTTTTTCTTCCTTTATTTCTCTCTTTTATATTTATTTTATTTTATTTTTCGAGTTTGGGTTTCTACAAGTGATTATTAAAAGCTCATACTCCAACAACAAGTGATCAAAATGAAGCTCAAGACAAGAAGGACTCAAAGCAAAGATATACATGAAGACTTCAAGTTTAAAAAGTTTTAAAGTCTGAAGGAAATCTTGTGTAAATACTTCATTTAAATATCAAAATGAATGCTTTGAAGCACATTAGGGTTAATTATGGACTTAGAGATCTTATTTTGAAAATCCTGGAAAATGTCTTTGAAAAGTCTCAAAACAAGTTGGCAAGAGGTTTTGGAAATAAACTTTAAAAATAGTGTTTTTAATTGTCCAGGCAACTGACCCTTGTCTGGTCAGGCGACTGACATTTTTTGCTAAATTAAATTTTGAAAACAGTACAGGATCAAGCGACTAACCCCAGTGAGTTCAGGCAACTGACCCTGTTCTGACCTTAAAAATGCGCTGATTTCAAAGATCAGGCAACTGACCCTGATGGGTTCAGGCGACTTACCTTCATAACAGCTAGTTTTAAAACAATGTTTTAAAATTTCCAAATTAAGTTTCTTGTGCCCCAAACTTTGTAAAAACTTGGGAAACACTCCAAGTAACTTGGGTAACATGAATTTATAACTTTTTAGCTCTATAAATACATGATTTCTCAAATCAAATTGAATACCAAGAATTGAAAATCTAATTTCAGGCCTATATTGCTCATACTCTCTTAAAGCCTTCTTGCACACATCTACTTGCTGAGATTTTCTAAGAATTACTAAGTTATTGTTCACCGATCTTTAAGAAAAACTTTTAAGTTTTTGAATCAATCAAAGAAAGAATCCCGGTGATATACTTTTTGAGCTTCAATTCTATTCTTCATTGATATTTACATTGAAGTATTGAATAGTTGTGTTATATTTTGTACTAATCTGCTCTATTTGAGAGTAGTTCTTGTACGCAAGAAATTGTTCTTGTTTTCTTGACGATTCAGGGCTGTTGAATCGTTGTACCAAGCATGGGGTATCGTTTAGAGAGGTGTACTCTAGCCTATTGAAGTAAGGATTGTAAGGTTGCTCCTACCCGTAAAGGAGTGTTATAATGGAATCCTTAGGTGGTGTTGCCTAAGGCGAGGACGTAGGCGGGTATAGTCGAACCTCGTAAAAACTCAGTCTCACTCTCTTTCCCTAAACTCTCTTTAATTTTCAACACATATATAACTGCGTGGTTGTTTATTTCAAATCTATAAACTGTGTGGATTGGATATTAAATAAACCAAAAATTAATTTAACTTTGGGATTGCAAAAACAAAACAGGAGTACGTTGGTTGATCAATACCCATTGCGGAAACCATAAGGGAGTACGTTGATTGATTAACACTCAAGACTCATTAATTGAAAGTTTGTTTAAATTCTGAGTTTTGGAAAAGTGTTGGAAATTTTAATTTTGCTTCATTAAATCTATTAACACGGGGCTTTTATCAAACTCTACTTTGAGTTATTCAATCGCTGAATCTCGGAAGCTTTGCTGAATTCATTCTATAATGGGAATCTTGTTTTGATTATCTTGTTGAGTGGATTAAAATATTCAAAAGTTGAAAGTATTAAATTGTGAATTCATTGGTTGGGTGTTGATTAAAATTACTACAAGATCAAGTTGACATACTCATTCATAGAGGCTTAAAATTTGAATTCGATTTTTAGCTGGTCTAAGTGATTAAAACTTAAACATTACATTTGTGATTGTTGAATAAAAAAAAGGCTCTAAAAGAATTTATAAAAAGATTCTTAAAGAAAGTTTTTAAACCCAATTCACCCCCTTCTTAGGACTACACCTTAGTTTTCACATCGGAATGCACATAATCAAGAATACCTTTTGTCTTGTGAACAACTAACTTGAATTTTGCCTTGTTTTGTTTTCCAAGTATACAAATTTTGCAAAAATCAAGCTGACATGATTTCAAACTCTTTAAGAGTTTCCTCTTGTGTAACTTTTTCATATCATGTTCCCTCATATGCCCAAAACGCATATGCCACAAGACAGTCTCATCAGATTCAGCATCTACGGCTGTAGCTCAACCTACAACTGTAGTTCCCTACAATGTGTAGATATTCCCATCTAGCTTTTGCCCATTCATCATCATCAGATTTCCTTTCAAAACTTTCATAATTCCACTTTCGTACTTGTAATTGAAACCATTACAATCCAAAGTGTCAAGTAATATCAAACTCTTCCTTAACTCTAGTATATATCTTACATTGTTCAAGGTTCTTACAGCATTATTGAACATTTTTATCTTAACACTTCTCATGCTAATGATCTTGCAAGAAACATCATTACCCATAAGGACTAAACCTGAATTCACTAACATGTAAGTACTGAACAACTGCTTGTTTGGAGTCATGTGAAAAGAAAATGCCGAATCAAGCATCCAAGAGTCCGTAAGATTATCTGACCCCAATGAAACTAAAAGAACATCACCATCGATACAAACTAAACCTCCTTCTTGAACCACATTCGTTGATTTCAAAATCCCCTCATGCTTTTCAGCATTTCCCTTTTTCCAATTCGAACACTTCGGTTTAACATGCCCTTTTTTACCGCATTTATAACATCGAATTTCCTTTTTCTTCTTGGATTGATTGCAAGATTTCTGACTTGACCCACTTTTGAACTTTCCTTTGCCACCCTCATTGTTATCTTTTATCACAAGTCCTTCTCCTTCATCACATATTTTCAATCTTTGATGAGAATTCATTAAGGCACTTGTTACCTCTTCTAGATCAAGAGTCTATTTTCCCCACATAAAAGTGGTAACCATATTTTCATAGGTATGAGTCGATGGCAATGAGTTTAGCAACATCAATGCATTATCATCTTCATCAAACTTAACATCAACTCTCATCAAATCACTTATGATTTTATTAAAGGTATTAATATGTTGATCTAAGTTTGATCCTTCAACCATCTTAATCCAATAAAGACGTTGCTTAAGAAAAAGTTTATTATTGAGTGATTTGGACATGTACTGGCTTTTTAACTTTTGCCATATAGCCGCTGGAGAATCCTCCTCCATCACACGATAAAAAATTTCGTCGGCCAAACACAAGCGTATTGTAGAAGCAACCTTTGCTTTCAAATCTCCCCATATTGTCTCATCTATTCCTTCTGGTTGAACGTAAGTAAAACCTTAGTCATTCCTTATTGCACAAGAATATCCTTGACTCTCCTCTGCTATAAACCAAATTTCCATTTCCATCGAATTTGACAATGTCAAATCTTGCGAAAGATGATCTCGATGTCATAACAACAATCTCTCTAATCCCAATTTGTTGTGAATAATGATTGGATAAAGGATGCACAACAGAATAAAAAAGCAACAAGAAAATCAATCACAACCAGTAAACAAAAAATAACAAGCACAACAACAAGATTTATGTAGTTCGACAAAGCCTACATCCACAGAAGCAATGACACAAGAATTTCACTAAGGAAATACCAAAGTACACAATATACTTCACAAATGATCACTCTCTCTGTCAAAACATGCCCAAAATGACATATATAACAGTCCCTCAGAGGTTTCCCCCAATTACCCAACCACCCCAACATTCAAATTCAAAATTCAAAAAACAGCTTGCAGCCCAGAAACACTCGTCGACAAGAACAGGGGATTCGTCAATGAGACAAAGAACGACACTCGTCGACGATTCTTTAAATATGCCCTCAGTATCTGAGAAACTCTGAGTTTTTCTTGCTCTCAGGATCTACTCATCGACGAGGACAGGACACTCGTCAATGAGTCCCTGCTGCTGCTCTGCACCAAGAATACGACCACATGTTTTTCCTCCCTTTGTTTATAAACCCATAAAGTATAAGAGTCACACCATAAACAACATATTATTATGGTAGTATTACTATGGTATTATTATAGTATGTGTTATTATTATTATTATTATTATTATTATTATTATTATTATTATTATTTTTATTATTATTATTATTATTTTTATTATTATTATATAAATAAATAAATATATATATATATATATATATATATATATATTAAGATATGTGTTACATATTTATGATGGTATGAGTATTATTATCATTATTATGGTATGCATCATTATATATATTAATATATATTAGTATGGTAATATATTATTATTATTATTATTATTATTATTATTATAGGGTATGTGTATCATTATTATTAGGATAGTTTATTATTGTAGTTTATTATTATGTGTTATTATTATGGTAGTGTATTATTATCATGGTAAGTAATAATTCTTATTATTGTTATGTATTTTTAGTATTTTTGTTTATACTATATGTCTATATTTTATATTATGTATTGCTGTATTTATTTTTAAATATTTTTATATTATTATGTATTTTTGTGTGGGTGGGTCCCTATGATTATAAAAAGGGCAGTGGACATTTCAGGTCTCACTTGTATTAGCTCTAAGGGAGGTTTTTCTAACGAGATCCTCATTTTTTGGGGGTCTTATTAGACATTCCTAAACCACACCCCGTTTCGATTATTTTTCATTTATCGTGTATATTTTGTTAATATTATTTTTTTATTTAAGAATGAGTAAATTAAAAGGTTATTAGAATTCAATTTGGGGATAATTCTTAGTTAATTAGGTACCATTCATAGAACGGGTGCGTTGGTCGCTAGCATAACTGAATTCCCAATCTTGATCCTGGTATACACAAACCAATACTATTCTTAATTGAGTAGTAATCAGGTGTTTTAATCGCACCAAATAAAAATAGGTTAGTGGCGACTCCAACTCCAAATTTTTTTTTTCCAAAAAATCATACATATTTTTATTCCCCACACCTCCCCCGAGCACTTCGCTCTTGGGACGTTGAGACAATAGCCAATGAAGATAATGCTATCGATACTGTATCTATTTAAGATCCACTCATATGCTAATAATGATTGTAGACATAGACATTGAATCAAATTTCAAAAGATAACAAAGAATGGCTAAGGATGAATTGCACAAAATATCAAACAAACATATACAAAACACAAGAATATCACCTATCTATTAGTTTTTCTTAATGAAGCTAATGTAAGAATAGTGTCCATTTCCTCCACAAGAAATGCATTAAAAGGGACTCATTGATTCGGTAGCTTTTAAACAATAAATTTTATAAAGATTTTTTTTTCGACCATGAATGTACCCAACGTTGACTTTGTCAAAAAAAAAAAAAAACATTCGAGAATTGTTAGAATTTTGTCTAAATTCTACTTTCCTTAGGTGGATTTTGAAAAGACATGATTGAAAGTTGTAACTTTCTTATTCAAATTTTCATTCTCTAGTATCAGATCATCGATAGAACTAGACACCTTAGCCTTCAAACATGAAAGTTAAGGAGTTGTCCCAAGAGGGGGGGCAGTGAATTGGATTATTAAAATTTCTTTTAATTTTTTTTTGGAATTCTTTGACCTCTTGTTAAGTTATAGAAAAGAACTTAGTTTCTTAATCAATCCACAATCCAACATTTCAACACAACACAACACAACAAAACTTAAACAAACATCCAACCAATCAATCAACTTTAAAGTAATCAACCACTCAATATATTATTCACCTTTTTGGAAATTCTCAGCTTTTGTATGTAGCCCTGTGTATATGTTTTATTCAAGCCTTGTATTGATGAATTTGATTTCTTAATATGAAACACAATATGAAATCCAACACTCTTTCCAAAAACTTAGACTTTAAATAAACTTTAAGTTAATAAGTCTTGGGTGTTAACCAATCAACGTACTCCCTTACGGTTTCTGCAAATTATATTGATAAACCAACGTACTTCCTTTCGGTTTTTTGCAAATCCCAAAATCAAATTAATCTTTAGTTTATTTAATATCCAATCCATAGAGTGTATATGATCATAAATTAAATTCAACCACACAGTTAATATATGCTAAAAAGTAAAGAGAGTAAGGAAGGAGAGTGACACCACATTTTTTACGAGGTTCGACTTATCCCTAGCCTACGTCCTCACCTTTAGCCAATACCACCAAAGGATTCCACTATACCATTCCTTTCCGAGCAGAACAAACCTTTCACAAGCGATACCCCATGCTTAGACACTCCTTAAGTAGGCTAGAGCAATGCCTCTCCAAGTGATACCCCACACTCGGTCACTCCTTCAATAGGCTAGAGCAACGCCTCTCCAAGTGATACCCCCACACTCGGTCAACGATCCAACAACCTGGAATCATCAAAGAAACTACAAGAAAAAATAGATAATCTCTGTGTACAAGAATCACTCTTAGATAGAATAGGTTAGTACAACAATCAGCACAATATACTTCAATGTAAATTCAATATAAAGAAATTGAAACTCAATGAAACTCTATCATCGGATTAATCTTCCTTTGTTTGAAATATTAAGACTTTAAAGCTCAATTTCAATGTGAGAAGATCAACAAGAATTCAGTTGAGAGAATAGCAAGATATGAGCAAGATAGCCTTTGTGAATTGAGAGCACTTGAGAGTATGTAGTTGCTGAAAATATTTCTTGGTTATGAATCCTTGTCTTGGGGGCTATTTATAGAGTTTAAAAAATTAATTCCTTGCTCCCCAAGTTTACTTGGAGTTTTAGTCAAGTTTTCAAAAAGATTGGAGCCCAAGAAACCAAATGAAAAATTTTTTCCATTAGTATTTTTAAAAATCTCTCGAGTGGCAGTCGCCTGGCACGACTAGTCAAGTGCCTGTCTATATTAAATTCAAAAGTCAAAACATTGGCAGTCACCTATCAAAACACAAGCGGGCGCCTCAATTGACAAGGCAGGTGCCTGTCAGGCTACCATCAGGCACCTAGCGCCTTTCTATCTACTAATTCTTAATGGCAGTCACCTATCAAAACAAATATAGTTAGTCGCCTAGGAGTTTTGGGCAGGCGGCTAAGCTTTAAAAAACATTCATTTTTTAAGATATGATTTTGAAAACTCTTTTCATTTGAGACCTTCAGTATGTATAACTTTGGAAATCATATTTCATGGTCTTTAAAAATGGTTTCTTAAGATTTTAATTTATTCCTAAAAGAGCTTCAATGCTTTATATTGAGTTTTACTTGACGTACTTGCATAAGACTTCTTTAAGACTTTTGACATTCTAAGCACTTAAGTCTTCATGCTTTGTTCTTTCTTTGGCTCCATCTTGTCTTTAAGCTTTTAGCAAGTTCTCTTCCATGCTCTCATGATCTTCAAGTTTTATTAGACTTTAGAAAGTTCTCATTCATGCTCTCATAATCTTCAAGCTTTAATAGATCATCTTTGAATTCATGCCTTTTAAGCTTCATTTGATCATCTTTCTTTGGAGTATAAGCTTTCATTGATCCTTGTGAGCTTTTTACCTTGTGGTCATATATTTGAGTCCTGAAATATCATCACTTAACCAAATATGTTAAGTTTCTCTTATTTGTTATCATCAAAACAAGATTTTAAGTCTTGTAAGGTCAACAATCTTCTCCTTTTTGATGATGACAAACAAGGAGCAAAAAATTAAGTAAGTCTTAAAAAGACCCCCTTACTATAAGCATCAACTTAACAATGTTTGTAATATTAAGATCAATTTCAATATCATGCTCTTATATTAAGATCACATAATTCAAGATATCATGCTCAATTTTTGCCCAAAATTTCTCCACCTTTTGACATCAATCAAAAAGAGTACGTGTTGACCTTATTGGTCACGCCTGGTTTTGATTATGACAAATACTCATTGTATCTAATAAGTGTTTGAGTTTTTGTACAGGAACCAAGAATGTTAAAATAAAGATGTGTACAAAGTCAAGTAAAGCCCGAAGACCAAAGTTTTATTCCATATTATAATATATTTAATTGGTCTGTAATAGTAAGTAGGTACTTGGTTTGTAATAAGCTCACACACATCACATGTATGATTTACTACGTAAGTTCAAACAAACCATGAATAAGAAAGGACCTTAGAAAGACCTTAGAGTGTACCCTCGGTCAACCAACACCGAACTTTTTCAGTATCTCTATTTTGGACCCAAGTGACCCTAAGACACACACATGTACACATATGATTGTTAGACACTTGAATAGGGCTTGTTTATTTCAAAACGGGACCGAAATACACACATGATGCACTTTTGGTCGACCAGCCAAGCCAGTACATTTTGGCCTTATCGACCGAAGCCGGTCTGGGTCAACTGTTAACCAAGGCCTTGGACGATCGAGCCCTTATAGCTCATTTGACCCCGATCGACCGAACCACCTGGGAGTCAACATTTTGACTTCCCGGTCGACCGACCACTTTTGTACTCCAACTACCTGGTCGACTGGAGGGTCCTCGGGAGAATTCCCAGCGGTCTGGTTGACCGAACCAGCCAATTCAAAATGACCTGGCAAATCGAACCTCAGAAATTTGGAAAATCACCTTGCCCCGGTCGACCGACCACTCAATTCAAAATACCCCTGGTCAACCGTACCACTTGAGTCCTGGTCGACCGAGACATTTCTGGTCGACCGGACCTCTCGGGTTGCCCTGATTTTTTTACCGCAGTTAATATTTTTAAACAGGGTTAAAATGCTTTAAACATCATTAAACTTTCTTAATAATACCCAATAGGTCCCCAACGGTCATATTTTCTCCCATGTCTATATATATGAGTTCATTTGAGAAAACTAAGTGTGATTTAGCCACCTTGATTAGGGAAGAATTCTCTCAAAAATAAAAACCATATACTACTCATTTTCTTACTCAAATCACTCATACTTGCCTTCTATCATTGCCTACATCATTTGTAAGTAGATTGAGTGTGTTTGAATAGGTTTGCTCTCCTTATTCTGTTTGCTTGGCACGATTTTATTAGAGAGCAAAACCTAAGGATTCTTAGGAGACTTTGTTGATAAGTCTATCCTAAGAAGACCTTGTTAGATCTTCTAAGCTTGCACCTTCATTGCAAAATCCTGAGAAGATCGTATAGTATTTAGTTTGTAAAAGCTTTTCAAAATCATCTTCAAATATCTAGTGTGCTTTATATTGATAAATACATTTGAAGAGATATTTGTTTATGAGATAGTGGTCTTTGTTGCAATATTCTCTCACTCATATATTATTTACTGAATACAAAGATTACGCATCTTTTGCAAACCGAGCTTATACTTCATTTAATACTCACATGCTTGAGATATCTTACTGATTGAAATACTGGAGACATGACATCTTTGTGTGAACTTATTTGTTGAATAGCTTGTGATACAAAGATTATTTGTTTGACACTCTCACGTACGCATTACACTAATAGAAAATACTTTGAGAGTTGAACCATCTAGACCACATTGAGCTTACATATTATTTCATATTGTGGTGTATGTTATTGCGCACATTTGGGTACATATCTGCTTTACACGAAAGCTTATTCATTGTACCATTTGATTGTATTTCATATACTATTGTATTTCCAGGCACGGGCCTGAAGAGGGAGACTAGCCCTGGAATAGTCCTGGATTGGCTTAGACTCGATTAGGAAAGTTAGGTGCGTCGTCCTGTTAAGGCGTGTAGGTTGAGGTCAGCCCCGCTAATTGACCTGGTTAAGGTTGAGGTCAGCCCTATGTTAATTTGACCTGGTTGTAAACGGTACCGCTCCACCCTTAAGTGAGCTATTAGTGGAATCCTCTGGCTTGCGAGTTAGAGGCGGGGACGTAGGCACAGTTGGCCGAACCCCAATAACATATCGTGTGTTCATTTACATTTCCGCACTTTATATTTACCGCACATGTATGTTATGGGTGAATGATGCGTATGACTTAATTTCCACATTATATTTATCTACACATTTGGAAATTGAATAGACTGACCCTAGGTTGTGTATATACTGTCGTTGGATAGATTAACCTAGGAGAAAAAGTTTTAAATTCCAATTCATCCCCCCTCTTGGGAATACACCAATTCTAACAATACAATATCAAGAAAAACGTACAAATGCTAAGGCAATAAATTGTATATCATAATTTTTCAATGATTTCCATAAATCATGATATCATTATTTATCAAGTCTAACTCCCCCTGAATGAAATGTATTTTATATTCAATAGGTTTAGACTATGAAGTTACCAATTGTGTTTTTAAATTTATCATTCCATGCATCAAATATTATTTTATTTCATGTATATGCTCATGGATACCAATATCACAACAATATCATCAATATCATATCATGCTTATGAATATAAATAAGTTGTCATGTTCAAGTATCAATTAGCATACTCATGGATACCAATATATTTCATAGATACCAATAATAATATCATATCATGAATTGCTTGTGGATATCAATTTAGGTTCATAGATATCAATTTTTCAATTCAACTCTCGCTTCCCCCTTTTTGACATTAATAAAGTAGGTTATCAATAAGCATATATATTCTAATGCAAGCACAAGACAAATAACCTTGGACAATTCATCCATTGATTGTGGCCAACAATATTATTTTGTTTCAATATGATAACTATCAATAAGCTTGAAAACTCATCCATATCCCCTATTTCAATATGTCTAATATCAATGTATTATGAAATGATTTTCTATAGATTTGATCAACGAGAGTTTTCTGAAACCTAAGGTGTAGTCCCAAAAGAGGGGTGAATTGAGTTATTTAAAAATTATTCTTAGTCTTTTCACAATTTCTAGACTTTTTACAATTCTTTAAAGGCTTCTTTTGTTCTTATTGATTAGGCAATCCACACAACTCTTACTTCCTCTAATCAATCCACAATCACAACAAGCACAATTAATTAATTAACTGTTCAAGCAAAACAACCATAACACAAGAAATCAATTCTTAATTTGCAATATTCAGCAGCCCTGTATATGAATGTGCAAGTCCTATAGTTCGATTTTGAATTGAATATTAAAATATCATCCAAACACTTTTTCAAGATTAGAATTTAAATAAACCTTCAGGTAATAGGTTTTGGGTTGTTCACCAATCAATATACTTCCTTACGGTTTCCGCAAAAAAAATTGATTAACCAACGTACTCCTTTTCGGTTTCTGCAAGCCCAAGAACAAATTAGGCTTTGGTTTACTTAATTTCCAATATGCGTTATTTTATGATTGAAATAATTACAACATCCAAGCAGGTTATATCTTTGCTGAAATTTAAAAGAGAGCAAGGGAAAGAGAGTGACACCATAGCTTTTACGAGGTTCAGCTTACCCCAGCTTACATCCTCGCCTTAGGTCAATTACTTAAGGATTTCACTATACCTTGTTCCTTCCGAGTGGAACAAAAACCTTTACACATTCCTTTAGTAGGCTAGAGCCTGCCTCTCCAAGTGATAGCCGCTCACTCGGTCACTCCTTCAAATAGGCTAGAGCAGCACCTCTCTAAATGATATCCCCTCGCCTAGCCAATGATCCAACAATCCTGGAATCATCACAATCTACAAGAGTACAAGATAAATTTTGCGTACAAAAACACTCTCAACCACAGAGCAAGTTGTACAAGTTAAATCTTAAATCATACTTCAAAACCAAAACTAAATAGAAAATGTGAAACTTTAAGGTTTAGAAGTCACCAATGGTTCTTAAAAGGATTCTAGATGCAACTCAGAACTAAACCCTTGCTTTTCAATCTAACAATTTCGTAAAGTTTTCCCCCAGCAAAAAGATGTGAGCAAGAAAGAACTTTAGGATAATTTTTGCATAGAAACTTTGTATTGCTTGCTTGTATGTCACTTGTGTGCTTGTATTCTCTCTTATTTTTTCATTGAATAAGGGAGGTATTTATAGACCTTTTTGAAGAAAAGTTGTCTTATTTAATATAGATCATTTAGGTAATTTTTTAAAAAATATTAATTCAAAGAATCAATTTTCAAAAAGTTCTCGCACGTTTGAAATTTGAAATTCCCCGTAGAGTTAGTTGGCTGACCCACTTGATTGGATCAAATTTTGCACTAGTTAGTCGGTTGGACAAGCGGCTAACACCATTCTGACTTTCAAAAATTCATTCTAGTAAATTGTTAGTCGGCTAACTGAATCACGTTCAAAATAGTCAGTCGGCTGGGTACTGTCAGTGTAATGACCTGCTTATCTTATCATATAATAAAATATATTTATTAATATAGTCAACCCGAGCCCGTGGGTAACGGGAACACATCTGACATTCATAACGGAAACCTAAGCAGCAGTAAATGTAAATCACATTCTCATAACCATAAAATACATAATACTAGAGTCAACTACATTCCAAAATACTGTGTTTATATACAATCTCCAAAAATACAAAAATATATACATATCTAGGAACCCACAACTTAAATCTCCTGTTCCTAAATCAAAACTTACCCTCCTAACGGAGTAGTATCACACTATCTTAATGGAAGCCTCGATCCGCCGGTCTTTCTAGGTTTCCTGAAAATGATTTAATGTTGGGGGTGAGACACTTCTTAGTAAAGGAAAGTAAACTAAATACAACTGTGTGACAACATGAATATTTAGTACTATAATACATATACAGTACATTTCATATACTAGAAAACATTCATCATAACATAACTGAATAAGCATATACTTTCGTAATTTCTAATAAATCATATTGTACATGAAAAGTCTGATATAACTGGTAATACTGTAATTTACCCAGGATGTATAGCTAGCTGATGTCATGTATTACCCCCCATGACTGGTTGTGCAGCCTGAAGTCAGGACTCGACAATAGCTGGCCGACCACTGCCGACTTAAAAATGTCTGTAAGTATGATGGGCCCACCACACCCTGCTCCGAACTGCTAGGAGGACGTCTACAACTCTACATAGAAAGTCACATCGACTATCCATCTCCCACCCCCTCTACTTGTAGGGGCAGTTAACACAAGTTTGAACATAATAATATGATATGTATAACTACGATATTATGCTCCTGTAACTGAACTGAACTATCATCCGGGTTCTGATAACATATAATACATGATAATACACTATTTAACATAAATAGATTGATAGCATTTTCTATAATAACATACATACATACATACGACCTTGCGTCGATTTCTCTCATATCTGCGACCTTGCGCTAAAAATTCATAAATACGGTCTTGCGCCGAAATCATACATAATACATGGCCTTGCGCCAAACATTTCATACATACTATTCTGAATAAATAATCTATTTATCATGTATTTTGAAACAATAATATATTGCAATATTCCATCATTTCTGAAAACATACTTTATTCGTAAAATTGCCATAACATAGTACTTTTCATGTAAAATAATATTCATGCCACACAATGTTGAATAAAACCATACATTCTATTCTAAAATCATATTTTCTGGCATTTCTTGCTAATATATACATTTCAATATCATAGCAGTATTTTCCCAAATATGTATTTTCTCAATAATATACAAATATAATTTATGCTTTCATGAACATAATACTTCTAATAATTTAATAATAGTTTTCATAGAAAAATAACTGCTTTAGTTTATTCCCTTATTTGATTCTGCAAAGAAAACCCCCTAAAATACACTCGTCCTGCACTCGCAGGGTTCCCCGTTCAACACCTTGAAATCAACATTTCTCATAACTAAATTTCAGTATTTCTTCGTATACAACATTTCTTATAATTATGGAAAGACCAAATTTTGAATAAAAAGTCTTACCTTAAACCAGGGATGAATTCCAAAGTAGTTTCAATGACGATCCACTCCAATAGGTTTGCAAAAAACTTTCCCAAGAGCATTGTGGTGGATTCAGATTGTCGAACCGGCGAGAATCCAGCCCGAGATCTTAAAGAGAAGGAATGAGGGACGAATGGAGGAGAGCAAGAGGGTTTGTGCACCAATTTTCAGCCCAAAATGAGATTTAGGCTATTTATACACTAGCCCTCGTCGACGAGCCACGTAACTTCATCGATGAGGTCAAGAAGGAAATTTGTCGATGAATACTATTCCTTGTTGACGAAATTCAGAGTTGGAAAAAATAGCCTCTCGGTATCTTCTCATCGATGAAACGCACCCTTGTCAACGAGCCCAAAATGCCACGTCGTCGGCGAATACAAAGCGTTCGTCGACGAAGTCTTTTGCCACCCCTTTTTACTATTTCCATTTTCCTCTCTCTTTATTTAAATACAATTATTCTTCGAGTCATTACAGTCAGTTGGCTGGGCATTTTCAGTTCATTTGAGTCAGTCGGCTAGACAGTTAACTTTATTGAAAGTATCCTGTCAGTCGGCTGACTAAACCATATTCAAAACTGGTCAGTCGACTGGGCAGACATCTTTTTCAAATATTTTCTATTTTTTGATTTCTTTAAAATCTAATTTACTTGAAAAACTCAATTGGGACTTTTCAAAAACATTTTCAAGAGTTTTCCAAATGCTAGTCTCTGGGTTTTTGTATTTTAAGGAGTTTCACATATCTAAATAGTAATGACTTTGAAGTACTTACAAATATCCTTCTAAGCATGGTCTCTTTAATCACTAAGTCTTGTAACCTCTTGAGGTTCACTTTTGACTTCAAGATCTGCTTGGCCTTTAAGCTCTTCATTTGTCGTTCATTGCTTCAATATACTGAGGAGCTTTCACTTGATTGAACATGATCTTCAACTTACTTCCATGAATAATCGTGAGTGTCCTTTTACCTAAACCTGAAATAAAACCACTCAACAACACATGTTAGAGCGTCCTTCATTTTGTTATCATCAAAACAAGATTGAAAGCCCAGTTAGGCCAACATTTTCTTTTTGAGTCAGCCATATGCTATGAGCATAAAACAAGTTCATTTCACCTTCAATACTTTAATCAGCTGTATTTCATATTTTTCACTCATGAGCTTTGTTAGTGTTTGATTTTCCAAATCTCAAGTATGTGTAAATAAAATCATATGATGTGCTCTTAAAAAAGTTTTAATCCTTAAGTAATTATAACTATTCATCTAAGGTTATGCATTTTCATTCCTTTAGCTATAGCTGAAATATTCACCATGATATGCATAGCTAATATAGACTTTCAGATTATGTGTGAATTACGATCTTATCCCAAAAGGGGGGGTGAATTGGGTAATTTAAAAAATAGGTCCTTTAGGTTCTAATTTTGAAAACTATCAATTTCAAACTTGCAAGCTACTCATAACTACCTCAATGTTTCACAATCAATTAATTTTATGTGTGTCTTTATCAAGCATACGATGTTACCCAATTACTCACACATGTACTAAAAGTTCAACACATACACAATGAGATTACGCAAAAATTAAAGAGAGGTAAGGATAAGAGAGAGGCAAACTCGATTTTTACAAGGTTCAGCCTACCTCGGCTTGCGTCCTCGCCTTGAGCAACCCACTCAAAGATTCCACTTAAAGTTCGCTCCTTTAGCTGGGACGGAGCTTCCCTTACAACCTCTACTTACAAAAGGCGTAGCTTCCTCCTCAATCCCAATTCACAGTCCGAACTGTGTATACAAAATAAAGATTACAATTTTTGCAACAACTCAAAATGCTTCTAACCAAACTAGTGAGTACAAGATAAATCCTAGCACAAAATCATATGATAAATACTTGAAACTCAAAATGTATGTAATAATATGTTCTTTATAAGAAGAATGATATGCTTCACAAATCTACCTTTTCATCAATATCTCCCAAAAATAATTTTTATAAATAAATGCTTTGGAGAACTTAGGGTTTGAGTTCAAATCACTTTATGCAGAAATACCAAATAAGATCCTTAAAAAATAGTCTTCAATATTATGCAGATCTAAGTTCTTGCTATCAAATAATTCGTATGATTAAATCCTTGAATAAAAATATGACTTTGAATATTTCAAATATTTAAAACACTATTTTTCAAATACTTTTTGCACCAATAAGATAGATCTCTTTAGATACAAATACAACTTTGAATATCCTAAGGATTCAAAACTTTAGAATACTATTCCCAAAAGATTTTTGAAATAAATAGCAATGGGAAAATTAGTTTCTTACTCCCAAAATTTTTTTTCAATAAACGAATAATGGAGAAGATGACCGATTAATAAAAAATTTGAAAGCTCAATAACATATTTTTCCAAACCTCAAAATCAAACTAGATTTAGTAGAAGTTGTGCGTGTATTTGCTCAAATCTTGAATATGTGAATGCCTAGACAAATAAGACTTCTTTGTAGTGTAGGCAACGATTCTTAGCAATATGTTCAAAGTTACTCAAAGGTATGCCAAAGATTGATGCAATAAGCTCAAGGCTCTCAAGAGATAGGCAAAAAATGGTGCTCTAGGGTTTAGAGATTGTTTTTATAAGTGTTCTCGGCCCTAAATTAAATCTTAGCCATTGGATCATTTAAAAATAAGAGTTTTAGTCTATGTCCACGCTGAAACATGAATCAGCGCCCCAACCTTCGTTGACGGATGGGTAAGTTCGTTGACAAGTGTATAACACTCATTCGTCGACGAGACCATGAGTTCATCGATGAGAGCACTGTCTGAACTTTTTGGGCTCTTGGTATTTGTTCGTCAATGAGACAACACAATTCATCACCGAGTGGCCTTCATGCATTCGTCAACGAGGCCATTGGTTTCATCGGCGAGACCTCTAAAATTTGCCTTGAAAAATTTCTTTCAACTTAGAACTAATGTAAGTCATGAAATGCATGAGTTCTAAGGTCTTTCTAGGGTATATTTGGCTTTGAGTTATATAATATGACATATGTAAATACGTTCAATTCTAAATACCCATTCCATTAAAGATCTTGAACTTGAAGCTTGTTTCATCATCCTTTCATCCCTCTACTTCTATGGATAGCGCCAAGTGATATGTACTTTAGGTTCCTCGTGGCTTCCATACAAGTTTACCGTTCATGCATTCTAAATCATGATCATGTTCACAAACTCACTTGCACAAGTCAAATACCAAGTGATTTGTCATTATCAAAACAGGATTGAACTCATAGAGTCAACAATCTCCCCCTTTTTGATAATGACAAATACACGAGCAAAAATAGGTTACACCTAACAAGGCTCCCCCTAAGATAATGCATAATTTAGAACTCAACAATATAGGTTACACACAATGATGTTCATACACATTGTAAAATATGCAATATCTTCGCTAGTATATATGTCTATACTTATACTCTTTTCCCCCTTTATTTCAAAGAGAAAAAAAAATATTGCTTACTTCTCCCTCTTTTTGACAAAATATAAAATCATAATTTATTCTTTTGCTTACAAACTTCTCCCAAAAATCATTTTATCATTTTCGCTTTAATTTATCCTCTTTTTTGACATCAACAAAAAAGGTATATATAAAAATGTTTTGACAGAAATATATCTCATCTTTGCAAAAAAAATACAACCTTTATATTTCAAAATTGTACTGTGAAATATATCTCCCTGTGTTATTCAATTTACTTCTCCCCCTTGCTAATGTATATCCGTGTTGTTGAATTAAAATTAAATTTCAATGTGAATATACACAGAGTGTTAATTTACATATACACGAATAAGCAAAGCAGTCATTAAAGTTCAAAGGTTTATGTGAACATCAACATGTGTCATGTATCCATAAAAAAATTTAACATACAATCATCATGCTTTGAGTTTAATACCAAATATGAGAAAAATTTGTCAAATGTGAAATGTTTAACCAAATATTAATGTTAATGTAAGTTGCTCCTTCTTAATTATGTAGTCTAATGTAATTATAGGCAACTTCTCGACTATGCATCAAACCTAATTCACGTCTAATTTGGATAAATCTATCCTCTGGAAGTGGTTTCATGAATATGGTTGTTTATTGTTCATCTGTGCATACAAACTCAAGTGTCACGTCTCCTTTTTGGACATGGTCACAAAGAAAATGATGTCAAATTTCTATATGTTTAGTTCGTGAATGTGATATAGGATTTTTTGAGATGTTTATTACACTCGTATTGTCACATCTTATAGGAACTGTGTCATAGTGTAGTCCAAAATCCATAAGTTGTTGTTTCATGTACAACGTTTGAGCACAACAACTTCTAGCCGCTATATATTCTGCCTCAGCTGTGGAAAGAGCAACTAAATTTTGCTTCTTTGAAAACCAAGATATTAATGAATATCCTAAGAAATGACATGTGCCGCTCGTACTTTTTCGATCAACTTTGCTACCAACAAAATCTTTATTCGAATAGATAATAATCTCAAAGGAGGTATACTTAGGATACCATAATCCAACTTCAATGGTTCCAATCAAATATCTAAGTATTCTTTTAATAGCTAATAAATGGGACTCTTTATATGTAGCCTGAAATCTTGCACACAGACATACGCTAAACATTATGTCAGGTCTACTGGAAATTAGATAAAGTACGCTAATAATCATCCCACGATAGAGCTTAACATCTACCGGTATGCCTTATTCCTCTTTGTCCAATTTTAAAGAAGAGCTCATTGGTGTTCCTAGAGTTTTACCATCTTCCATATTAAACCTTTTGAGCAAGTCTCTAATATACTTCGATTGATTTATAAAAATTCCATGTTTTTCTTGTTTGATTTGAAGTCCTAGGAAGTAGTTAAGTTCTCCCATCATGCTCATCTCAAATTTGTTTTGCATACACTTTGCAAACTCATTGCACAACTCTTCATTTGTTGCTCCAAATATGATATCATCTACGCATACTTGTACTAGGAGCAAATTTCCATTTTTAGCTTTTATGAAGAGTATTGTATCAATCTTTCCTCTAGTAAATCCATTTTCTAGTAGAAAACCGCTTAACCTTTCATACCAAGCTCTAGGAGCTTGCTTTAGACCATACAAGGCTTTAGTTAATCTATAAACATGATTTGGATGCTTATGGTTTTTAAAACTTGGGGGTTGTTCTACATATTCTTCCTCACTTATGTAGCCATTTAGAAATGTGCTTTTGACATCCATTTGATACAGCTTGAAATCCTTAAATGTAGCATAAGCTAACATCAATTGAATGACTTCCATTCTAACTATAGGTGCGAAGGTTTCCTCTAAATCTATTCCTTCCTCCTAGTTATATCCCTAAGCTACTAGTCTTGCCTTATTTCTAACAACTATTCCATGTTCAGCTTTCTTGTTCTTATATATCAATTTTGTTCTGGTGACTGTCTTATCCTCAGGTCTAGGAACTAATGTCCAGATTTTATTTCTCTCAAACTGATTTAATTCTTCTTGCATAAATATAACCCATGATTCATCCTTAATTGCTTCACTCCCATTTTTAGGTTCTTCTTTTTATAAAAAGGCAAAATGACTAATCATATTTCTAATTGAGGATCATGTAGTTACTCCATGTGATGGTTCTCCTATAATTTGATCTATAGGATGATTCTTTATGTACTTCCATTCTCTAGGTGGTTCATTAATCTCTTTTTCTACTTGAATATCTTTAGTGGATGTTTCCTTAACTTCAGTGTTCTTATCTGAATTATCTTCAATGGATAATTTTTCAAATTCCTTATTAATCTCAAGTTCATCCTCATTAGTCTTTTAAGCAAATGGATTCGATTCATCGAATACAACGTGAATGAATTCTACAACGGTTAAGGTTCGTTTATTATATACCTTGTAGGCTTTACTAACTAAGGCATATCCTAAAAAAATACCTTCGTCAGATTTCACATCAAACTTTCGTAAATGTTCATTGTCTCTAAGTACAAAGCATTTGCAACCAAAGACATGGAAATATGAGATGTTTGGCCTATGGCCATGCCATAATTCATATGGAGTCTTATTTAGAGATGGTCTAATTAGGACTCTATGTAGAACATAACAGGCGGTGTTTACTGCCTCAGCCCAGAAGTACTTAGGTAGTTTATGTTTGTTGAGCATAGTTATGACAATTTCTTGTATAGACCTATTCTTTCTTTAAACTACACCATTCTGTTGTGGTGTTCTAGAAGCAAAAAAATATGAGATATTCCTAATGAATCACAATATTTTTCCATACCTTGATTTTTAAATTCTCTACCCCTATCACTTCTGATTTTAGTGATAGTGTATCCTTTTTCATTTTGAATTTTCTTGCACAGTTTAATAAATTGTTCACATGCTTCATCTTTGTGACCTAAAAATAGTATCCATGTAAATCTAGAATAATCATCAATGACAAAAAATGCTTATGATTTTCCTCCTAAACTCTGAATTGGGTTTGGACCAAATAGATCTAAGTGTAGCATTTGGAGTGGCCTAGTAGTATAAATTACTTTCTTCTTCTTAAAACTAGATCTTGCTTGTTTTCCTAGTTAACATGCATCATAGATTTTGTCTTTCACGAATTTTGTCTTAGGCAATCCCTTAACTAAGTCTCTCTTAACTAGTTTAGATATTAAGTCCATGTTTACGTGTCCTAGTCTCCTATGCCAAATCCAACTAATTTCATTCATAGCAGAGAAACATGTCACACGTTGAGAAGTTAAGTTATCAAAGCTGGTGGTATATACATTTTCATGATGCTCAATAGTGAATAGAATTTTGTTATTAGTTTTATACCCAACAATGCATTTGTCATGTTCAAAAGATGCTTTATAACCTTTATCACACAGTGGACTTATGATTAATAAGTTATGTTTAAAACCATCAACCAGTAAAACATCATCTATAAAGAGTGATGAATCGTTACCAACTTTACCTACACCTATGATCCTTCCTTTTGCATTATCCCCAAAGGTGACAAATCCTTCATCCTGTGGTGCGATGGATGCGAATTTAGCTTTATCCCCAGTCATATGACGTGAACATCCGTTGTCCATATACCATCTATCTTTCGAGGAGGATGATTTCAAGCATACATGCAATAGACATTTAAGTAACTATTTTGGTACCCATTTTTTCTTGGGTCCATGGGGGTTAGTGTTTGACTCTCCTTTAATTCTCCATACCTTTTTCATTTTAACATCCTTATTCTTAAAAGGACGATCAAATTTTATATAACTCATCCTTTTACATTTAAAGCATGTGGTATATTTATAAGAGTCTTTTGATGGAGCATAAGCTTTTGATTCTCTTACAAAATAACCCATGTAAAGATATTTTTGTTTCAAACTTTCTTTTCCATTAAAACCAAGTCCTTCTTTATCTAGGAAATTTCTTTGTGCCCCAAGAAGTCTTTAAAAGTTACTCTGGCCCTCTATGAATTTATGAATAATTTTAGAATTTTCTTTCAAATTTCTTTCCAATTCCTCGATTTCTAAATCCTTTTTTTTTTTGTTATCACAGATGCATGGAACTCATTATGTTTTCATTATGCTTTGAGAGTTCTACTTTATATTTCAAATCAGAAATTTTCTTAGTTTTCTTTTCAAGCATTTTAAGAGTGTACAAGTATTCTTGTTACAATTCATTATAAGCAAGCATGCTATTTTTATTTTCAGAATCGCTGGAATAATAAGAAGATGCTGAGAAAGACGATTGTACCTCAATATCATCATGTGCCATTAGACACAGATTGGCTACCAGATCATCACTGGACTCAGTGTCTGAACTGCTTGTGTTGTGCGTGTCCCAACTGACTTTTAAAGCCTTCTTCTTTTTCTTAGAGGATTTCATTAGTTTTGGACATTCAGGCTTGATGTGTCCAACCTCTCTGCAATTGTAGCAAGTTGGCGGATCTTCCTTCTGTCTCCTCTTGCTAGACTCTCCTCTTTCTAATTTTGAGTTTTGGAATTTTCTATTAAACTTCTTATTCTTCTTTAGGAATTTTCCAAACTTCTTTGTTAGCAAAGTCATGTCATCTTCTGATTTTGAGTCACTTCCTTCACTAGAGCTGCTAGACGATGCCTTAAAAGCTGTAACTCTCTTTGCTTTATTCTGCTCATTTTTCCTCTCATTTATCACTAGCTCATAAGTGATGAGTGATCCGATTAGTTCATCATTTAACATCTCTTTCAGATTCCTTCCTTCGGCTATAGCAATAGCTATAGCTTCCCATACTCGCGATAGTCCCCTAAGAATTTTCTTGATCAACTCATAAGTAGGGTAAGATTTACTAAGAGCATTTAATGAATTCGTGATGTGTGTGAATCTAGTGTACATGGATTGAATAGACTCATCAGCAGTCATTTTAAATGTCTCATATTCAATAGTAAGCATATCTATCCTACTATCTTTTACTTCCTTAGTGCCTTCATATGTTACTTCTAATTTTTCTCATATTTCTTTAGCTGTTTTACAAACCTTACTCTTTTAAACTCATTAACGTCTAGTGCACAATATAGAAGATTTATAGCAGTAGCATTTATTTGAACAGATTTCCAATCATCATCAGTATACTCATCTTTTGTCTTAGGTACATTTACTTCATCAACTACTTTCATAGGAACATGGTTTCCCTTAAAAACTATTTTTCATACTTTTCAATCAACATTTAAAAGATATATACTCATCCTTCGTTTCCAGTAGGTGTAATTTACATCATAGAAAATTGGTGGTCTAGTGGACGAGTGTCCCTCACCAAATGGGGTTACATTGGTGTGTGCCATTTTGATTTTTTATAAAAATAACAGTTAAGTCTATGTAAACCTGGCTCTAATACCAAATGTGAATCATAGTGTTATCCCAAGAGGGGGGTGAATTAGGTATTTTAAAAAATAGGTCATTTAGGTTCTGATTTTGAAAACAATCAATTTCAAACTTGCAAGCTACTCACAACTACCTTAATGTTTCATAATTAATTAATTTTATGCGTGTCTTTATCAAGCATACAATGTTACCCAATTACTCACACGCGTACTAAAAGTTCAACACATACATAATGAGATTACGTGGAAATTAGAGAGAGGTAAGGATAAGAGAGATGCAAACTCGATTTTTATGAGGTTCGGCCTACCCCAACCTACGTCCTCGCCTTGAGCAACCCACTCAAGGATTCCACTAAAAGTTCGCTCCTTTAACTGGGACGGAGCTTCCCTCATAACCTGCTGCTTACAAGAGGCATAGCTTCCTCCTCAATCTCGTCACAACCCGAACTGTGTATACAAAATATAGATTACAATTTCTGCAACAACTCAAAATGCTTCTAACCAAACTAGTGAGTACAAGATAAATCCTAACACATAATCATATGATAAATACTTGAAGCTCAGTATGTATGTAATAATATGATCTTTATTAGAAGAATGATATACTTCACAAATCTACCTTTTTATCAATATCTCCCAAAAATAATTTTAATAAATAAATGCTTTGGAGAACTTAGGGTTTGAGTTCAAATCACTTTATCTTAAAAAAATAGTTTTGAATATTATGTAGATCTAAGTTCTTGTTATCAAATAACTCGTAAGATTAAATCCTTGAATAAAAATATGACTTTGAGTATTTCAAAGATTTTAAAACACTATTTTTCAAATACTTTTTGCACCAATAAGATAGATCTCTTTGGATACAAATATTACTTTGAATATCCCAAGGATTCAAAACTTTAGAATACTGTTCCCAAAACATTTTTCAAATAAATAGCTATGGGAAAATTAGTTTCTTGCTCCCAAAAAATTTTTTCTTAAACAAATAATGGAGAAGATGACCGATTAATAAAAAATTTGAAAGCTCAATAAAATATTTTTTCAAACCTCAAGATCAAACCAGATTTAGAAAAAGTTGTGCGTGTATTTGCTTAAATCTTGATTATGCGAATGCTCAGACAAATGTGACTTCTTTGTAGTGCAGACAACGATTCTTAGAATTATGTTCAGAGCTTCTCAAAGGTATGCCAAAGATTAATGCAATAAGCTCAAGGCTCTCAAGAGATAGGCAAAAAAAAGTGGTGCTCTAGGGTTTAAAGATTATTTTTGTAAGTGTTCTCGGCCCTAGATTAAATTTTGGCCGTTAGATCATTTAAAAATAAGAGTTTTAGTCTGTGTTTGAGCTGAAATGTGAATCAGCACTCCGACCTTCATCGACAAATGGGTAAGTTTGTCAATGAGTGTATAACACTCGTTCGTTGACGAGGCCATGAGTTCATCGACAAGAGCACTGTCTGAACTTTTTGGGCTCTCGATATTTGTTGGTCGATGAGACAACACTATTCATCACCGAGTGGCCTTCATGCATTCGTCGATGAGGCCGTTGGTTCATCAACAAGGCCTCTAAAATTTGCCTCGAAAAATTTCTTTCAATTTAGGACTAATGTAAATGTATTTTTCATGAAATGCATGATTCCTAAGGTCTATCTAGGGTATATATGAGCTTTAAGTTGTATCATATGACATATGTAAATACATTCAATTCTAAATATCCATTTCATTGAAGATCTTAAACTTAAAGCTTGCTTCATCATCCTTTCATCCCTCTAGTTCTATGGATTGCACCAAGTGATATATACTTTAGGTTCCTCATGGATTCTATACAAGTTTACCGTTTGTGCATTCTAAATCATGATCATGTTCACAAACTCACTTGCACAGGTCAAATACCAAGTGATTTGTCATTATCAAAACAGGATTGGACTTATAAAGTCAACATTATGCATCAAATCTTTAAGGTTGACAAATCTATTTTTATCTTTCATGAGTTAAGCATGTCTATTATGAGAGCACATTTATTTCTTTTAGGATTGGTTAACTTAAATTTTGTAGGTTGTTGAGTCATTACTAATCCATTTCATTTCAACATAATTTTAGCTTACTTAACTCTAATAAGAGAATACTTATACCTAAAATCTTAGGTTTATGATCTAATCTTTCATCTTGGTACCCATACTTTCTTGAGTCCGGATGATTTAACAAGAGATGTTTTTTTTACTTTCCAAACTTGTTTAATTTTCACACTTTTTCTCTTTAATGGACATTCAAACTTTATATGTCCCTTCTTCTTACATAGAAAACATGTGGTGTGAGTGTAGGCATTTGAGGAGGCGCTAGCGAAATCTTTGGAGGCTTTTGTAAAGTACCCCATATAGAGGTTCTTTTTCCTTGTATTTTCAATTCCATTGTACCCTATGCCTTTTTTATTTTTATTTAAAGACATTATTTGTGCACCAATCATTCTATCAAAGTTTTCTTTTCTTCTTGTGAAATTGTAGATTATTTTAGATTGATCTTCAATTTGTCTTCTAAGATCATAGATTTCTAAATTTTGTATATTTTTGTCCTTTTCTTGTAGCTTTTCTTGATTTTGAGACATTTTGGTAATTTTATTTTCTAGTTCAGAAATATATTAGTCTTTTTCATTATTCATGGAAGTTTTGGACTTAAGATCTTCTAGTTCTTTTATTACCTTCTCATTCTTGCTTTCTAGTCTACGGATTTTTAAATCTTTTTCACTTTCAGCAAGTTTTAAAGATTCTAGCTCTTTCATTACACTTTCATTCTTGTTTTTCAATGATATGTATCGTTTAGTTACATTAACTAAAATCTTATGCACCTTGAATAGTTCATTTTGAAGTTCTTCATAAGATGGTATACTTTCATCATCGGAATCATTAGATGAATCATTGCAAGAATTATTAATAGATTTGGATGAGGAACTTTGTTCTTCATCATCATCCCATGCCATATAGCAAGCAACCTCTTGGTCACTTGATTCATTATCTGAACTACTTGTACTCAAATTATCCCAAGTAGTGGTTTTCATTGCCCTTTTCTTTTTCTTTTTGGAATCTTTCTTAAGTTTTGGAAAATCCGGTCTTAGGTGTTCTACTTTCTTACAATTGAAGCATGTAGGTGGTTCTTTCTTTATTTCTTTTTTATAGTTTCTTCCTCATCTGATTTTGAGTTCTAGATTTTTCTTTTGAATTTATTCTTCCTACTTAGTATTCTTACAAGTTTCTTAGATATAAAGGCTATTTAATCTATATCCATCTCTTCTTCATCTTCATTGCTAGAGTTTTCTTTTGAGGCTTTAAAAGCAATGGATTGTTGGGCTTTAGATTTTCCACTTCTTTCATTCATGGTCATCTCATAAGTGAGAAGGGTTCCTATGAGTTCATCTAGGGATGTATTTTTGAGATTTCTTCCTTCCGTAATTGTTGTAGCTTTAGGTTCCCAAATGGGTGGAAGACCTCTAAGGATTTTACAAATCATTTCATAAGTGGAGTATGTTTTTCCTAGAGCATTGAGGGAGTTTATTACATGAGTGAACCTAGTGTACAAATTAGTGAATGTTTCATCCGGGTTCATCTTGAAAGTCTCATACTTTTTTGTGAGCATGTCTATTCTACTATCTCTAACATCAATGGTGCCTTCATAAGTTAATTCTAGTTTGTTCCATATTTCTTTCACTGTTTTACAAGACATGACTCTATTGAACTCATTTATGTAAAGGGCGCAATACAATGCATTTATTACACATGAGTTTGCTTGCAATATTTTATGGTCTAATTTAGTCATTTCTTTTTCTTCCTTAGGTACCTCTTTTTCATCCACTAGTTTAGTAGGGATTAAGTCACCATGTGTTAAAACCTTCCAAGCCTTCCAATCCATTGTTTAAAGATAGATTCTCGTACGTTGTTTCCAAAATGTGTAGTTAAGTCCACAAAAAGATTGGTGGTCTAGTTGAGGATTGACCCTATACAAAGGGAGCTACTCCTATGTGTGCCATGTAGATCTTTATATAACTACTTTTTAAGATTTGTTATAACAAGGCTCTGATACCAATTGAAAGTTAAGGAGTTGTCCCAAGAGGGGGGGCGGTGAATTGGATTATTAAAATTTCTTTTAATTTTTTTATGAATTCTTTGACCTCTTGTTAAGTTATAGAAAAGAACTTAGTTTCTTAATCAATCCACAATCCAACATTTCAACACAACACAATGTCGCGACATCCCGGGAGCGCGTGTGCCCCGGGCGGCGAAATCAAAATTATTTTTAATATTCAAGGAAAAATATTGGAATGTCGGAGTTGCCACTAACCTTTAGTGCGGTTAGAACACATGATTACTACCCCGTTAGGGGTAGAATCGGTCTACATTACCAGAGTTGGGCTCGGGAGTTCGGTTACGCGAGGGGAAGGTACAAGTACCCCCTACGCGCCCGTTCTTACGAACGGTACCTAATTAATTTGAAATTATCCCTAAGTTAATATAGTAAATCTTTAAATTACTCCTTTTTATAAATACATATGAAACATAAATAAATAACTAAATAAATATAATATATACATACATATTCCCTCAGAGCTTAAGATACGTGATGCCCGAAGGCTCATACTCCCGCAATAAAATCATAGGGATTAAAAATCAATAAAATATCTAAGAAAATACGCTCCCAAATTTTGAAATTGTATATAAAATTTTTATAGGAAAATACTAGTATGGGAGGTTTTACTATATATTAATAAGATAATAAGTTAAAATATTAAATTATCACAATGCATATAAAAATAGTAATGATAATAAGCATATCTATTAAAATATTACAACTTTCAAAACAGGCAATAAAATACCATATGTATATATATATATATATATATATATATATATATATATATATATTAAAACACTCAAGATACTATGCAAGGTAATACCATCTATAAAAAAAAAATACCTTAATAAGTGAAGCTAAATAATAATTATACCATAATATTATATACAATATCATACTAAATATAGTAGCAAAAGGTATACCAAAACTCTAAACTTACCATAATGATTGATACCTTTATATGTAAACATGATAAAATATTAGAATACTAATACTAACTATCCTAAAATATTAATATGAGTATACATAACATATATAATAAAGAAAACCCTAAATAATTAAAACTAGACATACATTAATGATGAAAACCCTAAATAGCCCTAAACATATGGATATTAAAGACACCCTTAAGTAAATAATTACGATACCTATTCAAACTACGTATGCAATAATAATATTAACAATTCCACGAATAAAACGAAATTAAACTTTAAATATATAAATAAATCTCAACTATAAAAATTCCACAATAAAGGCAATTAATTTATCTAAATAATACAACCAAAACTTACCATAAATACTAAATATTAAACTAACTATGAAAATCATAAAACCTACATACCTGCATATACAAAGGAAAAAAAAAATAGATATTTAGAACGAATAAAAACCAGCAAAGAAATAGAAAAAGAAAAGAAACACAAAATAAAAATAAAAATAAAAATGACACGTGAACGTGTGTGCGTGTGTATGGGAGCAAGGAGGCTTACCGGAGCGGCTCACGGTTGGGCGGTCGTGAGGAGTGACTAGAAAGAGGGTGGCTGGAGCTCGTGGGTGTTGAGGCGATGATGATGGAAACGGCGAGTGGTGGGGGGCATCGGCGACGGCGCCGGTTGCTGGAACAGGGGCTGGCCGGGGAGTTGCTGGACAGAGGCGGTACTTGCAGCGGCGACAGTGAGTGGAGAGTTGCATAGGGTCTCCGGGGATTCTTCGAGGGTGGCTGTTGTAGCAGGGCCGCTTGGATGGATGACCGGAGCACTGCAGACGGTGACGGTGGCCGGCGAGCTTGAGATGGTAACGGCGTGCGAGGAGGTTGCTGGGCACGGGCTGGACGTGGGTGGAGCAGGTGGTGACGGGAGCTATGGTGAGCAGGGAATGGTCGTGAGATAGGAACAGGGGACTGTGGTGCTGGCCGTCGAGTGGGAGGGTGGCCGGAGATGGAGGTTGGCAGCAAGGGTGTCGCAATGGAGCCGGAATTAGGAGAAGATGATAGTAGCGGGGTCAGTGTGTGATGAAAGCACCGAAGATGGAGCTGCTGCTCGTGATCATGAGATGGAGGATGGAAGAGAGAATGAGGAGATTGAGAGAGAGAGAGAGAGAGTGTGAGGAGCAGTCAGCTCCTGCGCAAGAAAGAGGGCGAGAGATGAGAGAACAATGGGAGAGATGGAAGAGAGGCTGGGGAGATCCTAGGGTTTTTTTTTAGATTTCCTCCCCGTGCGCTATGCGCTGCCCGTGCCTGCCCTGCTGTGCGCTGCTCCCGTGTTATATAAAAAAATTTTGAAAACCCTAAGGAACTTTCCTTTCTTGATTTTATTTTTTTCTTTTTCTCTTTTTTTTTATGCTTTTATTCTTATGGTAATAATGAAAAAGGAAATAATATTAATAATAATAATCATAATAATATAAATATCAATAAGGTAATAATAATAATAATACTACTAAATAGTAAATAGTAATAAATAATTATAGTAAAATAAAAATAATAAAGATAAAATAATAATAATAATGATAATAATAAATAAATAATAGTGATAATAATAAATTACTTATAATAATATAGGAAAATAAATAATAATAATAATGATATTAATAATAATAATAATAATAAAAAATAATAATAAACAAATAACAATAATAATAATAATAATAATAATAATAAAGTATCAATTTTGAATAAAATAATAATAATAATAATAATAATAATAATAATAAGGTAATAATAATAATTATAGTAAATTAATAATAACAATAATAAAAAAAATAATTATAAGAAAGTAATAATAAAAATACTAATAATAAAAATAAAATAATAATAAAAAGGGAACCCCTTGTTCTATTTGGTTAGGGCAAAAATAGGATGTTTACACACAACACAACAAAACTTAAACAAACATCCAACCAATCAATCAACTTTAAAGTAATCAACCACTCAATATATTATTCACCTTTTTGGAAATTCTCAGCTTTTGTATGTAGCCCTGTGTATATGTTTTATTCAAGCCTTGTATTGATGAATTTGATTTCTTAATATGAAACACAATATGAAATCCAACACTCTTTCCAAAAACTTAGACTTTATATAAACTTTAAGTTAATAAGTCTTGGGTGTTAACCAATCAACGTACTCCCTTACAGTTTCTGCAAATTATATTGATAAACCAACGTACTTTCTTTCGGTTTTTTGCAAATCCCAAAATCAAATTAATCTTTAGTTTATTTAATATCCAATCCATAGAGTGTATATGATCATAAATTAAATTCAACCACACAGTTAATATATGCTGAAAAGTAAAGAGAGTAAGGAAGGAGAGTGACACCACATTTTTTACGAGGTTCGACTTATCCCTAGCCTACGTCCTCACCTTTGGCCAATACCACCAAAGGATTCCACTATACCATTCCTTTCCGGGCAGAACAAACCTTTCACAAGCGATACCCCATGCTTAGACACTCCTTAAGTAGGCTAGAGCAATGCCTCTCCAAGTGATACCCCACACTCGGTCACTCCTTCAATAGGCTAGAGCAACGCCTCCCCAAGTGATACCTCACACTCGGTCACTCCTTCAATAGGCTAGAGCAACGCCTCTCCAAGTGATACCCCCACACTTGGTCAACGATCCAACAACCTGGAATCATCAAAGAAACTACAAGAAAAAATAGATAATCTCTGTGTACAAGAATCACTCTTAGATAGAATAGGTTAGTACAACAATCAGCACAATATACTTCAATGTAAATTCAATATAAAGAAATTGAAGCTCAATGAAACTCTATCACCAGATTAATCTTCGTTTGATTGAAAGATTCATACTTTAAAGCTCAATTTTGGTGTGAGAAGATCAACAAGAACTCAGTTGAGAGAATAGTAAGATGTGAGCAAGATAACCTTTGTGAATTAAGAGCACTTGAGAGTATGTAGTTGTTGAAAATATTTCTTGGTTATGAATCCTTGTCTTGGGGGCTATTTATAGAGTTTAAAAACTTAATTCCTTACTCCCCAAGTTTACTTGGAGTGTTGGTCAAGTTTACAAAAAGATTGGAGCCCAAGAAACCAAATGTAAAAATTTTCTTGTTAGTATTTTTAAAAATCTCTCGGCTGGCAGTCGCCTGGCACGACTAGCCAGGCACTTGTCTCAGTTAAATTCAAAAGTTAGAACACTAGTAGTCGCTTGTCAAAACACAGGTAAGCGCCTCAAATGACAAGGAAGGCGTCTATCAGGTTACCATCAGACGCTTGACACCTTTCTGTCTACTGGTTCTTAATGGTAGTTGCCTGTCAAAACAAATATAGTCCGTCGCCTGGGAGTTTTGGGTAGGCACCTGAGCTTTAAAAAATATTTGTTCTTTAAGATTTGATTTTGAAAACTCTTTTCATTTGAGACCATTATTTATAACTTTGGAAATCATATTTCATGGTCTTTAAAAATGGTTTCTTAAGATTTTAATTTATTCCTAAAAGAGCTTCAATGCTTTATATTGAGTTTTACTTGAAATACTTATATAAAACTTCCTTAAGACTTTTGACATTCTAAGTACTTAAGTCTTCATGCTTTGTTCTTTCTTTGGCTCCATCTTGTCTTCAAGCTTTTAACAAGCTCTTTTTCATGCTCTCATGATCTTCAAGTTTTATTAGACTTTAGCAAGTTCTCTTTTATGCTTTCATGATTTTCAAGTTTTAATAGATCATCTTTGAATTCATGCCTTTTAAGTTTCATTTGATCATCTTTCTTTGGAATATAAGCTTTCATTGATCCTCGTGAGCTTTTGACCTTGTAGTCATATATTTGAGTCCTGAAATATCATCACTTAATCAAATAAGTTAAGTTTCTCTTATTTGTTATCATAAAAATAAGATTTCAAACCTTATAAGGCCAACAAAACAATTTCCTTTTTTATTTCTTTTTCACAAGACAATCTGTCTGATTTCTTTTCAAGCTCTTTAAATTTAATACCAGCATATTCAAAATTGTCATGCATTTAATTCAAAGAATCAAGCAACTTATGATAAATATGATTATTATTAAAGGGAGAATCACATACCTCATCTTTGTCCTTAACAACAATAAGAAAAAGATTTCTTGCTTCATAGTCCTCCTCATCATTTTGTAGAGGTGTTGATAAGAGTCTTATTCTCTTTAGCATGTACTCCCTTTTTTTGCCTCTATTTCAACCATTTTGTATTCATGAGCAAACGTGTTAATTTTAGAAAATTTTGCCCTATTTGTTTCCTCATGTGAAACATCAAGATTGTTCCAAATTTTCCAAATCATATTACAGGTAGAAACTCTATCAATTTCACTATGATGTAAGTCATAAAACAAGGTGTTTGTTGCTTGGAGTTTATGATGTACACATGTCTTTCATTTTTATCCTACTTATTTCCAGGTTTGAACTTGTTCTCTCATTTTCTCTCATAATTGAGGAGTATATCCATCATGGATAATATCCAAAATTTCAAAGAGATTGGATGCAAATTCTTATACTAGATTTAAAATCACTATCAATAAAGAAGGTGGTTCAACGGTGGATTACTCCCCAATGGATTGCTCTCCAATGGCTATTGTAACATTGGTTACCATGGGTTACTCTAAGATGACTAAGTCCAGACAAGAAAGGGCACTAACTCTTATACTAGTTGTTATCTCAAAGGCAATCCAAGAGGGAGGTGAATTGAACTTAATTAAAAATTAAGTGCTTGATTAAGAATTAGAAATAAGTTAAACAAACACAAACAATTTAATAAAAAATGAAAGCAATTAAAGAGAATAAGGAAGAGAGATGATGACTCTTTTATAGTGGTTTGATTATCCCAAACGTTCACTTTTTTCAAGGTCTTGAGCTGCCACTATCATTAAGTGAAACTTTAAATTCTCCTTGCTTTCTACAAAGGCAAGTCACTGGTTACATTTTGTATTATATTTTGTTTAAATCCACATAAATCCAAATACAAATCCTAAAATATTAAATATTACTAATATGTAAAATTAACTTTTAATAAATTTTTATTTTCTTTTTCGATTTCCTTAATAGCCAAATATGAAAAAATATAATCCTTTCATATCATATATTTATTTTCTTAAAATTTTTCAAGTTTTGAATGGATGGTCAAACTCATATTTATTTTTTTATTTAATTTATTTTTTAAGTAACTAAAAAAATAATTCCGTAATTATTTATAATTGCCCTATAATGAAAACATCCCTAATCAAATTAACATGCCATTCAACCCCCTCTCTCTCTGTCTGTCTCTGCGGTGGCGTGCGTGGCTGCCGCTAGTCAAAAATAATAGGGGTCGCGACATTGCGGACACTTGAGAGTTTAAATAATTAGAGGGGCTGGTGTATTTCACAACTGCGCCTCAATCTGCGCTGTGCTTCTTGTACAACTACCTTCGTTTCTTCAACACAAAAGAGCCCTGGGGAGTGACACCTCTCCGTCCCGATTCTGTTGTTGCGCCGATTGGCTGCTGCGATACATGTCTGATATGGATGTCGATTCTCCCTCCGAGTTCAGTTCCCCTTCACCTCGGGATCGAATTATACGGGTACGCTTTTAGTCTGATTCCTCCTTTCAATCTCTGTTTTCGTCGTTAATTCTGTAAATTTTGCTATTCCTCTTGTTTTTTTTGGTGGAGAAAATGTCAGAGAGAGAGAGAAACTTAACATTTTACTCTTCGGTGTATTTGGACTCGGAAAAGTGGGAACCAGATGGAATCATGAACGCAGGCAGAGGGAATTGTGTACATTTCAAAAAACATTTTTACTTGTCTTTTTGTTTTTGGGTTGGATTTTCTCATGTATTTTTCGTTTTTATCTTTTTTTTTTTTGTATTCGATGGCAGAAGTGAGATGTTAGAATGAATTATTACTCGAATATCATTACAAATTTGTGCAGCAGAAGTTAAACTCAGGGATATAAGTTATTTTTTGGACTGGAGCATTAATTTGAATTTTGAACCGCTTTAGCTTTGCTGGACCTTCTCCGCCCTATTTTTGGGTTTCGCCTGAGGGAGGGGGATGGTTTGATTTGCTTGTTTATTTTGTTGTTGCTGTTGTTTTTGTTTTTCTGTTTATTGTTTTTTTTTTTTTTAAATTCTTTTGTGGTAGGACTAGGTATTCATGTTTGGTTGTCTATTCTATACCAGAGGCTTGCTCAACAAGGGTTTCCTATGGAGGGACTTGATCAACTCCAGCTCGGTTTAGTTGTCTATGTCAAGAATAACAAGTTCCGGATGCCAGAGCTTGTGTCTGCCATCTTACAGGTTGATGAGGATGTGATGGAGGCCATTCAGGCCAAGTCTGATTCTGAAAATGATCCAGTTTACCCAGGCCTGAGAGCTATTCTTCATGAAAGCATGGTTTGGTTGCAGTGGTTGATGTTTGAGGGTGAACCCAGGGTTGCCCTAAAGGGTCTCTCTGACATAAGTGTGGGTCAGCGTGGTGTTTGCGGGGCTGTTTGGGGTAACAACGATCTGGCATATCGTTGTCGAACGTGTGGGCATGATCCAACTTGTGCAATTTGTGTTCCTTGTTTCCAGAATGGGAACCACAAGGGCCATGACTATTCTATCATCTATACAGGCGGTGGTTGCTGTGATTGTGGGGATGTAACTGCATGGAAACGTGAAGGCTTTTGTTCAAAGCACAGGGGTGTGGAGCAGATACAACCTCTCTCAGAGGAGTACACAAAATCCATGGGGCCTGTTCTTGATGCTCTTCTTATCTGTTGGAGGAACAAACTGTTGTTTGCAGAAACTCTCTCTGAGGAACTTGGAGTAAATAATTGTTATGAGCATAGGGAAGTTGCAGATGAGCTAGCTTTTGTGATCATTGAGATGCTTCTTGAGTTTTGCCACTACAGTGAAAGCTTGCTAAGCTTTGTTGCTAGGAAGGTGTTCTCAACAGTTGGTTTATTGGATCTTCTGGTTAAGGCCGAGGAATATTTGGGAAAAGATGCTGTTAATAAGCTTCATGAGTTGCTCTTGAAATTGCTGGGTGAACCTGCCTTTAAGTACGAGTTTGCAAAAGCATTTATAAGTTATTACCCAATTTTTGTGAATAAAGTGTGCAAGGATATCTCACTCAAAGATAATCTGCTATTATCTACATTCTCTGTGCAAATTTTCACAGTGCAAACTTTAACGCCATGTCTTGTTGAGGAGATGAATCTATTGGAAATGCTATTGGGATGCTTGGAAGACATTTTCATTTCATGTGCCGGTGAAGATGGTCGATTACAGGTAGTGTGTAGAATTTCATTTTTTTTTTTTTGGTGAGAGCTAGATTACATTTCATTGTACTTTTTTGTTTATGCTTTCCTTGAAGTAGTGTTATGGTGGAATTATTATGCATTTATTCCCTGGGGAACTAAAAAATGGATAAATGGTTTTTCATTAACTTCTATCATCTTTGTGTTTTAGTTACATGTATTTCCCTATGTTTTCTTTGTGGGGTTTGCATATGTATAGACACTTGCAAACTTGCATGTGAATTCATGCAAGCATGTGAGCAAAATAAACTTTTGGAAACTTGCCTGAATCATATTAATATATGCAGACATTTGTATAATATGCATGTGAAAAAAAAACCAGTTGGTTGTAGGAACTAGGAATATCATTTCATGAACTCAAATGAATGCCAAGAGAAAGATAATTAAAGCCCTAGTCAACTAGCTTTTTGAAATCCACCGCATTATCTTCTTTGCTTTACCCCATGTGTTCTTTATAACTTCCTTGTTGCTATCTTTTTGTGATTTGATTCATTTGTATCATGGTAAAGGTCACCTGTAATCAAACAGTCCAACATTTATTAAAATTGATTCAACTTTTGCAAATTTAAAGATATTATAATTAAGAGGCTGCACCCCTTGTACGCTGAAGGTGACCTGTGAGGAGTAAAAAAGATTACAAAAGAGAATCTACTATTTATGTTTCAAAAGAAGAATCATATCTACCCCACATATAATTCTCTTCAATGTTCTAACTTCGTTGATAAAAGAAATTCCAATTTTACAATTGGCGTGTCAGTAGTTGGGGAAAAAATCTTCAAATTCTTTCCTTCCAAAGAAACCAAGAGGACCTTGAGGAAAACAGTGGCAAGTATTCTTGACGGACCTAGTTTTGCTCTATCCACCTGCGGAAGGGTAAATCTTTTGCTTTTTTGAGCTTCCATAGAATATTTCGGAGGGAAATGTGAAAGTGAAATCACCAAAGCTGCAAATGAAGAACAGGCAATGAATGACCTTGTAGCCGTTTCGTCTATAGTGCATCTGCTATTATTCAAATAATACATTATTAGACTTTACTCTTTTTTTTGTCATCAGCATCAATGGAAGCTGAAGGAATATAAATGCTTTTTGCTGGGAAGACCCTATCGCTCCTCTTTCTGTCTCCCTCTCCTTCTCTATCTAAAAGAAAACTTATCATTCCTGGATCAAATTTATTGAATTAGGATTGAACAAAAAAATTACTGTTTCAATTGTTTGTCCATGTGACCCTATATTTTGCTTCCCAATTCAAAATATTATTTGGGTAGAACTCACAAAAGAAACACCTTCCATCTCCCAATCGTGGGGATTTCTAATAAAGATTACATTGTAACTCAAAAATGTACTACCCAAGTTATTTAATTTTTTTTTTTGGTCGAAGCTGTTTTTTTCTCTGCCTCTATTGTATGTTGATGAGTAATCTCCTACATCAATGATAGATGGATTGGCATAAGAGAATGATGTAGGGAAATAAAGAAAACAATGGGAAAATAATAGAGACTTAAAAGAGAGTAAAAATGAAGACAAAACTCAATCTAGGGCATCACTACTCAATACCCCAATTTGCCTCTCATGATTACACATCAAGCCTTTATTTAGGCTTCTTCTAATAATAAATAAGGAAGAATAATTTGGGAAATAATAGCAAATCCCTAACAAATGAAACATAATAGCGAATCCCTAAATGCTTAAAATTACATAATTAAATTCAATTATCCCAAATTATGCTTACACATGGTAAAGGCAAAGATCTCCAAGTGCCTTATCTTGTTCATATGGGACCTCTTGATGTTCTGCATCATCCTCCTGGTTTGAGAAACTTGAATTTGAAAATATTTGAAGTGTCATGAACTGACGAAGCACAAAAAATTGCAAATGAATTATATAATTTGCAAGTTTCAAAAATACATATTGTAATGCAAGTGGACAAAGTCATTAAAGACAAACTTACTAGGAACGATAAATTCTACATGTGTGTCTCAATCATGTCTTCAGCCTTGAACTCAACGGACTTTCGCTTCATGAATGACTTAATTTCTGCAATTTCTACCTCGTCAAGCTCCTTTTATGGATTCTTTGGTCTTGTTTGTCAATATGGGAAACGTCCTTTATTCCTTGAGATTGTGTTGCTAATACAACTGGCCCTGGTTTTGACGTGGTGATGCAGGGGCAGCGTCAATGATCTAGCCATGAGAGATGGAAGGGAGGCAAGGGGAGTAAGGACAAGGGAAGCGAGGGGCGAGGAGATCAAGGGGGAAACATATGTTCACTTTCTCTATCAAATTCAACAACACCTTCTAGATTGCTTTCACACACTGTTATAAGAAAGCCTTTGACACATGAAATTACACATATACCCCAAAAACTATATTAATTTTACAAACATATCCCTAAAATACACAAATATTGCAAAGAAGCCTCCAAAATACATAATCTTGATTCAAGCAAATTACACACAAATAATTAAACAACTAAGTTCAATTGGGTATAGAACCCAATAATCGCTTGATTGTATCTTTGCTGCAGGCCTCCAATTTGGGTTGAAATGATCTATCCAAATGCCCGCTTCTTGTCCTACATCAATTCCCTTCTAAAAAGAACTCGACTCCGTTGAGTTAGGGAAAGTACCAAGGATTCCATCACCATGAGTAGAATTATCTTGCTTTATAAGAAAGGAACCAGCTGCATGCTTCAACTAGGTGAGTGGGAAGAGCTCGAGATGGCATCAACGTATACTTCTTCTTGTCAATGGTGAGGGAATAAGAATTCTTATATACATCATGCTGAACCTTCCTATCAAAAAACCATGGATGACCCAAAAGAATATGACAAATTTTGAGAGGAAGAATATCACATAGCATCGTCTCCACAATGGAACCAATCTTAAGTAAGCAACAATCATGGACCTTCAAGTTGGTATTATTCACCCAAGCAATTTTGTATGGATTGGGATGAGGTTCAACTTCCAAATTTAACTTTTGCAGCTTCTTTGAAAACTTCATTTGTACAACTACTAGGATTATTAACTAAAGTACAAAGCTGCTTTTTGCAAATCACCTGAGTTTGAAAGATGTTGATTTGCCTCCAATTTTTTTCTTCAACCTTGTGGGAAGACAACATATGTCTAAGCACTAAACAAATTTTTACATTGCCATCATGATCATCTACGTCACTTGGGATCTTTGTTTCAGCTTCAGCTACTTGAGTGCGATCATCCTTATCATCTTTTTCTACAACAACCATGACTTGGTTACGGCATTGTGTAGATCGATGCCCAAAACCTTGTCATTTAAAGCATTTGAGTATTGGTTGGCCATTAGAAGTTGTTATGGAATGTTCAAGAGTCTACCAAGGGGTATTAGTCTTAACTCTTTTACTCACTTGCTCAATTGTCTTCTTTCATACAACTCCACTAGTACTTTTCTCAAACTAAAGGGTTGATCTAGCTCCAGTAGGATTATGTTTCAGATTCTCCTCAATCTAAGCGGGACTTGTACTGCATCTCCAATTGTAACAAGACAACATGCAACAAGCTTGGAGGCAATAGTTGGCTTCAATCTTTTCCTGTACAAAGTTATAATCACATCTTTTTTCCATCCTATGTCAGCACAAGTACCCAAATGATAGAATCTACTAGTGTTTTTTATCACTGTCTTGCTTCTTCTGGTTTGCTTAATCTTATCCCATGTTGTAACTTCACCAAGTCTTCTTCTTCTAAAGATCTCCTGTTGTTTAATCCATCAAATTTGAGTAGTTTCCTTCAATTTTGATTTAGCCAAATACAATTTTCTAGCCTCATTCATGTCATACCATCAGAAATAGTACTACAAAGAAGACACCCAATCATCAAATTCACTAGGAGAACCATGACCATTAAATTCTGAGGCTTGAGACTTTTAATTTATTCCCTTCACTTAAATGATCATTTAGGCCTTCACACAATCAAAAGTATGAGGGACAATAGCTACTCCACTATCTTGTTTGGTAGGAAAACCCATGGGCCTTTTACCTAAGGCTGCAACTTTGGTTATTAGCCAATCCAAAACATTGGTAATAGTGTCCAAGGCATTTTCCATGTTTTGTACCTACCAGATAACAATTCCACCTTTGCAGACAATTCAACATTGGTCACCATGATGCAATTATATATCACTAAAGATTCTTAAATAATTTTCTAATAATCATCAATTTGTTTCTTGCAAACCACAAATCAGATTCTAATTTAAAAAAAAAAAACTATCTTCAATTCACCTTTGATCTTGAGAGTGAAATGAAAAAAATTTGCTTTGAAAATTCACAAAATGCAGCAATTGACAACAAAAATTTCTCATTCTTATAGCAAATTATAACGCTTGCAAAATATCAAGTCCATGCCCAAAATATCATGCTACAGATAAAAATATTATAGAAGAAATTCAAATATTGTGGTTGGGGCAATTTCTCGTGAGTCTTGCAGTTGGAGGGTATTTTGGAAAGTTTTCCCACATTCTTTGCTAGGGCCTGAGGTGCATGAGTTGTCGGTGGCAAGTCTCTAGGGATGAAACTCTAGGTGAAGGTAGATCAAGGGGTGAGGACTGTAGTAGTGGTGGTTGTTTGATGAAAAAAAACACAAGGACACTTGGGATTTTGGAAGTCTAGTGGTTGGGGAACTTATCTCTAGTGCATTGGATGGTGATGAAATTTTGAGGGGGAGGATTTTGGCAGGATTATGTTTTCAATGGGATAAGTGGTGTTGCAGGATGGTGTCCAAAAAGTGATGTTTGAAAAAATGGGGACATAGCTGGAATTTTTGAAAAGTTTAGGCTATGAATACTTTTGTTTCTAGGATCTTTGTGCAACTCTGAATTTGTAGAACAATTTGATGTAAAATAAGCGCGTGAGAGAGAGAGAGAGAGAGAGAGAGAGAGAGCATTTTGATACCAAATGATGTAGGATTTTGGGGAGAAATAGAGAATTGTAGAAGAGAGTATTAGAGGACGATTCACTTTCCAATTTGGATGATTTTGAGAAGAAGAAGAAGAGAGAATAGGCAGGGACAGGCAGAAGATTTAGAAATAGAACAGGGAAATAAACAAACTAAAGACAAAATAGATGAGAAGAGAAGGGTAGTAAAGAAAAAGAAGATAAGGAAGAAGAAGAGGAAAGGAGAAGAGTGAGGTTAAAATTGGTGGATTGAAATGGAAGTATGGAGATTGAATTTGGGTTTTGATACCAAATGATGTAGGGGAAGATGGAAGGAAGAGGGAAGTGAAGAGACAAACAACCACCTTCTCAATTCAAATTCAACAACCACCTTCTACATTGCCTTCACACATTATTTATAAGAAAACCTCTAATGCACAAAATTCAACATTTTCCCTTACACTTAGATTTTGGGGAGAAACAGAGGGCTATAGAACAGGGAATATTAGAGGATGATTCACTTTCCAATTTGGAAGATGTTTGAGAAGCATGTGTGATTTTAAGAATGGATTGTTGATTGACCATTTTGGAGTTGATCTTGATTTTGTAGGAGGATGGCTTGTTGCAGGAGGGTGGGCCTTGGATCAATGGTAAGGTTGCTCCTTTGTGATAAGTTGGTCATAGGTTCAAGTTGAAGGAAACATCCTCTCTGCATAAAAGTAAAGGTAAGGCTGCGTACACTATGATGACCCTCCTCCTATCCCCGTAAAGCGAGCAGCCTTGTGGCTTAGCCGCTTAGGGATGTCCTTCTAAGTATGGCTTGCTGCATCCTTTTGAGGGGGATTTTGGAGGCGAAGAAGAAGAGGTATTGGGTCGGAATGTGGTTCTAGTATAGAAAACATAACAGTTGGAGAGAGTTTGCCGAAATTGGTTTTTTGAAATTATGCACGTAGGTAAAGATGATTTGATTCACAATTTTGACTAGATGGTAGCGTTAAATGGTGAGGGGTCTTTGTTTTCTAACCTTGAGCATAATAACATCCTAGTGGACATCTTGGCCTTACCTTTTCTTGTGGGAGGGATGATGATGTAGAAAGAGGTCTTAAATTTTGATTTTGACTAAAATTTCAGTACTCCAAAAGTATGGAAATTTCAATGAAAATTTTGATTTCATTGTCAATTCTATTTTGATTTAAGAAAAATGACGGAAAAAAAGTAGCAAAGAATGGAATTCTTTTATGAAACTTTAGAAATTGTTCATAGATATAATAATGCAAGTTTTGGGACTAATATATTACAAATTAAATACATCTATATTGTCAGACTAATATTTTACAAATTAAATACATCTATGCTATCTATGAGGTGCAATAGTTGTAATACAATGTGTATTAAACATTTCTAAGATAATGTGTATTAGGCAAATTTGGTTTATATAAATGAAATTCATAAATCAATTAATACTATTATTATACAAATAAAGATAATTTAGACATGAATTGATGAATAAAATGTTGTTGTATGTTTATTTTTTCATATAGTTTCAAAAGCCATTTGAATAATCTTTTGTTTCAATAAGAAAATAAGATAAATTAAGAGAGAAATTTGCGTCTAAATCTCACATTGAATTATGAGGAAATTTTTTGAGTTCTTGATCCATTCCAATTCTTGTTTATTTGGAAGGCAAAAACTCCCCTGAAAGTTAAGGCCTTGATTTGGCTGATTGTGCTTAATAAAATCAATACTAATAACCAGTTGCAGATTGGTGGACCTTTAAAGGCCTCATCTCTAGATGTTTGCGTGTTCTGTTACTTGAACTCTGAAACAGCACCTCATTTGTTTTTACACTGTCTATGTTTGGAGAATTTGGACTAAATTATTTGGTGTGTTGGGAGAAACTTGGTTTTGATTAGCATCAGTGCAGGGAATGTTGTCTACTTATTATGAGGGCTTTGGAAGAAAGAAGAAGAGGACTGCACTTTTGAAATGTGATATTTTCACTGTTGTGGGGATTATGATTGGAGCATAATGTATGGTTTTTTTCATGGAGAAAATTGAATTGGCAGCTGTTCTGGGAGAAGATTCAATACCTGTCCTCTTTATAGTGTGTTGGCTTTGGGTGTTTCAAGGGAGTTACCTTTCCAGAGGTTCTGCAAGAATGGAGGAATCTTTTGCTTTTATTTTTTTCAAAATTTATTTGTTTTATTAGTTTTTTATTTCTGGATTTTTCCAAATTTTTTATGGGAGAAGTCTTATTCTCCTTTTTGTATATTCTTCTCTTATCAATGAACTTTCTTCTTTTGTTATAAAAAAAAAAAGTTTTGAGGAAATTTCATTCTATAGCTAAATTGTCAGGAAGTTCCGCTAAAATTTTGAGATTTCAATGAATTTGGATGATTTATTGAAATTTCAGTGGAAATCATGTAAGGTGGAAAGCAATTGCCATTGTGATTTTGAGGGTGATGGTAAGTGGAAATTTCGACAGAAAACAATTTTGTAAAAATTTAAGACCATAATTAGAGATAGATATTCCAATGGAGGATCCAAGCTCATCTAAATCTAGTAAGAATGCAAAGACTGACGAACTCCTTGACGACCTAGATTTGAAATTAGTAGATCTCGTAGGAAATGTGGTGAGGTTGGATTTGAGTCCTAGACCTTATGAGAGGGGGAAAAATGAAAATTTAGAGTTAAAGAAGCTAGCTTCTTCTATTGATTATGGGGGTGGTAAGTGTGTTGGGGAGAGTGTTATATGTGTTACGTTTGAGGATTATTAAGAGGTTTGGGGGACTTTAGGAAGAGGGGTTTGATTAAGGAGATTATGAATAGGGATTCCTCCGGTATTGTTCTTATTCAAGAAACAAAGTTGGAGATGATAGATGGGGAGGGGGGCTATCAGGATCATCTATGGTGGTCTTTGTTGGGATTTGGATTTTTACTTTCTAGGGTTCCGTCAAGAGATATACTTGTTATGTGGGGCACTTGTTCTATCTCTAGAGTGGATAGTTTGGTGGGTTTTGTTTAACTCTCAATTTTCATTGAAGTGATAGGGAGGGGTTGTAGTGGATTTCTTCTGTGTATGGTCCCTAGACCAACTCTTAGGAGTACTTTTTGGGATGAGCTTTATTATGTTTATGACTTTTGCTCCCCTAGGTGGATCTTGTGTGGTGACTTTAACACAACAAAGTTTTTAGTGGGAAAAAAAGGTGCTGGAAGGGTAACAATTAGCACGCAACATTTTGACCTCTTATTGGGAGTGCTGTTTGAGAGATCAACCTTTGTGTAATGCTGCCTTTACTTGGTTTGTGGGAGGGGCTATAGGGCAGTTGCTAGTAGGGAGTAGGCTCTATGTTTTTGTTTTGCACTGAGTGGGAGGATGAATTTTCTGATCTCTCCCAAATTGTTCTCACGCGACTTACTTTTGATCATTTTCCTATCATACTGGAATCAAATAAGGTATCTTAGGGCCTTACTATTTTAGGTTTGAAAATATGTGGTTGGATCATGAAACTTTTCAGCCACTGGTGTGGACTTCTTGGGGAGAGGAAATGGAGAGGGGTTGGCAAGGATTTAGGTTTATGAGGAAATTGAAGAGATTGGATGAGAAGTTGAAAGAATGGACTAAGGAGGTGTTTGGTGATATTAGGACAAAAAATCCAACGTTTTATGTGAGTTTGATTCATAGGATAGGAGGAAGAGGATGTTATCCTCTTGAAAAGCGTGGAGGTGAAGAGGGTTCCTTTGAAGAATGAGTTGGAAGAGGTGCTTGCAAGGAAATGAGAAGTTGGAGACAAATGACCAAGTTTAAGTGGGTCAAATATGGTCATTGCAATTTTAGTTTTTTCCATAGGCCAGCGAATGGCAATTAGGAAGAATGTGATTAAGAAGTTGGATGTGGGAAGGGTAGAGATTATTTTTGACCCTATCACCCTAGTCGGATTGCCTATGAGATCACTGACTTCTCTTCTAACATATATTCTAAGGAGGGTGTTTGTAGATTGATGATTGAGGGATTAAAGTGGAATCCTACTTCTGGAGATCAGATGTCCTAGTTGGAGAGACCTTTCAAGGATGCTGTATTTGGGATGGAGAGGGATAAGGCTTTGGGACTGGATGACTTTAATATGGCTTTCTTTCAAGATTGTTGGGATGTTATTAAGGGAGATTTGCTTAAAGTATTTATTGAATTTTAAGGAATCTAGGTTTTGGTGCCTAAGAAAAGTATATTTATCAAGATAGAATATTTCAAACCTATTAGTCTAGTTTCTAGTGTGTATAAGATTATCACTAAAATATTAGCTAATAGGCCAAGCGTGGTGCTTGATATGACCATTTCTAGTGCTCAAAGTGCATTTGTGGGGGTTAGTCAAATAGTGGATGCCATTTTGGTGGCTAATGAAGTGGTTGAGGGTATTCAAAGGAGAAAGAAGAGGGGTTTCATTTTTAAAGTGGACTTTGAGAAAGCTTATGATAGAGTTTGTTGGGGTTTTGAATAAAATCTTTGTGAGGAAGGCGTTTGGTGAGAGATGGTGTCGGTGGATAGGGCTACAAACGAGCCGAGCCGAGCTTCAGCATGCTCGGCTCGGAATGGTGGGAGCTTAGGTCAATTCGAGCTCAGAATGTCAGGTAAAAATATTGGTTCGGGCTCGACTCATTTGCAGGCTTGGGTTTAAGCTCGGGCTCGATTTGGGGCTAAAATTTTATAAATTACCTAATAATAACAATCTCCACTTATTTTGTTTGAAATAATAAATATCATTATCATTGGCCCTAAATAACCTTTTCCTTGGAGTTAACAAGATGTAAAATATCATGAATAAATGACCCCAAATATATTACTACATAACATAAATTTGAAAATCCACCAAAGTATGAGTTTGAAAAAATGACAAACGCAATCCAAAGAAACTAATAAAGCACTCCAAACATAATCCCAAAAAAAATAATAAAAACACAAACAAACACACAATCAAAAGATAATAAGTCCAAACACAATCCTCAAGTCCCATGAAAAAACTAACTACATCCAAAAGAAAGTTCGCATTGATTTCATCAATCCTCAAGCCCCATCAAATTCATTTCAATCTCAATCCTCAATCCTCAATTTTCAAGTCCTATTCATTTCATTAATCTTTTGGCAATATAATCTCTTTTGTTTCCTCCTTATCCTATAACCAAATAAAAAGTTTATGTTATTATAGAAAATCATAATAAAAAATATAAATCAATCAAATTAAAAGAATTAAACCTTACCTTTCTCTTTCTCTTTCTCTCTCTTCTTTCCATATAAACTCCGAAGCCAATCCTTAGAACAAAGTAGGACTTGCATAGTCTCTGCTGCCAATGACGCATGATATGTCAATTACTCTGCCACCAGCATTAAAAGCTGATTCTGATGCTACTGTGGTGATAGGAATTGACAATATATCACAAGCCATCTTTGATAAAGTTTGGAATTTTAGATTATTTTATTTGCACCATTCTAATGCATCAAATTCTAATGGAGAATCTTTAGCACAAATGTAAGCACGTTCCTCTAAATAAATATCCAACTCTGACTCTGTATTGTTCACAACATCAACACTTCTTATAAATTCACCAAACTTTGATCTACCACTCCTCTTTCCCTTCCTTCCATTTTGAGTGGTACAAGAACTTGTAGCACTAGAACTTGTACCGCTAGAACTCAAAGTCAAACCCATAGAACTCGTAACTTGGATGTGTGCATCAACATAGTCACCATAAAGCTTGTATAAAGTCTTGCGAACAATGGAAATATGTTAGTCACAGAAGCTGTTGGGTAAACGAGAGGGAAACTAAACCAATTTCATCTTGTTCCTTGGGTCTAAAACCGCTGCTATGGATATCAACAAGTTGCGCTCACCCCAATATTTATCAAATTTCACCTTCATTTTTTTTGCCATTGCCTCCATATGGTCAACTCCACATGTAGAGTTCTCATCTATGCACTTCTTAATCCTCCAAAGTTCAGAAAGGAATAAATTTGAAGTTGGATACTCTGAACCTGAAATAATATTAGTGATTTCACCAAATGTTCCTAGAAAAGAGCAAACATTTTCAACTTTTTGCCAATCCTCATCAGTAGGCAAGTTTTGATAAGTAGAATCTCGTGCATGGTATCAGGGGAATACATCCTTGAACTCCAAAGCTGCCACTAACATTGCATATGTTGCATTCCATCGAGTACTCACATCCAAAATCAACTTCTTTGAGCTCAATTGCAATTGTTTGACAATCTAAGCAAACATGATGATACACGGCTCCGAGTTTGTAGCATGCTTTACACTTTCACGCACATGATTATGTCTTGAATTTCAGAAGACCATCCTGTACCAAAATATTGAGATTGCGCACAAAAACGCACATGAAAAAACTTACCACGAGCAGGAAGCTTCTGTTGATAAGACAAACTATCCTTTAATAACCTCACGTCTACATCATTGTAGGACGCATTATCAACCGCAATGCTACTAACTTTCTTCTCAATCCCCCACTCTACCAAACACTTGTATAAAGCATCATACACATTAACTCCTGAATGCGGAGGTGGAACATTGCAAAAGTTTAGAATACACTTTTGAAACTTCCAATCAGGATCCACAAAATGACATGTTAAAACCATATATTGGATCTTTTGTCCAGATTTCCAAAAATCTGTTGTCACACTAACCCTAATGATGACCTTTAATGGGGGTTTTACCTTCTTCTGATCAATCTAAAGAGGCAGTGTTAACAATCTGCTCTTGACATAGTTCGTGAGATCTTCATGTAGTGGGGGGTAGCAGTATTCATTAGTAAGTTAAACAAGTCATATTCCATGAAGTTAAAGGGTAACTCATGAACCATAACCATATGGGCTGCAATTTCCCTCACCTTTGTGTGATCATACTTGAAGTTTTGAATTGATGCCACTCTTTGTCCTTGCCATACTAACTGAAAGGTTCTGTTGCCCTGAAAGAGTGCATATGCACCTAACACAAATCGTCAAGTGTCTTAGAAATGTTGATGTAGCACCATCCCTTTTATGGCAAAATTTTGTTTGGACTGAATACATTGCATCTTTTAGTTCCATCTCCAAGAGTGATTTCCTTGAACTCTTCCCAGCATTTGGATTTCTTCTTCATTCTCTTCCCATCATGTAGGTTTTCATTTCCTTCCTCTAGTTCTATAACTTCTTCTGTATTTTCATTTGTTCCTACATGCTTACCTTGTTCTTCCATCTTAGTAATTAATGGACTTTTTAAATCTTCTTTAGAATGAAAAGGAGTTGAAGATTGCTCGGGAGAAGTGAAGCTTTGCATTCTTTGTTATCTAGATAGATCTGAATACTAGACAATAAACATTAAAAAAAAGGAGATTAAAACATTGAAATAATTGTGGCAAACAATTGGATAGTTGGAAAAAGAAAGCATGCAATTAGGAGTAAATTCAATTCCAACTAAATACACGAATGTTGGTAAATGATTATTATATGACAAAAGCATGATTTCTGTAAGATCCCAAATCTTTACAATTGTAAGAATATTAAATTAAAAAATTGGATAGTTGGAAGATGAAAGCATTCAATTGCATGTGTAGGTAAGCTCTAACACTTTGCATTATTTTGCAGTTGCTAGTACATAAATAAATAAATTAATAAATCTCTCTTTACCCCCCGCCCCCAAAAAAAAAGAAAGAAAGATCTCCAAAATTGTGCACTTTGTTTGGTTATTATGTTCAAAATGAAATGACTATATGGTATATGAGGGTTGAAAAATGATGGACATATTTTTGGTGATTATTTTGTTTTCCTCTTTTGAATTTTAAATAACGATGGACATATATGTTATTTTCATATTAAAATCACATTTCATCATGTCAAAAATTGACACACGATCCTCATGTCCACAATTCATTAGTAATCAAATAATCGAGGAAAAAATGATTAGGAGACTTTCGATGGCCTCGGGAGCCTTTTTCTAATGTTTAGGTTAGAATAAGCATAAGAATGAAATAATATAATGAGTGCAGCAATTGAAAATGCCTTACCTTCTTCCTTCCCCCATCTATTTTTTATAGACCCCTAAGGAATTAATATTCCTAAATTATAGAGATTGTATGTCCATGGTGAGTTTCCTCAATCGATTAGACTTTTTCCTAATTTTTTCACTATAAGCTTGATCTTTTAATAAGTTATGCCTACTTACGAGGTAGGTCTTTCCTCCTTTGGTATTTTTCAAAGTCGGAGTCCCTCTATTGGTCCATATGACAATGGGTTGATTAACATTTATAAGTTTTTGTTCCCCTCCCCCCAGCCCTCTTCAAACTCTTAGAGCAAGGAGGGAACTTCAATTCTAGGTTCACTTAGGAGTATTCTGTTTGTTGTTTCAATTTCAATTAATTAAATGTTAGGCATTACAAAGTTGGTCAATTCAGCTACAAACATCCATAATTACGAATTTGATCATTTGAATTGTAGTTCGGGCACATTAAATAATCATTAACCATTATAAAGAGAACCCAACTGAAAAGCACTCAATAAAAAATGCATTTAATGTACTTCAGTCAAACTGAAAAGCAATCAAATCAGCTCAACAGAACCAAGAACAAAGAAAATTCTCAGTTCATGATCATTGGAAACAGAAACCAAAATAGCATACCTCACCAATAGGAATGATGACCACACTGAAAAGCAATCGAAATCTCAGTTCATGATCATCGGAAAAATCAGAGCACTGGCATTCGACCAAAAATGAATGAAATAATTATAGCAATGATGACCACGAATTGATGCCCTAGCTCTTAATTTGACATTGAAAGCCGCAATTGTGGAAGAAAATGTGGTTCTAACTACAATTCTGTGATTCCAAGATTCCAATCGTCGATTAATTGTTGATCTGTTTTGTGGTGGCCGATCTCCTTCGTGGATGATCTCCTTCATCATTCGTGGTGGCTGATCTCCTTTGTGGTCGATGATTGTTGACTGCGATCTCTCTCTGTGGTTGTTCGTAGAAGAGTGGAAGGAATGAGGAGAAGGGGCAGAAGCTAGAAGATTCAAGAGAAGGGGCAGGAGTGCAAAACAGAAGGGGAAGGCCGAAGGTGTAGGGCTATAGGTCATGTAGCTGTGTACAGTGTGCATAGAAGTCAGAATACAGGTGTAGGGCTATTGGGCTGAGATTTGTTCCTTTTATCCTTGGGTGATTGGGCCAAGTTAATAAACCTATTAATGAGCCCCTTACCTAGCTCCTTAACGAGCCTAATAAACGAACCTATTCGATTACGTTATTGAGCCACTCACAAGCTGAAACGAGCCAAGCCTGGCTGTGCTCATGCTCGGCTCATTTACAAATCGAGCCTAAAAATTGGGCTTGGGACTCGCTCATTTAGATAATAAACGAGCTCGAATGAGCCCTTACTGAGCCAAGCTCCTGAGCAGCTGGTTCGTTTGCAGCCCTATCGGTGGATGTGGGGTTGTATTTCTAATGTGTTCTTCTTGTTCATAGTGAATGGTGAACCTAAGTCTTGGTTTAGTGCCTTGAGGGGTATTAGACAAGGTGACCCACTTCCCCCTTTTTGTTTGTCTTAGAGGCTGATGATTTGAGTGGAATGGTGGATCGGGGTGTAGTAAGAGGGCTGGCACTAAAGAGAGAGGGATTGGTGGTTTCTCATCTTGAGTTTGCCAATGACACCATTTTCCTTTTAGATGATCACAGTCTTCCTTTTAAGAGTATTTTGGGTATTCTTTTCATGTTTTTAGAGGGTTTCTTGCTTAAGATTAGCATGGGAAAAAGCAACTTAGTTGCTATTCATGTGCTTGATGAGTGTGTTAGGGAATGGTCCGTTGATTTGGGGTTTGGTTTGTTAGATTGGCCTTTGACATACTTAAGAGTCCCTTTGGGCGGTGATACCATATCTATGAATTTTTGGAATCTTGTAGTGGAAGTGTGGCAAGGCATTTAGATTGTTGGAAGGGGGTTTTTTTGTTTCTTGAATCACTCTTATCCAAGATTATCTAACTAGTATCCCGTTGTATTACTTGTCTATTTTTAAGATTTCTCTAGGAATTTCTAGCAAGATTGAGAAAATTATGAGAGATTTCTTGTGGTCTGGACTTTGGGGTCATAAGGATCATTGATGAGTTGGGATGTGGTGTCCAAGTCAAAATTGGAGGATGGGTCGGGTCTTTGAAAGTTGGTTCCTAGAAGCATTGCCCTCTTCGTTGAAGGGCTTTGGCATTTTCCCTTAAGAGGATTCTTCTCTGTCATAGTCATTAGAAGCAAGTTTGGGTTGAGCAAGAATGAGTGGGATACCAATGTTTGATTTAGATGTTCTTTAGAGAGTCCTGATTCATTTCTCACACTAATTGTGTGGTGGGAAGGGGTTCTTGGATTCATTTTTAGAAATATAATTGGCTGGGTAGTGTCATTTTGTCCATCTTTTTTCCTCATCTATTCCATTTGAGCTCAAGGCAGAATAGCATTATTTCTTTCTTTGTTGTTGATTTGGGAAGTCCTTTGGCTTTATGGGATTTTCATTTTATGAGATCTCTTAATAGTAGAGAATTGGTTGAGCTGTCCTCCTTATTGATTTTGTTGAATAATTGTCATTTTCTTTGGGAATTATTGTCCGCTCTTGGTCTTTGATCATTTAGGGGCATTTTCTTATATATCTTTTTGTTAATTCTTAACCCATTCTAATTCCTCTTTACCTCTTTATTCTATTGTTTGGAAGGCCAAAGTAACCCCAAAAATTAAGGCTTTATCTGGTTGGTCGACAGTCATGTGACTCATGCTTAATAGAATCCATACCAATAACTTGTTGCAGATTAGGAGACCAATGAAGGCTCTTTCTCCAGATGTTTGCGTTTGGCTACTTCATTTGTGGGTTTTGGAAGGAGAAAGGACAGGGTTGCCCTACATGGACATGTGATTCTTTTACAGTGTTATAGGGGTTATGATTGGTACACAATGCTGGTATGCTTTCGGGGAAGAAGTTGAACTGGTTGCTGGTTTGGGGAAAGACTCACTACTTGGCATCGTTGTGGTGTGTTGGTTTTTGGTATTTTAATGGAGTGAGCGTTTTGGATCTTTATCGAGATTAGCGTAACCTAATGGGTTCATTTTGGGAGTTGTGGTTTTGCTTGTTTACTTCTTTGTTCTTTTGTTGTCTTTCATTTTCTCTCTGGTTTGCTCCAGATTTTAGAAGGAGATGCCTTATTCTCCTTTGAATTTAAAATTAAAAAAAAAAAATTTGAGGGCAGCTGAAAGTCGACTCTCGTAATTCGTTTGGTAGTCTATGAGCAATCTAGAGATTTGAGAGAAGTTAATATTTCGAAATACAAATATACACAATAATAAAAAAAGATATTCAAAGTCAACCCAATTAAAATTACTTCCAAATGACAAGAATATTACTTCCAAATCACAGGAATAAAGTTCTTAAATGCATTTCACAGTTCAACCATAGAAAAAGTAGGTCAGAACACATTACCTCGTTTTCTTTCAAATATGCAACCATAGAAAAAGTAGGTCAGAACACATTACCTCGTTTTCTTTCAAATATGCCATTACAGAGGTTGGCTGTCTCTTGTTCTTCGGACTTGATGCTAGAGTCTGATCATTCATCTGACTCACTCCCAAGTGGCCACCACTGTCTTCTTTTTTCATTTGGATTCCCTCTTCTTGTGGAGAGGATAGTCAGTGTGATAATATCCCTTCCTTTTTACATTCTTGGCAAGTTATATCTTCTTTTTTGGACATTTTCTAACTGATTTTCTGTCTACAAAACCCTTTTCTTTAGATATTTAGCTACATTTTCTAACAGCTCTTCTTCTTTTTCTTGGGTTGAATTTTCATCAGTTGAAGTCTTCTCCTTGGCTTTGAGTGCTACTATCTTCTTGGCTTGAGTGGGTTGTTTGCTGCTGCCCATGGTCATCATATGTGCGATGGGTGACAATCATCTCATCCATTGGAAGAGTGTTGAGTTTTTTTGGTTCAGTTATGGCAATGATCTTTGCCTCTCACATATTCGGCTATGACTTGGGAATATTTTTCACAAGTTCACCATTAGGAAAATTTTCCCCCAACCCTTCAATAGGATTGGTGATATTAGTAAATTAAGTGACTATTCTAGTTACAGATTCATCATCCCTCATATGGAATATTTCAAATCATGCGTAATAAATTAGTTTTCAAACTTGATTAGTCCCTTCATGTACGACTTCAAGCCTACCCCAAATTTTTTTAGCGGATTCATGTCAAAGGTACACTATTAAGCCCTCGTTTGGGAGCCCTTAAAAAATGTTCATAAAGCATTTCTCCATTAAAATAAGAAGTTGCAAAAAACCTGGTGTTTGGCTTGCACAAAAAGAATAGTGCTTATTGGAAAAAGTGCTTTTTTGCATGCACTTATTTGAACAAAATAAGTGGATTTGAAGAGGCAACATGCAATTGCTTTTTATGGTAAATTTGTAATTATAATGACTTTTGATGGTAATATCCTAATTTTTCAGAAACTATCCTCTCCCTTGTACTCTCCCACTCACTTCCTCTCTCTTTGTTGGGATTGTGTGCAAACTCCAAAACCTTTGTGGCTCAGTGTGGTTCCTCCTTTGCTCCCACCACTCTCTCTCCTTCCCACCACTGTTGCCGGCGTGCCACCTTCTGTCTTCTGTTTTCGTTGCCAGAAACCATCTCTGCCTCCCGCTGCCAGTTCCTCCTCTTCATTGCATTGCCTTTGCCACTAGTCGCTACCGGAAACATCCCAACCCAACCCAACCCATCCAGCCTCCCCTTAAGGGTGTTGATGATGGCACTACCAATCCCCTTTGTAGATCTACAAATTGCTCCATGTATTTTTAGGTTTTGATTAGTTTATCAATTAGAAGTTGTTTTCTAAAAAAATTATAAAAATAATAAGAGTGTAAACATAAATAATAGCAACACTATTGTAAATTAAGAAATAATACTGAATGTACTATTTTATTTAATGTGAAATCTAAAAAATATTAAGCAACATAATATTAATTATTTTTTTGAAAAAATATTTAAAAAAATTAATCAGAAAACATTAATTAAAAATATATATATTTTAATAATATTATCAACATAATTCAATAATTATTTATTATGTTGTTATTTTTTAGTAATATATTTACTCTATAAATTTCCTCATTTTTTGTGTATCAAATCTTCATGATAGTCCTTTTTTCTTCTGCAAGGAGGAAGTCGTTCTTGGAATTTCCATTTTTGGAGAAATCTTAATGAGAGAGATTAATGAGCTGGCCCTTTTGACTAGGCTGCTTGATTCTTTTCATAATCATTCGGGGAGTGAAAAAAGGGTTTGGAGCTTAGATACTCCTGGGGATTTCTCTTGTAAATCCTTTTTTCTCTTATTTTACTTTGTGACCCTACTACAGATAAATTTGCTTTGTATCCATTGATTTGGAAAGCCAAAGCTCCCTCAAAAATAAAAGCTTTCATTTGGACTGCATTACTTGGAAAAATTAATACCAATGAATTGCCTTAGAGGAGAAGACCCAATAAAGCCCTATCTTCGGATTTTTGTGTCCTCTGCTCAAGGAGTGGAGAGACTTGTGCACATATGCACCTTCATTGTCCTTACATGTTGGCTATTTGGAATAAATTATTTGATATATTTGGTGAGAGCTGGGTGTGTCTGTCCACATTGAAATTTTACTCCATCATGTTTAGAGGCTTTGGTAAAGGAAAGGATAGGAAAGCTTTATGATGCCGCTTTGTTATGGCTATAATTGGTGTGTTTGGATGGAAAGGAATGCTTGAATTTTCAAAGGAGTGGCTATGTCTACTAATTTTCTTTGGAGTAAAGTGACTTATCTTTCATCTTTGTGGGTGTCAGCTAATGGTTTTTTTTGCCACATCTCTTTGGAAGACACGCAGCGGGACTGGTTGGCTCTCTTGCATTGATTTTGGTTTTTGGGCCTAGAATGGGAAATCTGTAATTATTTACTTTTGATGTAAGGGAGGATTTTATTCTCCCTGTTTTCCTTTTTTGTTTTTTTCCTCTTCTTCATTCTGCCCTCTCTAATAAAATTTCTTTGTTTATCAAAAATAATATATTTACTATATGTTGAAATATAATAATATTATTCATATAATAGGTAGTCACAACTAAACAGCACTTATGACTTTCTTTTGCTACAAGAAAGAGAGTTCTAGCATCACATTTAGGATAAGGGACAAAAGACTGAAGAACATCAGTCAATCTAACAGGTTCACTCATTTGTCTCGCTGTTTTTTTTTTTTTTTAAATGAAAATCTTGTTCCTTAATAGAATAAAAGGAAGAAATTGGGGTATTATGGCGAAACATTGTAGATAAAGAACCATCTCCAACCCAAGCATTCTCCCAAAACTGGATAAAATTGCCACCAATCAAATACCAAGTAAGAGAAAATAACAATTTAGAAATTTGAGATGCAAATTTCGTGTGACGTGGATAAGTAGCATAAGCACCCTCTCTAGCATCCCACCCATTTCTATGAAAACCATTCCTTAACCCTCTGTGGATTCTGAAGGAGGTATCTGTAATGATTTTCTGGTGAAGATAATTTTTGGATGCCAAGTTCTCAAGACACAACACCTCTTTTGTCAGAGGCCTAGTAACTTTGACAATTATGTTGATTATTTTTACCAGCAATTGTCAAAATTCTATGCAAAGCATTTAAAGGGGGGAAATATTCAATGAATTTATCAAACAGAAAATAAATTAGTGGTTCTTAGTTTATATTTTGTTCAACTTTGACTTATCTTACTAAATTAATGTTTCATCCCAAGTTTGTGACCTTGTAGCTTAAAATGTTCTATTTTAACTGATGCCCTAGGTTCGAATTAGAAATTTCTTTGAGATAAATGGAACTCCATATATATAAAATATTCCACAATGCCCTGGTTATTGACCAATTTAATGAAGCAAAAATGTAGTTGTCCACATGTAATCATTAATTTTATTTATATTGGATTTTCATTATGTTTTGCATTTGGGAAGTGGACTTGTTAGTTTTTGTTAAAACAGAAAAATCCTAGAATTCTTGATAATATATATTCTATATATGTGTGCGTGTGTGTGTCTGTATATATATATTCATATAATATTCCACAAAGTGCTGGTTATTGAGCAATTTAATGGAGCAAAAATTTAAGTGTCGGCATGTAATCATTAATTTTATTTTTATCGGATTTTCATTATGTTTCAATTGGGAAATGGATTTGTTAATTTTTGTTAAAACAGAAAATCCTAGAATGCTTGATTGCTTTAGCTGTGTTTCATTTGTTGCCTGCTTGCCCCTCCCCTGGCTCTCTCTCTCGAACTTGTCTTCTTGTTCTATAGAACTGACTACTTGATAAATGTTCCTTTGCAGGCTAGTAAATCAGGGAATTTGTATGAAACCATTGTTCGGGTTGTTGGAGATATTCAATTTGTTCTAAGCCATGATGAAGTAATCAAATATGTGATCCTTGACCACCGACATATCTTAAGAAGTTGGATGAGACTCTTGGCTTTTGTGCAAGGGATGAATCCTCAAAAGAGGGAAACAGGCATCCATGTTGAAGAAGAAAATGAGAATACATCTTTTCCATTTGGTTTATGTCTCTCTTTTGCAACCATCCATTCGTTGTTGGTGGCTGGGGCATTTTCTGTATCTACTACTGAAGAGGACAGTTCAACTCCTTTGACCATTAATGAACGAGATTTGGATGATAAAGATAGCATAAGACATGCAAAAGTTGGGCGGCTTTCCCAGGAAAGCTCTGTGTGTAGTACTGCAGGGAGTAGCATCTTGGGGTGTACAGTGAAGACTGCTGAATCGAAATCAGAAACTGTTTCACATCTTCCGATCCCATCGACTGTCATATGGTTGATATTTGAGTGCTTGAGGGCTCTTGAAAATTGGTTGGGTGGGGATAAGAATCTGCTTACTATGGTATCTCCAAATATTAATAACACATGTTCTAGTAATTTCTTAGCACTGAAGAAAACATTATCAAAAATTAGGAAGGGAAAATATATATTTAAACTTACTGGTTCAAGTAAATCTCAGAGTATGAAATGTTCTTCACCTCACAGTGGTTCGAATATGAGTTGTGACATGGAGAATGGGCAATGCACAGCACAGGACAGTAAATCAATTAATACCAATATGGATAATGCTAGTAATCCTTATGGTGATCCTGCAGGTTTTGATGGTAGTGCTACAGAAGGGGAATATGGCATTGACTTAGATGCTTTGCATGTTCTAAGTTTGTCATATTGGCCTGATATAACTTATGATGTTAGTTCACAGGACATATCAGTGCACATCCCTTTACATCGATTACTTTCATTGTTTCTACAAAAAGCATTGAGAAATTGTTATGGTGAATCTGCATTGCCAGATGTGAGTAGTGCTAGTTGTGCTAATCCAGTGTCAGCAATGCACTGTGACTTCTTTGGACATGCTCTTGTAGGCTGCCATCCAAATGGGTTTTCGGCCTTTGTTATGGAGCATCCTCTGCGAAATAGGGTATTTTGTGCTGAGGTTCATGCTGGCATGTGGCGGAAGAATGGGGATTCTGTCCTGTTGTCTTGTGGATCATATCGTTCAGTTCGTTGGTAACTATACTGTTTTTTTCCCCTCCTTTTCACTGGGCTTATTATAATAGTAATAAATATTATAATTATTATTTTATTTTTTTGGGGGTGGGGGTTGGGGTGGGGAGTTGGTTGGCATAGGTGGGGAAAAGATTGGTGATGTGGGATATTTTTTAAGGTTCTCTTTCTTTGTTGGCTCTTTCATGCAGGGGTGGACAAGATTTAGAGCTTGATCTATTTCTGCTGCAGTGCTGTGCTGCGTTGGCCCCAGCTGATTTTTATGCCACTAGGATTTTAGAACGATTTGGGTTATCGTGCTACCTTTCTCTGAATCCTGAATTTTCCAGTGAGTATGTATCTCATTCCTTGTTCTTTAGTTTTTTATTGCAGAAACATATTTACGTGCATCTAATAGGAAAGTTTAACAAATGCTTATGAACACTATCTATGCTTAGTTTTTCCATTCAATGCTAAACATGATTTGTCATCTGCTTTCCTTCTGCATAAGTTTTACATACAGTGCTGGTTATTGATTTAATTTTTTGTGCATTTGCCAATACATAGTGTTGACTGTAGATTTTATTTTCGCCATAATTAGTTTTCTTATAAACTGTTACATGCAACTAGCACATTGATAAATTCTTCTAATTGAAAAATCCTCCTGATAATTGGTGATGCTGAAGGAAGCAAAAAAATTGCCTTATAGGCAATTATCAATTAGGATAACTTGTTTTTTTTTGGTTTTGTCCAGGGGTTGGCAAAGTTGATTAACTCTGTCAAGAACGAACTCATTTGGGTGTCACTCTTATATCCACCAATTCTATCTATGTATTGTATTATAATTTATATATCCATTATCTAGTTATAGCATAAGAAGGTGACATATTGAAATAGACTTGATCGATGATATTTCATGCTTAGACTATTTTGGCGAATGTGCAGTATAGTGTGCTCCCTATTATTTATTTTTGAATTTTTTGGTGCACCTTTTCATATTTTTTGGTGCTCCTTTTCATGTGTATGTGATGTTTGTCTTGAACATATGTTGGTTCTGCGACATGCCCAACATATGGATGTTGGAATCCAGCAAGACTAGAGATTGTTGGGACTGTGAGTTTGAAAAGGAATTGAGGATAAAATAATATTATTATTGTGGAAGAGGTATTTGGGCAATTTAAGAGTCAAAGAGGGTTTTTTGTAAGGAATTGAGGTAAAGGCTTGGTTTTGTTTTAAGGCGTGGTTTTTGTTGTTGTTGTTGTTTTTAAGAGTGAAAGAGGTTTCGAAGAAGTGGAACCTACGAGTTTTTGTGGATAATAGGTTGAAGAAGGCTAATACCACGGGTGATTTTGTTGTGTTGGACGGCAATGAGGAAATAAGGGTGTTATTTAGTTATTGGATGAGGAGGTTGCTAAGCTTTTTCTTTTTCATTTTTGTTTTTTGGAAAAATAAGCTTGAGGATGTACTTTGAGTTAGGTCTTGGAGGCAAAAAACAGGATTTGAATGGGCTAGGGAGGGGACTGTAAAACTGTTTTTTTCATAGATTGGCTATGGTAAAATGCTGTGTAATTTTATAAGATAATTGGAGATGAGGGAAGATGAGTTTATGTAGGATATTGGGTTGATAGCGGACGGGGTTAATATTTTTTTTTAGTAATATCTATACTGGGGAGGATCATTCTAGGCTTATGGTTGATGATTTGGATTGGAGCCCCATTTCTGATGCTCAAAAGCCTTGGTTGGGGAAGCTCTTTGGAGAACAGGAAGTGAGGGCGGTGGTGTTTGGTATAGAAATGGATAAGGCTTCAGGCTTGGATATTTTTTTGATAAACAAAGAAATTTTATTAGAAGGATCAGATGTACAAGAAGAAAAGAAAAAGTAAAATTAGGGGGAATATAAATAATTCCCTTTACTCAAAAAGAAATTAATTGCAAAGCTCACATTCTATCAAACTCAGTGCATTAGAGCCAACCAGTCCCGCTGCAGGTCTTCCAAAGAGGTGTGGTGAAAGAATCCATTTGCCAACAACCTATGACAGCACAAGATAAACCACTCTCCTCGAAAGAAAATTATTAGATATAGCCACACCTTTGAATATTCTAGCATTCCTCTCCAACCTAAAGCACCAAATAATAGCCATAACAGTGCAATGCCATAAAGCTTTCCTATCCTTACCAAAACCTCTAAACGTGATGGTTCAAAACACATATGGAGTGACAAACCCAGTTTTCACCAAATTTTTTTTTTGGATAATAAACGAATGTGTATTAGATAGGGGAAAAAGAAGGTACAATGTGCAGGGACAACGAGTCCACCAAAAAAACATAAAAAAAAGGAAATAAAAGTATTTTTTTTAAAAAAACCGAAGATCATGCCATGAAACTAGATAAAATTAATCAAGAAAACCCCTTTTTAGACCCTTTCTGTTGTAATTTACTGAACTCTTCAGACTTGCTAATTCTCTTTGACCCTTCAATTTACAACTTTTTCCATCATCCAAACAAACCTCATTTCCTCCAATATCACTCAACTTTAAACCCAGCTTATACAAAAGATCTTGGGCTTCTAAATCCTCCTTGTGAATTTCTTCCACAGGAGTAGGCAATATTCTATCCCTAGGCTGTGAATTTTTAAATAAACCATCGTTTTAAAAAATGAACACTCCCTCCAACCTTCCAACGGGGCAGGATGAACAGAAGATAAATCCCTTACTTGATCGCAATAATCAGAAGCGTACCCATATCGTTTACGAATCTCATCCAACAATAACCACCACCACAGTCAAATTCACTCAAATCATCACTTTCTGAATCTGAAATATCCCCCCATTTCTTAACTTCCTTTCCTTTCCTTTCCCTATTGCTGCACCCGACCTCCTTCTTTGTAAGAGAGTCTTCCATTATGCTAAATTCGCCTTTAGAGTCCCTCCTTAAAGGCTTTGTCCATGTCGCATCACATTTTTCACTCTCCTCATCAAATACCTTCCTCATCTTAGCGCCCATACAAACTAGCCTCCGGAGAGCATACTCCTTACTACCCTCAAATCTATCAAACTCCAGACGCAGGATATCACCAATCTCCCCCATAATTGCTCCTGGATTTTTTACATCTTACCTCGTCATTTTTCGAACAGAACACTCATCCAACTTTGTTACATCTTTTTTCCAGTTGTCTAATTTTAGCTCCGAACTATTAGTAGTCAGGGTATGTACTAGAGTTTGATCATCCTGACTTGAAGTTTGGAGTGATGGACTCTGAACGTGAATTTTAACCTCCTCCTTCCCACTGCTCGTTTCCTGAGCTCTAAGGACTGAAATCTAGTCCTTCCTGTTGCTGAAATCCGGCTCTCACTTGTCTGATTCCCTGTTTCCCTGTCCAGCATCTTGACCCTTCACCATTTACCTTCTGAATAGAACCCAAGGAATGGACACCTGCCCTAGACTCATTAGAGCCTGGTTTGGATAAACTTAAGTCTTGGTCTTGCTCAAGTAAGAGGCCTAGTTTATATAAAAAAAGAAATACCCTTGTCAATAAGTTGGGCCAGGTCCAAAACAAGAATTATACCTCCTGGCCCATATCTATTGGCTTCCTTCCAAATACAACCCACACCCCACCCCACAACCCCCGCGCGCGCGCGCGGGGGAGGAGTGCAGCCCTAGCAGCCTCTGAAATGGACAACTCCTCCGTTAGAATCCTAGCTACCTTCTCCGGCAATTCCGACTGGTTGACGAAGATTGCAGCCTTCGGAGTTTGCTGACTGTTTGACGACTGGTTGGCTATGGTTGGTTCTGGAAGATCAACAGCAACTGCTGCTGACTTTAGAAGCCCAGCCTTGTTCATCTGAGCTACACCACCACACCTACAGCACCTACCCTCCTTAACGGCTTCCCTAACTCGATCTTTAGAGAGGGCTTGACTATTGCAACCCTTGCCTACCTGTATATTGTCTTCCAACATGACCGGCCTCCACAATCTGAAATGTGGATGACCATTTGCAGCCATAACTCCTAAGTCTTTTCGCAACTCCTTCGCCAAGTCGTAGAAAAAATTTGCGGATATTTTGTGAGTTATGGTGTGATCCTAAGAAGGGGGGGTGAATTGGGTTTTAAAAATATTTGGCTAATTTAAACTTTACTTCAATTCACCACAAATCATATCCCATTCAAAATATAGTCGTGTATGTAAAATGATTAAGCTATGTGTGCTGACATACATGTGTGGGACATATTTCATTTAACTTAAATGTGTGCATGCAAAATAGTTATAACTTATAACCATAAGTGAACAAGCATACACATATTGAATTTAAAGTGTGGAAATTAAATGAGAGAGAGAGACACACACACGGTTTGTTATCGAGATTCGGCCAAATCAGCCTATGTCCCCGCCTTGGGCATACCCGTTAAAGATTCCACTAACCTGCTCACTTAAACGGACGGAGCAGAAGCCGTTTACAACTCTCCTTATGGGACGGAGACTCCCTAGTTCAATTATAGGGCTAAGCCACAACTAGTTCTCCTTACGAGGCGGAGTCTCCTCAGTTCACTTACCGGGCGGAACCAAACCAATTCTCCTTACGAAGTGGAGTCACCTCAGCTCACCTAATCGAGCTAGAGCCAAATTGGTACACCTTACACGATAGTGTATTCCTCTTCAGGCCGCACCTAGAATACAAAGATAATAAATTTTTGTACAAACAAATGCTTCTGAAAAATAAGCAAGGATGTACACAATGAAAGCTCTAAAATGCACTTTCTAATGATATGGAGTTATGCTCAGTAGAGTAAGGGTGTTTTCAAAATAACTTTGCAATCTTTGAATATGATATATATAATAAAAACATCAAAGATTTAAACCCCATAAAATATATCTCCAAAAATATTTTCAATAAGAGGTAGGAGAACCTAGGGTTTTGCTTTCACGAGATTTTTGCACATATGAATATATATGATCTTTGATTTAAAATATGGAGAATGCAATAAATACTTCAAAGATCTAAAGTAATAAAAATTTTCTCCAACAAAGATGTTGCAATAAAAGTGTTTGGAGAAGTTAGGATTTATGCTCAAAAATATTTTTGCAATAAATACTATATGAGCTTTTGAATCTTGCAATTGATGTGCAAAGATTCACAAGCTGCAAAACAAGTTTTCCCCAAAAATATTTATCAAGAAAATATATGGGAGAAACTCAAAGCTTACTTTCAAAAAGGTTTTTGAAAAAAAAAGCTAGGCGAGAGTAAAATGCTTTTGAAATAAATGCACAAATAAAATGCTCTCTTCCAAATGATATTTTTTCAAATGAATAATAGGAAAGAGAGTAGGAGAGTGTAAAAATTTTGCCCCAACAAAGATTTTTGCAATGAAATAAGTTTGGGGGAATTTTGATTTAAAAATAGCCTAAAATATTTGAGAGAAATTTTTGGCTAAACAAAGTTATTAAACAAGCTTATGAGAGGGGTATATATAGACTTCTCAAAATTTTGACCGTTAAGGGACACACTCGGTATTTTAGAATTTGTTTAATTAAAAATTAATCATGTTTAAGTGTTGGTAATTGCCCAAACCCGAGAGGTTCAGTTGATTGATGCTAGCGTCGGTCGGCTGACCTCACACAAAAATTTGAATTTCTAAATGGGTTCGGTCGGCCGAGGAAAGGGCTGGTCGGCTGTCCTTGGGCGATTTTCCACCCTTCGTTGGTTCAGTTGGTTGGCCACAAGAGCCGATTGGCCGAGTAAATAGTATCGGTCGGCTAGGCTTGATAAAATAGGCCTAAAAGTGAGATCAGTCGGCTGAGGCTTCTCAGATATAAAATGACCAGTTGGCCGAGATGGTCAGTCGGTTGAGTCATTTAAAGCTAGAGAAGGCTGGTCGACTGAGGATAGTTAAAAACCAAATTTTTTAGCCCTATTTTGTCCCAAAATGATTTAAACCCTTTTGTATGATTTTAGTTTTTATGAAAAGGATTTTTCGTGAAAGTGTTGGGTGCCTTTAGGTCAGTCTATGGCCATTCTAAGCTTAGTGCCATATCATGCAGGATATGCATTATTACAGATCAAATATTTAAAAACTAAATGCATTACAAAGAAAACAAATGTCTTCTTCTTTTTTTGCTCTTCCATCCTCCGTGGAATACGCCAAATGTTGTATTCTTTTAAGTCCCTTCTGGCTTCCATCTTCAGCCCCCTTATGTGTGTGTTAAATTATAAACTTGTTCACGTACTAAATACACAAATAAGATACATGTGCTTTGTCAGCATCAAAACAGGGATTATACTCAAAAAGTCAACATCTTTTCCATCCCTCACCTTTTGTGCCGTTGGGAACGAGCATAGACTCCAACCAACCTTAACCCCATAAAATTTCCCACCTTTGCCCACCTAATCGACAGCCAATAGTTTGTAATACCCTTGTGAAAACTCCGGAAACCCATATCCATCCAACAAAAACCATCAATCTTTTGACAAACCACCAAACATCCTCGTCTGATAACCTAACCCAACTTTTTATGATCATAATGAGCAATGATGATCTCCCCTCGCTCTTATCTAGATGCATATTGAAGGATTTTCCTTTGATCTGAATCGCTTGGCTGATCAAAACCTAACCCAATCTTCGCCGGAGTGAATGCTCGAGGGGAGGGAGGAATAGTGTTACGAGGGGGAAAAAGAGGGAGAGAGAGATTAATAGTGCCATCGATTGCATACTGGCATAAGCGTTGGAGCACTGCTGGGGCATTGTCGGAGCAATGCCGGCTACTTTCAAAACCTTAGGGAGATTTGTGAGAGGGGAGATTTTTTCCATCAACAAAAATTTATATCCAATTTTCTTTAGGAATACCAAATAATTTATTCCAAATAGCCAATGTAAAAGGACAATGAAGAAACAAATGCATACAAGTCTCTCCACTCAAGCAAAAGACACAAATGTCCGCTGACAAGGCTTTATTAGGTCTTCTCTTATGAATCAAATCATTGGTGTTGATTCTTTCATGTATTGCAATCCAAATGAAATCTTTTATTTTTGATGGAGCTTTAGATTTCCGAATCAATTGATACAAAGCAAAATTATCCATAGTAGAGTCACAAATCAAGTAAGTGGAAAAATATTTACAAGAGAATACCCCAGAAATGTCTAAGCTCCAAACACTTTTGTCATTCTCCAAATGAGCATGAAAAGAATTGCGCAGCGTAGTCAAGAGGGCCAACTCATTAATCTCTCTCTCATTAATGTTTCTCCCAAAATGGAAATTCCAAGAATTCCTATATCCTTGCAAAAGAAGAAAAGCAGAAATAGGAGTATCATGAAAATTATATAATTGAAAAAAACGAGGGGATGTAATAGACAAAGGCATTTCCCCCACCCAATGGTCTTCCTAAAAGCTAATTTGCTGTCCATTTTTCACTGAATATTGGATCTTAGGAAGGAAATAATCATAAATTTGGGTTACAAACTTGCAAGGACTCGAATAAGTAATATTAATTCCCACTTTAGCATCCCATCCATTTTATAGTATTCAAAATTTACTGCAAATTACCTTATGCCAAAGAAAATGTGGTTCTAAAGGAAAGTGCCATGACCATTTCCTCACCAAAGAGATGTTTTTGGACACCAAATAACCAAGACCTAAGCCTCCCTCCCTTTTGGGCCTACACACAGCCTCCCAGCCTATAGGATGATCTCTACTATCCTCTTCCTCACTTGACCATAAGAAATCCCTCATTAATTTCTCAAAGCTTCTGCTCCAATCTAATTAGGATTTTTAAGAGAGAAAGGTAATTCAAAGGTATAGAAGATAAACAAGCATGAAAGAAGGTAATACAACCCCCTAGAGCGAAAAACACTCCTTTCCACCCCTCCAGTTTCCTAGCCACTCTATAAAAAACGTGGTTCCATAAAGATTCAGCATTGGGGTTGGCACCTAAGTGACACCTAGATATGTAATAGGCGAAGTCAAAGCAGCTCACCGCTAGCCTAACAAAAGGATCCACATTAATACCAAGACCCACCTGACCCCTCTTAGGAAAATTAATTTTTGGCTCAGATGCTCTTTAAAAAACCTATAAGATAGTCAACACATTAGAGAAGCAACCCTCGTTATCTAATAGGAAGAGAATAGTATGATCTGCGAATTGAAGATGCGACATGATGCAATCCTCATAACCTACCCCCTTCACCAACCCTCTATCTACACCTTTCTTAGTCATCCTACCCTAAGCATCCACCACAATAGTAAGGAGAAAAGGGAGAAAGGGGACCGACCTCCCTATCTTAGACCCCTAGACACACAAAATGAATTAGACTTGCTGTTAACTAAGACAGAAAAAGCCATGGAAGATAAACAACCTCTAATCTATTTCATCCACCTTAGGCCAAAGCTTTTTCTAGCCGTAATCCTGTCCAAAAAACTCGAGCTCACCCTATCATAAGCTTTCTCAAATCCAATTTCAACACAAGAACCCTCTTACTTCTTCAGCCAACATCCTCAACCAACTTATTATCTATCAAGGCAGCATCTAGGATTTGTTTTTCAGCTATAAAAGTACTTTGATTGAAAGGGGTAGTTGGTCTAAAGTCCTTGACCTTAACAACACAATCTTTTTTGGGCACCATGGTAATAAATTGTCAAAGAAGTCAAGAAAAAAATTAAGAATGTCTCCCTTCAAATTCTCTCAATTGTCTTGAAAGAAAGCCATAGTAAAGCCATCTAGCCCAAGAGCTTTATCTTTGTCCATCTAAAAGTCAATCTTTTAATCTCTTCTTCCTCAAAAGGTCTCTCTAACCAAGCATCCTTTTCAGCTGATATAGGACACCAATCCAACCCTTCAAACTTCATTTTCCATCATCCTCCCCATGAAAAAGGTTCCTATGGAAGTCTGTACTTAAACTCTCTATACGGTCAGGATCCTTAACAGTTTCTCACCTATCATCCTCAAGTTCTTTAATAAGGTTCCTTATTTTTATGCAGTTGTCACCCTATGAAAAAAAAAAAATCTAGAATTACAATCTCCATTTGACCCAAGTCATTCTAGATTTCTATCTCCAACTTATCTCCTCCCTAAGAACAACTTGTTCAAACTCATTAGACGACTAGACTCGTCTACCAACAAGGTACTCAGACAGAGGTCCCTCCTCAGCCAATCTATCAATCGCATCCATTTCTTGAATAATACTTTTTTTTCCCTAGATCAAACATCACTAAAGTTCTCCAAATTCCAGGTTTTTTAACTTTTCTTTCATACACCTCAATCTTTTCACAAAATATAAACCTTCCCATCCTTTCCTGACCCTATTCCAAAACCAGGATGTGTCAGTCACATATTTTCAAATCTAAATGGAGTAAGACCCCTATAACATGGGCAGTTTCAAGATAAAAAGGACAATCTTTAGATACCACTCTATGGAGTACTTCTTGAGTAAAAGTGGGAAAAGTATCTTCTTGGGTAGTGATAAATAGAAACCTATCTGTCCTAGTTTCCACTGACTGATTGCCATCAGCAAACCAAGTAAATTGCGCATTTAAGAGTGGAAGATCTCTCAGATCACACTCCCTAATAAATGAATCAAAACCCCTTATGCCAGGGTAATTCTGGAACCTCCCATTTCTCATTTGTTCCATATACTGAGGTAAACCACCATTGGCCCTTAACTTTGACATCCAAATTGAAGGACACAAAAGGAACCAGCAAGAACATCATCAATTTTGCTAGCAAACTTGGCATCCCAAATTTTTTGGCTAGCAAAAGAAAGTATATTAGATAGAAAGAATAGAAGGTACAAAGTGGGGACAAGGAGTTTACCAAAAAAAAAAAAAATAGAAAAGAAAATAGATAACCCTAGATCCCAAAAAACTAAATGAAATTAACCAAGAAATCCCTTTTCCAATCCTTTCCATCATAATTTACTAAAACTTTTCAAATTCGCTAATTCCCTTTGACCCTTCACCTTTTGACTTTCGCCACCATTCAAACGTACTACATTTCCTCCAATATCGCTTAGCTTTAAATTCATTTTATCCATAAAAAATTGAGCTTCTATCTCCCTCTTCGAACGTGGAACACCCTCCAGACCTTCCAACAGGGGCGGGTGAACATAAGATAAATCCCCTAATTCATTGCAGGAGTAAAAAAGGTACCCATATTTTTCTAGAATCTCATCCAACAACAACCCCCTAACACAGTCAAAAATGCTATTGTCATCAATATCTGAATCTGAAAACTCTCCCCAGTTCTTCACCTCCTTACCTTTACTAACCTCATTAGAACCTTTAACATTCTTCTCAACTTAAGGAACTTCCACAATACAAAACTCATCCTTATAGTCCCTCCTTAGTATTTTTGTAGTTGACTGACCAAAATTTCTCTTTTATCTTTGAATATCTTCTTCATTTCAGCACCCCAACAAGCTGCCTTTCAACGAAAATTCCCCTTTTTACCTTCAAGGTTTCAAATTTATTAGTATAAGAATGAAAATCATCACATTTCTTCCCTAACCCCACTTCATTTTTACTCTTCCCCGTATCACCTTCTAAAACATCTATAGGCCTAAACACATTTTTATCACTGCATTCTTGAAATGAATCTACTCTTCTAACATCTTGAACTTCCTCCATATCTTAAACAATTCAATTCCCATCCTTAGTAATTGGAGGCTGAATAATATTTTTATTAATTAGAGGCTAAAGCACATTTTCGTTATCAAAAGATAAATTATTCTCCTTCGCAATACTTGTCTTACGGGAAGTCGGAGCACTCATTTGGGCATGTCCATTACCATACCCAACAATGAAAAACTTGGGCCCTTAATTTCTGAATTATGGGTCGATTTATCACTGAGACCCTTTTCTGGGAAGTCCATAATAGGAGAGCCTTTGGTGCTACTTTGGTGTTTGAAGTTGTACTAGGCAGCCATGTCACTCCTTTTTAAGGAGCTTCTCCATACGATGGCTTGGCACTGTAGTGACATTATGACAATGTTTTCCTTTAAGAGTGGTTCTTTGGCCGTTTCAAAACAAACTTCATAACCAGGTTAGAAAAATTCCAAGCTATATCATCTAAAGTCCTTAACCATTCAATACCCAAAACCACTTCATAGGCTTTTAGCGGCAGCAAATAGAAATCAATATACAACCCATGATTTTACATAGTAAGGTTAAGCTTCGGACACTTGCTCTAACATGTCAAGGTCTTTCCATTTGCAACTTTCACATCGAACTTTTCGCATTGTTCCACAAGATAGGCTAGCCATTTAGCAATTTTAGTGTTCATGAAATTATTAGTGCTCACTAGTATCAATTAACATAGTAACAAGTTGGTGTTTTAGGAAACCACTAATTTTCATGGTTTGAGGATTAGCATAGCCAGCTAAAGCATGAACTAAAGAAGTGATAGATTCATCATTATCATCAGATTCCGTACCTTCCTAATTAGAATAAGGGGAGTCGTCCTCAGCCTCTACTAGCTCCTCCACTAGTTTAGTCATCAAGAGCCGTCCCATCATTATCATCAGATTTCGCACCTTCCTAATTTGAATAAGGGGAGTCATCCTCAACCTTTTCTAGCTCCTCCACTGGTTCAATCATCAAGAGTCGTCCCTTTTTGCAATGGTGCCCTCTATGCCACTTCTCATCACAATTAAACCCTTATCTTGTTTGCTCTTTGAGTCCTTCTAATTCAATTGTTTGGGAGAAGGATTGCAAGGAGCAAGTGCTGTTATAGTACTGCTGACATTTTTCTTGGTAATGGAGTTGCTAGAGTGACGTTGTTCTTTCCCAACTTCTCTTCTTCTAATAGTGCAAAGGAAATTACAGTGGTCATAGTTTGTGGCCAATACACTTTGACCTCACGTTGAATGTCGGGTTGGAGACCTTCAATAAAAGTACCCACAAGTTGGCTTTCATTCCAATCTTTAGTCTTGTTTTGTAGCCTGCTCAAATCGTGTCTGATACTCCAAGGCAATGCTAGCTTGGGGTATTTTGGCAAGCTCTCCATCAATATTTTTATATCCAATGTGCCCAAATTAGACAAGTAATCCAGAAACAAATTCTGCCCACAAAAGCATTCCGTGAAGATCCTCACACCAATCATACCATTGAATAGCATTGCCATCGAGGCTAATAGCAACAATCTCAACTTTAGATGTTTATGGGGTGCGGTGAAAGCAAAAGTATTTTTCAGCTCTAGAAACCCAACTGGTAGGATCATGACTACCCTGCTGAGGAAATTCCACCTTCATACGAGGACTATGATCACGCTCTCCTTGGTAACCTCTTTTGTGCATGTGCGACTGCTCCCTAGAGACATCATCTTCTCTCTCTCTTAATGGGAAGAAGATGTAATGAGTAGTTTGGAGAGCCTGGATCTCTTCAAATTGAGGCTTCAACATATTGCTAAATTCAGCCTTCAGCTTAGCTTTCATCTGGGACACTGCTGAATTTTATGAGGCCATTGTGTATGAGTGAAGATCAAGAATTCCAAGATCTTGCTTTTGACAGCAGGTTAACAGTGTCCACAAGAACAGTGACTCTGATACCAAATGATAAGATCCTAGGGTTTTATCATAGAGAAATTGGGGAAATTAAAAGAAGGGAAAATAGAAAGAGAAAATAGGGTTGATGATTGGAAATCATAGCACATTACTTAGAAATCTCAATTAACCTGAGAATCATAAATTAAATACAAAATCTCAATTGATTTGGGAATCCTAACAAATTAATTAGAAATCCCAATTGATTTGGGAATCCTAAAAGTAGAGCCTTTTAATAGGAATCTAGTGAGTCAGGGAGTGTGGTGAGAGATTCTAAAAAAACTAGGGAGGCGATCACGGATTTCTGTAGGAGGTGTGATTGAGAGTTGTGTGAGTAGGTTGATGCTGAATGGTTTTAATTGGAGTCCTATTGGTAGGACTTTGCTGCCTGGTTTGGTTGTTCAACATAGAGGAGGTTTAGGAGAGCTGTGTTTGAGATGGAGGGAGGTAAGGCACTAGGCCGTGCTGGTTTCACAATGGTTTTTTTTCAAGAAATACTTTGGGAGGTGAGCTGTGTTTTAGATGGAGAGAGGTAAGGCACTAGGCCCTCATGGTTTCACAATGGCTTTCTTTCAAGATACTTTGGGAGGTGATTCAAGAGGATATTATGGAGTTATTTCATGAGTTCAATAGGAATGGGATGGTGGGGGAAAAGTATCAATTGTACTTTTATTGTTTTTTGTTTTTAAGAAAGAGTGTTCTGAGAGGCTTGGTAATTTACAGCCAGGTTACTAGTGTTTACAAAGTCTTCGGGGAAGGTTCTTTCTAATAGGCTCTGTTAAGCTTTAAGGGATGCAGTTATTATGGAGCAGTCAGCCTTCTTATTTTCTTCTTTGATGGAAAAAATAAATTCATTAACAGAAAGAGAGGAAGTTACAAGCAGTATAGGATATGATATCCTCCAAAAAACAAACAAAATAGTTACATGCTAATAGGCCCTGTGAAGCTTTTAGGGATACAGTTATTATTGAACAGTCTGCCTTCTTATTTTTTTTCTTTGACAGAAAAAATAACTTCATTAACAGAAAGAGAGGAAGTTACAAGCAGTAGAGGATATATCCTCTATAAAACAATAAAAAATAGTTACATGTGAAACTCTCTCCAATCCCGCAAAATTAGATGACAAAATTTCTCTAAAGAAACCCAAAGAATGAGTCTAGAAGGAACCAAGGAAAATAACTCTATCCCATAAAAGATCTAAGGGAGTTGTTTTGACATTAAAAGTCCTTGCATTCCTTTCAATCCAGAAGGTTTGGTAAAAATACATTTCCATAAGATTGCCCCTCTTATTTCTCCCAAATCCTCTATACTGCACAAGCAAGAAAGCATAAAAAATTGTGAATAAATAAGCTCTAAAATGCTTAGGCACTTGACAATGGAGAACAAGTAGTCACTAGTTTCTCTCACCTCCAAACACATGATACAATATCCAGACAAATCCTCACTTCGAACAAATCATTCGTATTAAGTCTATTAAGAGCCAAAGTCCACATAAAATCCGTGATCTTTAAAGGAACCTTATCCTTCCAAATAAAGTAGCTCAAGATAAATAAGGAGAGCTTAGGGTTTTCAACAACTGTGAAAGAAAAGATTTTGTGGAAAAAGAACAATCCTCCCAAATGCTCAAATCATTAGGAACAAAAGACTGATGCACTCTCAACAAGAATGGCTAAATCATCTACCTCTCTTATTGAGATTTGAAGAAAAAAAAGGTGAAAGTCTCAAAAGAAAGAGCCACCCTCTGAAGAATAAAAAGAATTAATGGTGGCATTATGCATAGAAGGCATTTCAAAAAAGAAGGGACCAAAGATTCCAACAAACGTCACCCATGCGAATGTCATCCCAAATTTGAATGAGATTACCATTCCCAACTTGAAAATGGGTTAGAGGATAGAAGAAGGGAGCAATCTGTAAAATAAACTTACAGAGGCTTCTATGAGAATCATTGCCACTACTTCTAGTATCCCAAGCATTTCTATGCAAACTGTACTTGCAGCTAATTGCCGTGTGCCATAAGAAATCAACCTCCAGGGCTACCTCCATTACCATTTTCCAACGAGAGAAATGATTTGAGACACCAAATTCTTGAGTTCCAAACCCCCCCTTCAGGTTTAGGTCTTGTAACCTTATCTCAACTAAGAAGATGATCTCTTTTCTCCTCCTTGATATCCAGCCGCAAAAGGATCTCCCATAAGCCTTTCTAGGGTAGCAGCCACCCACACCAAAACTCTAAAATGGAAAAGAAAGTAAATGGAGGTGTTAGAAACAGCTGCATTGATGAGATTAATGTGACCCTTAAGGATAAATATGCCTTTTTCCAACCTAGTACCCATTGTTCCCGCCACTGGATCCTGAAAAGTAGAAGAATCAGGACTCTTACCAAGGGGATGACCCGTATAAGTCAAGGCCAGTTTAAAATAGTACATCTAGATAACAGCATAAACCTGTAATTGAAATCAGCCTTGTTGCCTCCCCATATTCATACCTGCATCCCTGCTGTCAGACAGACATGTTGATCTTAAATTCAAAATTTTCTAAAAAATTTAAGCTAGGTTAAAACCTTTCTAAATTTCACTGCATTCTCCTCGAGAAAAAAATAAGGGTATCAACATCAAATTGTTCATGGGATACTATGGCCATTTACTTGCCAACAATAATACATCAAACCACATTAAGGATGGACATATTTTAGATGCTCTTTTGGTTTCTTGTGGAGTGCTGGATGTAAGAAGGGGGGGAGGGTGGAGATTTTTGCTCAAACTATATTTTGAGAAAGCTTATGATGTCATGAATTCGATTTTTTTGTTTTTTTTTGTCTTTTGGAATTGGTGATGGTAAGAAGGGGGGTTTGGAGGGGCTTGAAGGAAGTGGATTTGAGGGTGTTTTTCCATAATGACTATGCTATAGTAAAGGGTCAACGAGAGAGTGGTTTAAAGGTTTACGATGGTTGAGACAAGCGAACCCATGCTTCACTTTTTTTTTTTATTTACTTTAGTGGTTGACGTGTTAAGTAGGATGATTAGCCTTGCTCAAGTTTGATGTGATTCGGGGTTTTAAGGTAGGCAGAGAGGCGGTTGTAATCTCCCCTTTTCAGTTTTATGATGATACCCTTCTTTTTCTTGAAGATAGGGCTGTTAAATTTTGAAAGATTTTACCTTGATATTTTCAAGAAAATTTTGGGTTTGAAAATCAATGTATAAGAGGGGTGATTGCTATTAACTTTGGGTGGAGGGGGGATGAGTTAAATTATTTTCTGTGTTAGCTGGTTGTGCCATTTTAGATTTCCCTCTGACTTAATTGGTCCTCCTCTTGGAGCTCATCCTAATTCCTCAAGTTTTTGGGACACCGGAAATAGGGGGAAACAGATTGGAGGGTTTGAAGAGGGCGTACTTATCTTCATGGGGTGGCATTACCCTCTTCAATGCTGCCCGTGCTAATATTTCCATTTTTCTCTTTTTAAACATATGACAAGAGTAGTTGCCACTCTGAAAAGGCTTGTGACAGATTTATTGTGTGTAGGTATAGGGGAAGACAAAGAGAGATCATCTTATTTTATGGGATATAGTTAGAAGACCCAAATTTTTGAAGGGGGTTTGGGCCTTGGGAAATGTGGTCTCTAGAAACATTTCTCTAGTTGGGAAATGGTTATTGAGGTTTTCCTTGGAGGTTGACTCCTTACGGCAGATGGTGATTAGAAACAAGTATCTCTTGCATCAAAATTATTGGAATGCTAGAGATAGTGGTGATGTTTTTGAGGTAAGCTCTTGAAAGTTATTTTGCAGCTTGCTCATTTTCTTTTACCCTCTTACCCAATTTTGGGTGGTAAATGATAATTTTAATTAGTTCATGGAGTACAATTGGGTGGGTGAGGTTTCGTTTGAGTCTTTGATCCCTTGCCCTTGGTTTTGCCTGTAATGCTCTGATTAATTCCTATTATCTTTGGAAAGGAACTCTCTTGGGATTTTCATTTTTTAGGAATCTCAAAGAAGGAGGTTGATGATTTGACCATTTTCCTTTTCTATGGAAGTTTTTTTCCTTTTAGTTGTTGAAATCTTCGGACCCTTCTTATTTCCATTTGAATGATTTCATTTGGAAGGCTAAGCTTCCTTCAAGATCAGGGCTTCATATGGACATTGGCTTTTAATAGGTTTAATACTAATGATTTGTTTCTGGTGAGGAGCATGGTCTTAAATTTCCACGAAATTGTCGAAATTTCCGTCGAAATTTCCGATTTCCATCACCCTCGAAATTGAAATGGTAGTCGATTTCCGTCTTGCATAATTTCCATCGAAATCTCAACGAATCATCTTAAATTTGTCGAAATCTCGAAATTTGTCAAAATCTTAACTATACAATGAAATTTTATCAGAATTCAAATGAGAGATTTAAGAGTGAAGTGAAATTTCTCTTTTAATTTATATTATTTATTTTAACGAAACAAAAGATTATTACAAGTTCTTTTGAAATTATATGAAAAAATAAGCTTATAGTAACATTTTATTTAGCCATTCATGTCTACATTATCATTATTTGTATAAGAAATAATATTTAAATTATTTATGAATTTCATTTGTATTAACTGAATATGTTTAAGGTGCATTATCTTACAAATATGTTTGATACACATATTATTTTACGACTTTTCCACCTCATACAAAACAAAGATGTATTTAATTTGTAATATATTAGTCCTAAAACTTATATTATTATGTTTGTTAACCATTTCTAAAGTTTCACAAAGAATTTCGTGCTTTACTACTAATTTCCGTTATTTTTTCAAATCAAAATCGAAATTGACAGAAAAATTGAAATTTCCGTACTTTTGGAGCTTCGAAATTTGAGTCGAAATCGAAATTTAAGACCTTGGTGAGGAGGCCTTATGACGACGCTATCAATTTGGGTGGCCAAGCAGATTTGGCCTACCTGTTCTCAGTTTTTGATGAGGTTTTCATGCTTCCATGGCTGATGTTTTCTTTTTGGTGCAGTTTAGAGGTTGTGGGAGGAGTAAGAAAGGAATGGTTTTGTGGTGTTGCACTGTTTTTCCTCCTTTTTGGGTTCTTATGGATAGAAAGTAATACAAATATTTTTAATAACAAAAACAATTTCATCTCGTTTATCATAGGATTGAGTTGTTTTCCTCGCTTCCTTTTGGGCTCATTGGGGTTTTTTTGGAGGAGGCTTTTTGAGTTATTTGTAGAGGGATCGGGGTGGCCCTTTATTGTAACTATTTTTGTTTGTTCTTTTATGAGAATAATACTTCATTCCTTGTAGTTTACTCTCTTTTCTGTTCATGAAGTTCTTTTTCTATCAAATCCCCCCCCCCCCCCCCCAAAAAAAAGAAAGATATAAAAAAAAAAATACTGATGACGAGAGCATTACAAAGTGGTGAACTGTCTTTAAGTGCAACATTGCGCACGAATGCTTGAGTCATTGTTTTAGGCATACTATGGGCTTGAGTATTAGTGGGAGCAATGTCCCATGTATGCTTTGGGCATGGAAGTGGTGGGCTAACTGAATCCTGCTCAATTATATTTGCTGGATCTGATTTGAGAGTCCAGACTATCCAACAGCTGGCACAAATGCAGTGTAATATTGAGAATACTTGATCCAACCCAATCCAAGCCATGTCATTCCCTTGGATATGCAGGCCCCATTCTTCACATAACCCAGCCCATTACACTACATCTGATCATGTTCCAATTAAACCCTAGTTGCATATGAATGGACTGCTGACCCAAATGCAGTGTAATATTGAGAATACTTGATCCAACCCAATCCAACCCCCCCCCCCCCCCCCCCCCCCCCCCCCCCAAAACTGAAAAAGAAGAGCAGAGAATTGACAGCTGATGATGCACAACAAGGCATCACGACCTGCATTGCACCCCAACACTGACCACAATTCTTGTTGCTTCCTGCCATAAAAATGTTGCTCCATGGATGACTATTGTCCTATAACCCCTCACCATTACTAGAAACAATGATCACACTAATTCCTGCTCAAATCCTCATATCATTGATCCTTTTTAAATCAGGAACAAAAACCAAAAAACATTTACCCTTCCATCCCAACCCTAACTCTAAGAACTTCTCCATCTTTGTTTATCAAATTGCTAAGAAAAATATGATGGTTGCCAATTTGCATGCTCAAGAATCCCTATCCCAACTTTGCAAACACCGATGGCATACCATTCAAGAACTACTTCATGACGATGAAGATACCTCACTCATTGATTATGATGAGGGTTATGCTCAAGCACAAAGAATAACGCGCCCTTTCTCACTATCTAGTCTCAAATAAAACGTTTCCCCTTTAGTCTGGACTGATATTCCTTGATGCCCTCCCTAAATGGCCTACAACCAACTAGTGTACAGGAGAAGGGAGAGGGGCAGCAAAGGAAAAAGGTCTCGCGAAGCCATCTCTTCTCTCTATTGGGATGCTAAAATGTGGCTTAGATGTTCATCTAATAATCCATGGAGTTTTGTTTTGCAAGTTTACTCTTTTGTCTTCTAAGTTCTAACTATGTTTAAATTGGGAAATGATTCTTGTATACAATTCTCAGATGACTGGGTGTGCTGATGGCTGAAGATTGAAGAGCTATTGAGCATTTCTTTCTTTGGGTTTGGGAAGAAGAAAGATGCTGAAAGTTTGTGGAGGTGTGCGATCTTTGTTGTTATGTAGGGGGATCTGGTTGGAGTGAAGTGCACATATTTTCACAAGAAAGAAATTGTCTCCATTTTTCTTTTGGGACATGATTCAATAGTTGGTATCTGTTTCGGCTTTTAGTGCAAGCTGTAATAAGAGTACATATGTCTTGAGGATTTTTCTGTGCGATTTGAAGGCTTTACTAAGATGATTGCATTTTATTTTTGGCACTCTCTTTGGAAAGATTTCTTGTCCTCTTTGTTGTATATTCTCGTGTCCTATTAATGTTCTTTCATTTTTTATTTATTTTAATTTTTATTGTAGCTTGATATACATTGTTGGTCCTTATCCTAGCAGCTTAAGTTTTTAGGTAAAGTGGTAATCTAATATGGTACCATACTTGGTAACCAGGAGGTTTTGGGTTCTAGTCTTGATGCTTGTGTTTATTGTATTTTGTTTAAAAAAAATTATTGTATTCCCTAATGGGCGTAATTATTGTATGCTAATCTCTCCATGTGCTGTTAGGCTGCACGTGCAGGGGAGTGTTAAAACTTGATATACATTGTTGGTCCACAATCTAAAAGCTTAAGATTATAGGTAAAGTGGTAATCTAACATCTATCTAAAAGAAATATTATTACTGTTGTTGTGGGAAAACGCAAGGAAAATTTGATTGTAGATGTACGAGAAAATATGTAAGGAGGTTAAGGCAATCTCCAAATGAAATGAAGCAATAGAAAGGAAAGATAAAATATTAGAGAATCAATTCACCAAATATTTGCAATCACTTTGACATAAAGCGAAATCCCTTTAAACTTTCAGAAGCATATGCTATAAACATCTAAGGAAAACAATTCATTCACAAAGTAATTGCAGGGGAGGAGAATGCCCGTTGAAGATACATTCACTCCTCTCTAACCACTTGTGAGAGAGATTCCGTTTGCAAAATACGCATTGCACATAATAAAGGGGAAGGGCCTTATTTGAGCTTTTTACTTGGAATAGGTTATTGATGCTAAAATTTTAAGGATGGATAACCAACAAAAAGTCTATGCCTTTTTTAGTTTTCAAGAAAAGGTCTAAAGGGAGTCAGAGTAGGATTAGGTTAAAAAAGAAAAGAAAAAAATGATGAGTAAAAATTTTTATAGTAAACTTGTAGACTTGGGTAAATTCTTCCTTCTCCATTCAAAGAAGGTTGAAAGGGATCCACCAATGCAAGTAACATAGAAAGATCCTCCATCTTTCTATTGTTGATATTTCATAAAAGAAAATAATTAACAATTCCCACAAGGACTCCTTAAGAGTCATCATAAAGCTAGTGAGGGGTAACATGAATATTAGAAAAATACGAAGATGCAACTAAGCCTTAAATCCTACTAGGCGGGATTGGCTACATGAATTTTTCTACCAATTTACACAATTGTGGGCAATTTCTTCAACAATTTAAGGGCTATTAAAACCTTATTATCTCATTCCAAGTTATTTTAGATCTATCCTTATCCATTTTACTACCACTAATAGTAACTAAGTCACTCCTAACTAGTGTACTGTTTAGCCTACTGTGTAGATATCCAAACCATTTTAGTTGCCCCTCTTTTATCTTATCTTCTACAGGTGCTATGCATAGCTTACCACGAATATGTTCATTTCTTAATTTATCTTTTAAAGCTGTACCACTCATCTACCTAAGCATTTTTATTTTGACAATTTTTACTTTTTGGATATGTTGTTACTTAAATGTCAAAGATTCTAGTCCATATAACATAGCTGGTCTTGTAGCCACCCTATAAAACTTTCCTTTTTAATTTTAAGGGTGTTCTACGTTCGCACAACACACTTAAAGCATTTCTCCATTTTATCCACACAACTTTAACTCTATGCATAACATCTCCTTCCATTTCTCCTTTAGCTTGCGTAATATATCCAAGGTATTGTAATCTAGTACTTCTATTAATTTTTTGACCGTCAAGTTTAATATTTTCCCCAATATTTCTCCTACCATGACTAAAATTACATTTCACATTGCAATGGAGAGAAGATTAAAATTGATAATCAAGAGATTAATAGCACTAATAGATTTAGATATCTTGGATCTATTATGCAAGGGGAAGTGTAAATTAAAGATGTAATACATAGAATTAAAATAGGTTTGAGTAAAATTGAGGAGTGCATCAGATGTGTTGTGTGATTGTAGAATATCCTTAAAATTGAAAGGAAATTTTTATATGACGGCTATAAGGCTGGCTATGCTTTATGGTTCAAATGTTGGGCTACTAAGAAACAATATGTACAGGAAGTAAAAGTTGCTGAAATGTGAATGTTAAGGTGGACAAGTGGTATAACAATAAAAGATAAAATAAGAAACAAGCACATATACGCAATAATTTAGGCATAGCACCAGTTGAAGACAAGATAAGGGAGGGGCGACATAGATGGTTTTGACGTTTAAAACACAAACCTAGTAGAACACCTGTGTGGATGAGTGAGTTTGTTATTATTTTTGGCATGAAAAGGGGTAGGAGTAGACCTAAATAACTTGGAATGAGGTAGTGAGGAAGGATTTAATAGCCCTTAATCTAATAGAAGAAAATGCTCTTGATCGGGTGATATGGCGGAACAGGATTCATGTATTCGAATCCACCTAGTGGGACTTAAGGTGTGTTGTTGTTTGTTGTATATTTTATTTTATTTTTCTGCCTTATTTCTACTTATCCTAGAACCTCTAGATTCTAAAGCTTCTCTCCATAATTCTAACTTAAATTCAACTCCATCCCTAGTTTCATCAATTTGGATTCTAGAAAATGTCATCTTTGGACAACATACATCATGGAACCTCATTTTGGATGCTCCTATTAAGTTCATCAATCCACTAGTGCGAAAAAAATAAGGGCTTAAAGTAGATCTTGATGTACACCTATTGTGATGGATAAAATAATATAATAAGTTGAAAGAAATCAAGAAAGAAATTGTCAAATCCTCAATAAATTTTTCAAAAGGCATGCTTTGAAGTGTGAAACCACAATTTCCAAGAAATTGCCTGAGTTTTCGGTTTACACCCCCCTCAAAATCAAATGACAATCAACATCTGTCTTACAAAATTTACATTGGAATTTCCATGAGATCAAAATCTTGAAAGTTTTTTGGAAATTTGACTATCTACTAAAATGTCATTTGAAATTGAAGTTTGAGGTTCAATATCCGAAAAAGAAATTGACCTTAGATAATCTATTTTATTGAAAATAAAAACAATTACAGGAAGAATATGAATGATAACCTCATGACCTCTGAAATTTCATGCAAAATTGAAGATAGATATTAGTTACAACATTTTCTTCAGCCTTTAATGTCAAATTCAGTTCTATTTGCACAATAACTAATTATAACTGATATTTGAATTTCATTTGTATTAATTGAATATATTTAATATCATGATTGTATTACAAATATTGTACCTTATACATTACATAGTGATACGGATGTATTTATTTACGATATTTTTATTCTGAATCTTGCATTATTATGTCTAACAATTTCCAAAGTTTCATTGAAGTATTACATGATTTACAACCATCATTTTTGACATTAAAATTGTTATTGGAAATTTTAGTTGAAATCGAAATTTAGAATGTTGTTTCCAAGGGAAATAGCGGTAACCATTTCCCCTACTAAAGCAATTTTCTTGGAAGCGAAATTACTGAAACCTGAACCCCCTTAGGATTGAGACTTGCAAACTGTCTCCCAACTAGCCGTAACAGTGAGGGTAATGGTAACCATAACAGCCATCACGGATGTTACATAATGGGTAATTATCTGCATCAGTGAATTTGTCTTTTGCATTTGAAAAAAGTTGTAGAAGCAGACATGTTCACATGTTTTGACCTAAAACATTCAACATTAATGTTTAATTGAATTTTAATTAATTTAAATTAACCTATGGTCAACATATATTGCAGCTATTGAGTGTTGCCCTGGCTTTCAAGTTGCTATTGGTGACAAAAGCCCTATATTAGCTACTTTCACAACAATTTTTTTTAACATAAATTATAAAGGTAGTAATTCATAAATTACTGTTAAAAAAAGATAGGAAATCATAAATATAATGAAAAAAAAAAAAACAATCATCATAACAAGTTTGCTGTTCATTATAATCTAAAGTCCAACTGACTCCAACTCTAAATCGTAACTACATAATATTTTTATTTTGTAAAATAAAAAAAAGTGCTAAATTTATAAATGAAAAAAAGCAGAAAACTGAAAATAAAAATATAAAAGTTAGTTTAAAAAGGAAAATTTTTTTAAAAAACCTAAACTTTCTATACCAATAGGTACATGTTATAAAATATTTTAACTGCAAAAAATTAAACTCCTGATTCTGCACTTAGTAAACTTAAAAAGGGAAGATAGCAGAATGAACAGAAAATTAATTTGTTAAAAAAAAAGTGCAGATTGAAATTTCTGCCACTCTATATTAGGCCAATGACATACAAGGTTAATGAGCTTCGTTATTAAAGAGAAAGTCATGTAAATGTATTTCACTTATGGGAACTGTAACTCCATGATTTGCACCAGATCTTTAAATTGGTGGTTTTAAACCTTCAAAAATAGTATATCCGGGTAATCATTATCTTTGTCATAAATCAAGAGGAAATAAAAGCAAAAAGCCATGAAAACCCTACACTGACTGCTGCATAACAAGTTGTGATTTGGGGGCCCCAATATTTTGAAATATTGATTCCAAGCTTGAATTTCAGTGTTCAATGCGGAGGGCAGAGAGGAGGAGAAAGAGTGAGAAGGAAAAGTGTTGAGGACCTTTTCTGCTATGTTCACTGGGCTGCCCTTTTTTATTTTTATAGAGTTAGCTTGAATTTCTTGGATAAAATTTTTATGAGGAAGGGGTTTGGTGAGAGATGGTGTTTGTGGTGAAGGGTCTGTCTAATCTGTTCTTTCCAGTGGTTGTGATTGGTGAGTGGCTAACCAAAATCCTTGTTTTGTGCCTGAAGCGGTATTAGACAAGGTGATCCAAGGGGAAACATTATTGACTTAGTAACCTTTGTTTCTTTTCTGTTATTATGGAGTCAAAGAAATAGATAACTTGTTAGGAAGAAATGGATGAAGACACTAACATGCTTGTTTGCATGAGATTGTATGATGGGTGTGCATACTATTTGGATTCTTAGAAATGAGTTTTGTGTTTGGTTTGGTACCCCTTTAGTGCACTCTAATGATTTCTTTGACTTATTTTATGAAAAAATATTCATTTGTTGATTTATAGTCGTCATCATTGAATATATTTGCATCATTGTTACCAATGAAACTACATATACTATATGTCAGCAGCACTTGTTGAAACAGATGATATATTTTCTTGTTGTATTGTCTTGTGACTTGGGTTATTAAGAATAGATTCATTACTCCAATCCCACCTTAGAAGGAGGACAAAAGTTCTAGTTTTTAAATCTGTGTCTCCCTCTTAAACAGACGATGTTGATATGGATGGTATAAACAATCGGAGCAATATGGTGGATTATTTTCACACCCCACCCTCTCTTTTGTGCCCTAAAGGGTGACTATTCCAATTTTCTGAATGCTGTTTTTATCTTTTTACTGTTAAATAGATGTCTGCAGTAATGCATATTTCTTTCACGCTTTGGATGTTAAAGTATGATATTGCAATCCAGATTGCAATTTTAACAACCATGAGTTTAAATTGTTAAAGAAAAGTCCACAGGAATGTTCATTTCTTTCATGCTTTTGCATGTTACAACTGTTTCTTAATGGACCCATTACTTATCACCTTATTGGTAATAAGGCCATGAAAGCACCATTTTACATGCTACATTCATCAACATTCAACAGCATGCTGAATTTTAATCTTAGAAACTCGAGCAATTTATTTTGTGTATGATTTCAGGTATGAACCAGTTTTAGTGCAGGAAATGCTTATTCTTCTCATCCAAATAGTTAAAGAAAGGGGATTTTGTGGATTAACTACAGCTGAAAGTTTGAAGAGGGAGTTGGTTTATAGGCTATCGATTGGAGATGCAACTCATAGTCAGTTGATGAAATTCCTCCCTCGTGATCTATCCAAAAGTGATCAACTTACTGAAATTTTGAGTACTGTTGCACTGTATTCCAATCCCTCTGGCATGAAGCAGGGGATGTATTCACTGCAGTGGAATTTTTGGAAAGAACTGGATTTATACCATCCCCGTTGGAATTCAAGGGACTTGCAAGTTGCAGAGGAAAGATATTTGCGCTTCTGTAGTGTTTCTCCATTAACCACTCAGCTTCCAAAATGGACAAAAATTTATCCTCCTCTTAAAGGAGTAGCTCGAGTAGCTACGTGTAGAACTGTCTTTCAAATTATCCGTTCTGTGATATATTATGCTGTTATTTCTGTGATTGCTGATAAATTTACGATATCACGGGCTCCTGATACAGTTCTTCTTACAGCATTGCACTTACTTGCTCTAGCACTAGACATTTGTGCTCTTCAGAAGAATGTTAATGGCACTTCATGTTTCGTTGAGGATGCAATTCCCATGCTAGCATTTGCTGTTGAAGAGATTGGTGAGGGAGTAAATAATATATCTAGTGACCAATGTTTGTTGTCCCTTCTTGTTTCATTGATGAGGTTGCGTAAGGATGAAGATGTAGGTTACCATATGGAAGCAGGAAGTTGCAATATATCTTCTTTAATTGAAAGTTTGTTGAAGAAGTTCGCTGAGGTTGATTCCAGATGCATGACAAAACTGCAGAAACTAGCACCTGAAGTGGTCAATCATTTAGTTCAATCCTTTCCAAACAGTGATACAAATATTTTGGGGTCTGCTTCTGATGGTGAGAAGCGCAAGGCAAAAGCACGAGAGAGACAGGCTGCTATATTGGTGAGCTGTTATTCTTTGATTTTCTAATGTGCAATCCCCAGAGAAATGTTTTCTAGGATAAATTAGCAGGTTCTCCTCCTCTTATTTAACTCCCTGATATTTAAGGGATAGGTTCTCTGGCATTTTTTTTTTTTTTAATTCTAATCCACTAATATGTCAATTCTAGGCTGCTTTTCATTTTCTTGAACTTGTCTCAAGAATGTAGAAATGAAGTGTCTTCTGGTGGGTTGGATTATTCTGTTCTCTGGACTGGGTCACACCATGTTTGACTGGACTTTTCTTTGTGTATTTGGTTTACTGTGCAGGAAAAAATGAAGGCTGAGCAATCCAAATTTTTGGAGAGTATTAAGTCCTCTTCTGATGATGGGTTGAATTGTCCTGTACCAGATCAAAAAGTATGTGAATCTGATGATGGAAATGATTCGGAAGAGTCTGTACAGGATGTTTGCTCTCTTTGCCGTGATCCTAATTCTAGAAGTTCTGTATCTTACCTGATTCTTCTTGAGGTTAGTAACTAAATTGTGCCCGATGTCGTTAAGATTTATGGATAGCTTAGGCTTCTGTTTATTTTTGTCTTTTTGAATGTTTAATCCTGCTTGCAAACTGCATAATGACATCTGACTGACATTGTTTCCTTTTTCTTGGAACTAGAAATCGAAGCTATTGAGTTTTGTGGACAGAGGTCCCCCATCATGGGAGCAAGTTCACCAGCCAAACAGGATGCGTTCTACAAGTTCCACAAACAAGATAGTTGATCAATCTGAAAGTAGCACTTTCTTTGGCAGTTCAGGAATGATTTTATCTTCCGAGTTGGTTCAGAAAGCTCTGAATGAGTTAGCCTCCGGTGGACAACCAGGCGATGTGAATGCCTTTCTAGAGTTCATCCGGACTCGTTATCCTGCATTGAGAAATATTCAAAAGCCTTGCGGATCCAGTAAAAAAAGGGAGGGTATTGCATATTCCTTTGAGATAGTAGAAGAAGATATGTACTTCTCTATTCAAAGTGAAATGCAGGATAATTTAAATATTGCAGAAGATGAAAAAAAATTTTCAATTGCTGAACTGTGTACAAGAAACAGCAGGAATACTGAATCCATTTTGCTTGGAAAATATATGGCTGCTATTTCAAGAGAGATGATGGAAAATTGCTTGGGTTCTCAGACTTCCCATAAAAAAGATAATAGTTCACCATCAGAAATTTCTGCACCATTTCCATCATATGATGGCTTTGGCCCCTGTTCCTCTGATGGAGTTTTTATTTCTTCCTGTGGGCATGCTGTGCATCAGGGATGTCTTGATCGTTATTTATCTTCCCTGAAGGAAAGGCAAGTATTTGTTTTTTTTTAAATTTTTTTTTATGGTCTAGGCTTTCTTTTTAATTTTCTTTGTTTTTGTTTTTTTTTTTTTGTTTTTGTTGTTGTTGTTGTTGTTGTTTCTTTCCTTTTATATATATTTTTCTTATAAAAACATCTCTTGATTTTTATAGCAAATTGTGCCCCTTTTGCTGCTACAGATCTGGATTTCTCATCTCTGAAATATATAAATATTTTTTTCCCTTTAAAATTCTTTAATTTTGATTTGGAGCTAGAAACAATGCTGCCTGGAGGCTGGAGGTTGGTTGTTTTCCTTTTTATTGGAACTTTTCTTTATTTTTTATCACCCTATGGTGTCTATTTGTTGCATTTTTTTTCTGGATTTCTTGTCTCCAAAAGATTGACAAATTATTTGCCCCTAAAAATTATTTAATCTTGATTTGGTTTGACATTATTTTTCCTTTAAAATTCTTTAATCTTGAATGGTTCTAGAATTTTTAATGATGCATTTTGTTTCATTATAATGTTATGAATTATGGCATAAGTTAACCCAAGCAATAATTCTGGAAGACGCTAAACTTGGTAATGGTGTTAACTGTTTAAATATGAGTTAACTTGGAAAACTTCCTCACAAAGAGATGATTTTCTGTATTATCACAAATATATATATATATATATATATATATGATCTATTTTGTTACCTTTCTGCAAATAATCGATATCACATTATACTCTTTAAGGCAGGGAAATGCGTGGTGGCCTTTCAAAACATATCCAGTTGAGCAAGTTTTTGTCTCATATTCCTTTATCTCCTGTACTGATAAATCACAATGTAACTCAGAAAAGCCCTAGTCAATCCCTTCACTCTTTTCAAACCTGACATTTGGTAGTCATTATGAGCAAACATGAGAAAATGTGTCTCTGTGTGAGATGTTTTTAGCATTTGGTTTCTCCAAAAATGCTACATCATAAGCTGATGGAATTTTCTATTTTGATTTCTGGTTTGCCTTGTCCCTGTGGCATTTTTGTCTTGCGTTAACTAAACCATCCATTTTTAGTGCCTTTAAAATTAAATTGTATTTATTTATTATTCGTTTGTTTTGTTTGATTGTTGTTGTTCTGTTTTTTTGGGTGGACATGCTAATTGGTTTTTTCTTTAAACATGATGAGTCTATATTTGACAACTTCCTCGAATCTTTATTGTGATTGGTGCTATCATTTTCTTCACATGTATGCAGTCATTGTTTATTATGTCTTTCTTTCATTGGCCTCAATTTAAATTAATGTCTTGATTTTGGGTAGAAATGTATTGCCTAAATTTGTAAATGCACAGATATAGTAGAAGTGGCTAGTAAAATTGACTGAGTCATGTTTTTAACTGGTAACACAGATATAGTAGAAGAATTTCGTTTGAAGGAGGGCATATTGTTGATCCAGATAAGGTACTTGTTCTTTTCAGTCTCTTAATTTCTGTAGTCAAAGGCAATTGTTTGTTATTCATAATTTTTTATCTCTTTTGTCAGGGTGAATTCCTTTGTCCTGTATGCCGTCGTTTTGCAAATTCAGTCTTGCCTGGATTACCTGGGGGTTCTCAGAAGATTTGGAAGAAGCCTAAAATTTTGAGCAGCACTTCAAAACAATTTTCAGGTGGTTTGGACTTATTTAGCCAGGGAAATGTTTTACTTAAGCTTCGGAAAGCATTGTCTCTCTTGCAAAGTGCGGCCAATGTAATTGGGAAGGATGAGATATATAAAACTTTTCCTATGCGTAGAAGTGGAAGGGTAAATCCAAACCTTGAGCCTTTCTTTCGTGTACTCTGTGGAATGTATTTTACCGGCAAAGAGGATAAATTGTCACAATCAGCAAGGGTTAGCCAGACAATGATTATGTGGGACACACTCAAATATTCCCTCATATCAATGGAAGTTGCTGCTCGTTCTTCGAAGATTCAATTGACCCCTACATATGACCTTAATGCCTTGTATAAAGGACTTGAGTCTTCAAATGGATTTATACTATCATTGTTGCTAAAAACTGTGCAGCGTATGCGTAGTAAGAACATTATCCACGTGCTTCAAAGATTTATAGGTATTCAGATGTTTGCGGAATCTATTTGCTCTGTGACTTATATGGATGAACCTCCTAGTGGTGTTTGTAGACATGGAGGTATGATTCTTGTTACTTCTTTAATCCTTTTATCATCATTATCATTGCACTTCTGTTTATTGTTTCATCTTAAGAGTTTTTAGTACCACCCATTTGCTTTTTTGGGGGCATGAAATCTCTGTGCTACCAATGTGTGTAATCAAATTTAGCAGTTGTGACTTATCTAACATCTCAATGTGCACTTCAATGATGCTTGAGAAAACTTTGTTGGTCATATTTGGACAAAAATTTCTTCTGGCCTTCACACATTCATGATTTATGTTATGGTTAAATGTGAATACAACATTTGACAAGAACACAGTACCCTATAGAATACACACACACACACACACAGAAATGTGGCACCTTCCAAATTTAAAAATTTTAGGAAATTATTTTTCAATTTATCATTTTTACCCCCTGGCAAGTAAATTTGGAGAAAAAATAAAAAAGCTTTTCATTAGTATTTTGAAAATGTTAACCAACACCTTACATACACTCTCAAGACAAAAAATATTCCTGAAAAGGATCATGTATGACATTAAGTTAGTCAGAGTTGAGAGTCCATAGTTATAGATTTATGAAGGGAAAAAGTTCATACGTTGCTGTTAATACTTGCAACTTGCTCAAATTACCCCTACCACTTCTACTGCCCCTTATAGTAACTAAATCTTCCTCATTGACGCATCATGTGACCTACGTTGCAAGTTCCTAAACCATCTGAGTCGTCCCTCCCTTATCTTATATTCTATAGGAGCTATGCCTAACTGACATATTGATAGATGATACCGCTATTCCCTATATCAATCTTAGCCTAAAGACCTTCTCGAAAACATGAAGGAGACCCAAAATATTCATAAGGAGTGTCTATTGGTAAAGTGAAGGTGTGACACCTTGACCCCCTCTTTGCCCACCTCCAATCCTTTCACTAACCACCATTCTACTCAAAATGTCAACGACTAAAAAAGGAAAAATTGGGGAAAGAGGGTCACCTTCCTTAATCCCTCTTGTAGCCTCAAACCAAGCTTGTGACTCGCCATTTACTAAAACTGAGTAGCTCACATTATAAAGACAACCTCTAATCCAACGCCGCCATCTCTCACCAAAACTCTTCCTCACAAAAATCTTATCGGGGAAATTCCAATTCACTCTATCATAAGCTTTTTAAAAATCTAATCTAAAGATTATTCCCTTCTTCTTCCTTCCCTGAATATCCTTGACAACCTCATTGGCCACCAAAATAGCATTCCCAATTTGCTTCCCCCCCCGGGGCACCCCCAAAAACAAATGCACTCTGAGCCTTATGGATATTCCTATCTAGCACTGCACTCAACCTATTAGCTAAAACTTTAGTAATGATTCTATAAACATTGAAACTAAGCTCATAGGTATATAGTTTGACATCTTGATGGATTTATTCTTCTTTGGCACTATAAGCAAGCCAGCCCTAACCACCTCCCAACAATCTTGGAAGAAAGTCATATTAAAACTGTCAAGTCTTGGAGCTTTATTCCTCTCCATGCCAAAAATCATGGCCCTCACTTCCTCTTCCTCTAAAGGTCTCTCCAACCAAACCACCTCCTTACTAGACAAAGGGTCCCAGTCTAAACCTTCAACCATTGGTCTACCATCATCCTCCCCAGAGTATAAATTAGAACAAAACTCAGTAATTTCAGAAACAATTTGACTTTGATAATAAGAGATAATGAACCCCCTCTCCCCTTTCCTCTTTGAACTCCCAAATCAAATCTTCCTCATTTTCCCATTAGCTATTCTGTGACAAAAAAATCTAGAATCACAATCACCATCTCTAATCCATTTAAACGTATTCTTTTGCCTCCAGCTTCTCATTTCCTTGAAAATCACCTCCTCCAATTCATTATTCAAAGAAACTCTTCTCATATCTTCCTCCTCGGATCTTCTTCCTTCTTATCTAACTCAACCAACTCTCTTAAAATACCGGCCTTTCTTAACCTTAAACCTCTGAACACCTTCCTATTCCATTCTTTCAAATTCTCTTCTAACCTCTTCAGTTTCCTCATGAATCTAGAACCTTCTCACCCCCTCTCTGCATCCTCATTCCAATAATTCCTGATTAAGGGATGAAAGGAAACATGATCCAACCACATATTTTCTAATCTAAAAGGAGTAGGACCCCAAGCAACCTTCCTCGATTCCAACATGATTGGAAAGTGGTTAGAAGTGGGCCTAAGTAAAACAGACTGCTAGAGATTAGGGAACTCATCCTCCCATTCCATACAAAAAAGGAATCTATTGAGCCTACTTGCCACCAATGTAGCACCTCCCGCCGACTATGTAAAATTAGCATTATCAAAGGGGAGATCTCTCAACTCAAACCACAATCGCTATTAAGGGAATCAAAACTTAGCACTGTAGCAGTAACTCTATCACCCCCTTTCTTCTATCAAGAAACCTCATAGCATTAAAATCACCTCCCACTATCTAATTAGGAGCACAAAAGCCAAACACATAACTTAGTTCATCCCAAAAAAACTCCTAAGGGTTAGTCTAAAAGGACCAGACACCAATGATACTCACCAGCCTTGTCCTTCCACTTCTATTAAGATGGGAAGAGAGAAAAGTCCTACTAGACTATCCATTTTAACAATAGAATGAGTGCCCTACAATGCCAAAATACCAACTGCGGACCACCGTAAAGGTAGAAAGGCACAATCCTTTTTACATCCTTACCAAATCCCCTTGATAAACCCCACCATCAACATTCTCAAGCTTAGTCTCCTGAATCAAAATACTGTCAGTATAATATTTTAAGTAGGACCTGTTTAATTAGCCGCCTCTTTCTAAGGTCTCCCAAACCTCTAATATTCCATCTGACAGTTTTCATAATGTCACTCATTACCCTCCCTTCACTCCCCCCTAATTGGTAGAAGAAACCAATTTCTTAAGTTCTTTCTTTACCTTTTTTTTTTCCTTATAAATTCTAAGGCTCACTAGCAATTTCTCCTCGGCCCCTACTGGTGATCAAGGTCCTTAAGAGTTTATTTGGATCTAGAATTTCTCTCACAGCCTGCTAGGCCAATACTAGAAGCACTACCCCTAGATGAACCCCCTCTATGGCATAAAGTGTCAGAAGAAAAAAACGGATTGAACAGGAAACAGAAGAATATTGTTTCTAGATTTGTACGAATTTGGACCGACCATATGAATAGCTACCTCTTCATCAATCACCTGGCCCGGCCCACAACACTTATTGAAGGAATATCAAGAAAGTCCACCATGTCAAAGTTAGGCTCATGGACAATAGGCAAAGACCCTCATCAATCAATTCTTTCATTTGGTTTAAGTTGTGTTTAATGTCATTTCTACCCCATTGCATGGTTTCGGAGAACAATTGAGCATACTCTTCCCCTTGCAGTTGTATACTTTGTGTGTAGTCATCATGCCCCAGGGCTTCAACTCCCTCACCTTTGGAACTTTCCTCTGTAATTTATGCCAAAGCATCCTCTTCATACAAATCTAAATCAGCTCTTAATTGATCCACCAACAATTCCTTCTCAAAATCACAAAAGCTACTCAAGTCATCTTCCATATTAGAGACCTCTTCCCAACCACTAGCCAAATTATCTTCAGATCTCTACTCATCATCTCGTTCAATTGTTTCACCTTTCCATTCCCTTGAGTACGATGTCAAAATTACGTCCCCTCTACTCTTAGGAATCCCCAAGTCCCTTCCTAATTCCCTACTAGTTGTGCTGAAAAGATAGTTGTGAGTTGGTAACATGAAGCATTCCTAAGATTCTCCTTCATCACCTTCGAGTCTCCCGAAGATTGTGCCTATGAAACCTCCGCCTTCAATTTATCTTGAGAGCTTTTCTTGACCTCCATATCGTAACTCCCCGAACCCCTCCCAAACTCCAAACCACCAAGCTTACCCATTTGGCTGCTAGAAAAGGGACCCAAATCATTAAGTTTCCTTCCTTTCTTGGCCCATTATAGGCCCAAGGTTATGATTGCCAATACCAATGTTTGGAAAGGAGTTTCTTTCAAATTTCTTGAAGTTCTCCTTTCCTTCCTAGGAACCTCTGACCACTTCTGAGAATGAGCAGTTATCCTAGAGCCTCTTAAAAACATTCGGCTTCTCCAACTTCTGCTCACGATGAATGATGTCCATGGAGCCACAATCTGCACAACTCATGTTGCAGTATCCTTCAAGGTCGATAAACAACTTCATCAAGGGTTCTAGAAACTTATGCCATCCTTCATTCTTGTTCCCTTTTGGGACATAGAGTGCTTGCCTTTGACCTTCAAAAGACTGCTTCTCAATACAGATTAACCTGCCTCTCTTATTAATTTGCTCTACGTGAATATTGCCTACTCTTCTGAAAAGAGCATCCCTACAATACCCCTTCGCCACCCCTAGAGGTAGGGGTGTACATGGTTCGGTTCGGTTTGGTTTTTTCCAAAACCGTCAACCGAACTGAACTCATCAGTTTTTGAAACTACTGAACCGAAACCGAACCATACACCGTCGGTTTATGAACAAACCAAATCATCAACTTTGTGGTTCGGTTCGGTTCTTTTCGGTTTTACTGAATTTTGAACTATTAAGCAACAAAAACATTACTTGAGCCCAAGTTGGGCTGCATCAAAAGGCCACAACCCATTTTATAACTCAAATAGGGCCAAGGCTCTAAATGCAAAGCTCAGCACATGAGACATTTTGAAAGGAGGGTCCAAAACTAGAACATATAAGGTGGGGATGCTTGTTTTCTTCCCATTTCCAGCTAATGTGGGACGACTAGCATCAAGTGGTTCCTCAATCTTAAATTCTTTTCTCTGGTCAGGCAGTTCCTGCACAAGAAGGCCGCCGGGAAGGGTTGCAGGCTAGATTGTGGTATAAATTAATATTATGATCTCCACTCAAATTCTCCAGATTTACATATATACATGAGGCTGAGGGACATTGTGAATAGAAGATTGTGGAATAATATTAATCTCCACTCAGATTCTCCAGATTTCTTGTCTCTGTAAATTTGACATCACCCAAAAGCAAATTTTTTTAAAAAAAAATCATCTACCTAGAACTATATATGTATATAGACACACGAATTGAAGCTATTGGGTTTGAACATGGGCGGTTAGTGGGCGATGTTGTGGAAGTCATTGTTCGGCGAGGCTCTCTTGCCGGAGTTCATGGAATTGGAGTTGTCGGCGGCAGATTAGAAGGCCCAAATTGCGTCATGCTTGGAAAGAAAAATCTGGTGTTGAATGATGATTACCCAGATCCGAGGATGCAAACAGCTTCGGGATTGGTTAGAGTCCGTTCCAATTGCAGATCGAAGATGGAGATTGACGATTAAACCCAGAAGAACCACCATAAGCACTTGAAGATGAAGAGGAAGAGAAGACCACTCTTTAATTATTTCGACTTTGGTAGCAATGGTGGATTCGGAGGTGGTTTCTCGCCGGCGATTGGCGATCCAATAGGTAACATCTATAAATATCAGTATTATATAAAATTATACAATTATAATTTATTAATTCAGTTTTCGGTTTTTTCGGTTCGGTTTTGGTCCGGTTTTCAGTTTTTTCGGTTTGGTTTCGGTCCGGTTTTCGGTTTCTTCGGTTCGTTTCAGTCCGGTTTTCGGTTTTTAGGTAATTTTTGTACATCCCTGCCTAGAGGACTTGAACAAATCATCCCCAAAGATCTCAAAATCCATAAAACTCCTCCTTTTTTAGTAGATAAAAGAGAAGAATCTCCCTGCACATTCAGAAGTCTGAATGTTGTACTATCCAAGTGATTAGCATTACAAATTTTCCTCTCAATCTTCATAGTAGAATATCCACTTGTCTTGGTCCCATCCCCCATAACCATGTAGGATATACAGCAGGAAGAAATTGTTTAAACAGTAGATGATAGAACATGACCAGATTACAAGTAATTGAACAACAAAAGAACAGCAGTCAAATACCGAACCACAACTAGTAGAAGACCATTGGAAAAAATCAATCAACAAGATCAGATAGAAGTAGATCTTTCCCCTATGCTGATAACACCATTCATGGTTTTAAATCGCAGCTGCAGGTAACGTCGCGTAGCGGTCGAGGGTGTCGTGGTATGCGAGAGATGTTTGTGTTATGTAACAAGAAGCAGGCGTAACGGTCGTGAATTTTTTTTCACACACCCACAACCATGCCAAAATTGAAAAATAAGCATGAAATCAATTAATACATGATTTTTAATGAATTTTGACTGCTTTTATTCAACCGACAAATGCTTTTAATAGGCATTATGATTTTTATATTAATTTTAGTGCGTTGTTTACAAAAAAAGTCATATATATATATATATAGTTTGCGCTACTTTAATGGGTAAAAAAAATGTAGGAATGTTATTAAAATGAAGAATCAATTAATTAGAGACATAAAATTGCTAGAAATGAGTCAATACTCAATATAAACATATATGAATTTGAAAAATGATTGGTATCGATAGTTGAATACATGAATACAATATTACAAATTTACAACATAACACATGTCACCACAAAAAAGAATGACGTGGAGGGTCTTCATAATCTGCATCTCTATTTTGAGATTGGGATTGGGAATTATCTCCCCACCCCTGTGGAAATACATAACTGAATATACCCATGTTTATGTTATTTCGTTGTTGCTCCTGAAAATCTACTGGTGGTGAAAATCCAATTGATATAAGAGGTGTATAATATCCTCCTTGACCATATTCTGAATCATATCCATAAGTTGGTGTTGGGGCTTGCACTTGGTAGTGTGTAGAAGAAGACTTACTAGACCCTGACCCAGTAGGATAAGGATGATATGCATGATATGGATCATAGTGTTGAGGTTTTGGATATCTTGGATGATAACTACTATCATGAGATCCACATGATTGTGATGATGAATACTCTAAACCAAATTCTCCAAAACTACAAACTGCACCTTATGAATCATAGTAGAATCACGATCTCGGAGTCAGTGGCTTCTTTTAGTTTGTGCACCTTGACTCCCACCAGGGCCACCACTAGTAGCACTCCTCCTTTTGGGTTGTGAAGATTGGTACTTTGGAAGAATACCCAAATCATAATTTTCGGGTATGTAGATCATAACAACTAGGAGGATATGTATCCCTTACAAATGATGTTCTTGTGTCATACCCATAATCATGTTCTACATTGCCACCACCACCACTACCATCACCACCAACCCTAGCCCCAGCCCCACGAACACCATCATCATCACTTGGTGGCATGGTTTTAAATCGTGGTAGCGGGTAGTGTAACGTGGAAATCCAAGTTCATATATATTGTTCTTTAGCCAAATAAGCTCACATGAAGCGTGAGTCGTGGCCCAAATACTCTGATTTAACACTCAACTAGACTAACATGGTTTGTGCCTTACATTTTCAGAATTAAAAGTTACCACCAACAAAAGCATAATATCTGATTGTTGATTTCCTGTCAGAAGGTAACCAACCCAATATGTATCTTTATATCCCTAAACTTAAGTTCAACCTAAGAGACCTCCCCAACGTGAATATTTGAGGTATCTTAACATACGAATGATTGCATCGCAGTGACTTCTTGTTAGAGAATCAAGAAACTGACTCACAACAGTTTTTGCAAAAATATAGCACGTCAATTAACTATGAGATAATTCAACTTTTCAACAAGTTTCTAATATCTTCCAAGGTCAGCCAACAAATCACCCATTTCTAGCACTAACTTTTCGTTAGGATCCATAGGTGTATCGACATGTTTAGATCCTAGTGGTTTGGTTTTATTAAGATGTGAAGAATGTCTTCCTAAAAAGTTTTTGGGGCCCCACCCTGCTTAGGTTCGAGAATATGTGGTTAGATCATGGCTTTTTCAATTCTTGGTTAGGGATTCGTGTAGTGAGGATGTGGAAAGTGGTTGGGAGGGGTTTAGATTTATGAAGAAGTTGAAGAGGTTGAAAGACAAACTAAAAGTATGGAATAGGGAGGTGTTCGGAGATATTAGGGTTAAAAAGTCAACTATTATAGGAGATTTGGAAGAGTTAGACAAAATGGAAGAAGGAGTGACTCTTTCAAGGGATGAAGAGGCTAAAAGGATTTCTTTGAATAATGAATTGGAAAACCTCTTTTTTAAGGAAATGAGAAGTTGGAGGCAAAAGACAAAATTTAAGTGGGTTAGAAATGGAGATTGTAATTCTAAATTTTTTCATTAGATGGCTAATGTAAAAATGAGGAAGAATTTGATTAAGGAGTTAAGAGGCAGAAAGGGGGCCTATTATCACAAACTCGAATAGAATTGCTTTGGGGATCACAGATTTCTATTACGATATGTCTTCTGAGGAGGATGAGAGTGGACCGATGGTGGAAGGATTAGAGTGGGATCCTTTGTCTGATGATAAAATAGGCTGGTTAGAGAGACCTTTTGAGGAAGAGGAAGTTAGGGCCGCAATTTTTGGGATGGAGAGGGATAAAACTCCTAGGCCTAATGATTTAAATTTAAGTTTTTATTAAGAATGTTGGATGGTGCTGAAGAATGACCTTATGAAAGTTTTTAATGAATTTTGTTGGAACAAGATTCTTAGCAAGAATATTAATTCTTCTTTATGACTTTGGTGTCTAAGAAAAATAGGTCAATTAATATTTCTGATTACAGGCCGATTAACTTAGTTTCTAGTGTTTATAAAATAATCACTAAAGTGCTAGCGAATAGGTTGTGTGTGATGCTTGATAGGACTATTTCTAAGGCCTCAACGCATTTGTGTGTTGGGGGGGGGGGGGGACAGATTGTAGATGCAATTTTAATTGTGAACAAAGCCATTGTGGATGTTAAGAGAAGGAAGAAGAAGTGGCTTGTCTTTAAGGCGGATTTTGAAAAAGCTTATGATAGAGTGAGTTGGAATTTTTTGGATAAGATTTTAGTGAGAAAGGGTTTTGGATAAAGATGGTGCAAATGGATGAAAGGTTGTATGTCTAATGTGAATTTCGCAGTGATAGTGAATGGTAAGCCTAAAACTTGGTTTAGGGCCACGAGGGGGATTAGACAAGGGGATCCTCTTTCTATGTTTTTGTTTGTGTTAGTGGCAAATGTTTTAAGTAGATTGATTGACAAGGTAGTGGATAGAGGGTTGGTGAAAGGTTTTAAAGTGGGTAGGGAGGAGATTATGGTTTCTCACTGTTAGTTTGTAGTTGATACTATTTCCCATATTTATTCTCTCTTTACTCCCCATAACAAATTTGTGATTGATAACAGTGGTAACATTCGATTTTGGAAAGATACATGGTTGGGGAATGTTGTTCTGGCCACCTTTCTTTTTTTTTTTCCATTTAAGCTCTGGGCAAAATGATCCCATGTATTCTTTTATTGTAGATTCAGGTGGTCCTCTACCTTCTTGAGATTTTTGTTTTAGGAGAGCCTTGAATGATAGGGAAACTATTGAATTATCATCTTTGTTGGTTATTGATAGTCGTTCTTGGTTGTTGGATTCATCGGGAGCTTTTTCATGTAAATCTTTCTTTGATTTCTTGGTTGGTACTAATCATTCCTTTCCACTCTACAAAGTAATCTAGAAGGTCAAAATCCCCCATAAAATCAAAGTGTTGCTTCGGTTGGTTGTGCTTAATAGAATAAATACTAATGACTTGCTGCAGATGAAGAGACCTTTAAAAGCTTTATCACCTAATATTTGTATGCTTTGTTTGGATTGTTCAAAGTTTGTTTCTCATTTTTATTGCATTGTGATTTTGTATGAATGGTTTGGAATAAGTTATTTAATAATTTTGGAGAAAGTTGGGTTTGTCTGAGAACGGTGGAGGAGTTCTTGGCAATATCTTTTGTGGGGTTTGGTAGGAGGAAGGAAGGTATTGTGTTATGGAATTGTGCTTTATTTGCAGTGTCATGGGTCTTGTGGAAGGAATGTAATTTACGTATTTTTTCAAGGAAGAAGATCCTTCATTGGTTGGTGTGGGAGAAAGTGCTTTTTATGGCTTCTTTGTGGTTTGTGAGCAATGGAACTTTTAAGGGGATGTGTTTGACAGATGTTCAACGGGATTGGAAGGCACCTCTAACGGCATGCTGATTTGAACTTGCTGTTTTTCTTTTTCGTTTTCTTGGGATTCTCAGATTTCGTTAAGGAGAGGTCTTTTATCCTATTTGTACTTTCTACGTTTATCTAATGAATTTCTTTTTCTATCCAAAACTGATGCAGAGGCCAATGAGGAAATGTAGTGCCTAAGGAGATGAACAAATGAACAGAGACAAGTCTGGCAATTGAGGAGAATCCAAACCATATATTTTAGTATATGCTTGGCTACAAAACGGACCTTCAAGCAAACCATGGAACCATTTGGATTGACTTTTAGGATATAACCTATTGACACCCAACCACAAATCTATTAGGAGGAAGATTTACCTATTCCTAAGTATCATTATCTTGTAACGCACATTTTTCAACAGTTGCAATCCTCCATCCAGAATGGAATAGAGGTTCAAAAATATATCTCAGAAGAGCAATTAATGACGAAGTACTAACAAAACGGTGATATAAGGATGACAAGAAGTGATAACAAACAAAATTAGAGATTGAATGCTGGGTACATGTGCGTTTACCTTTTTGAACAACAATAGGAAGATCAGCATCTTGGGAAATAGGGTCATTAGGCGAGAGAACTAGAGGCATTGAAGTAGAAGCTAGAGAAGGCTCTCTTCCTTGAGTAGTTGTATGTACAATTGCAAATTGGGATGATCCAAGCAAAATGAAGAACTCTAACAAGATGAAGATGTCAGAGGATTTTGTAGAAATAAAAATAATAGATTAGGATCTAGAAGGCAAGGTAAAGGAAGGGACTCATTAAGGTCTAGAGAACCCAGGAAAATAGAATATAGTATGGTGTAGACTCAAAAAAGGTGACATCAATAGGGACAAGTAATTAGTGTATAGTAGGGTTAGAGCATTGATGTCCCTTTTGAATCTAAGAGTAACCTAGAAAAATAGATTTGATAGTACGAGGATAGAACTTATCCAGACCTGGACATAACTAATGGAAAAATGACAACCAAATATACGAGGAAGAAGCGAGAATAAAGGAACCTTTGGGAAGATAACTAAATATGGGATGTTGCCATGAAGGATAATAGATGGCTTTTTATTGATGATAAAGCAAACAATGAGCACAACATCACTCCAAAAAACTTTGGGGGCATTCATTTGATACAAAAAGGATGAGTGACTTTGAGAATATGTTTGTTTTTCCTCTTTGCAATAGCATTTTGTTGTTGAGTGTGGATACAAGTTGATTAAGGAATCATATCGTAGTAACTCATATAGATAGTGAGTTGAGTATTGAAGTACTCCCTAGCAAGGTCTTTAATTTGATTTTGACTCAAATTTCGAAGCTCCAAAAGTATGGAAATTTCGACGGAAATTTCGATTTCGATGTCAATTTCGATTTCGATTTGAAAAAATAATGGAAACTAGTAGTAAGGCATGAAATTCTTTGTGAAAATTTAGAAATGGTTAACAAACATAATAATATAAGTTTTAAGACTAATATATTACAAATTAAATACATCTATGTTTTGTATGAGGTGGAAAAGTTGTAAAATAGTATGCGTATCAAACATGTTTGTAAGATAATGTATATTAAACATATTCAATTAATGTAAATGAAATTCATAAATCATTTTTAAATATTATTTATTATACAAATATTGATAATTTAGACATGAATGGTTAAATAAAATATTACTATAAGTTTATTTTTTCATATAATTTCAAAAGCACTTGTGATAACCTTTTGTTTCAATAAAACAAATAAAATAAATTAAAAGAGAAATTTCACTTCACTTTTGAATCTCTTGTTTGAAGTTTGACAAAATTTCATTGCATAGTTAAAATTTTGACAAATTTCGCTAAAATTTCGAGGTTTCGATAAATTTTGGATGATTCGTTGAGAATTCGATGGAAATTATGCAAGACGGAAATCGATTGCCATTTCGATTTCGAGGGTGATGGAAATTGGAAATTTCGATAGAAATTTTGACAATTTCGTGGAAATTTAAGACCATGCTCCTGAGCACCATCACTACAAAACAATGTTTTTAAAGAAGGCAAAAGGCGAGGCGTTTTAACCCTTAAGAGGCAAGGCTAAGTCTTAAATATTCTTCTTCTTCAATTTCTTGCAATTGCTCTAAGAAACTTCACTCGTAAGCTTGGATTAATATGTATTAAAGAAGATGCTTTTTCTCAGACCAAAATCAAAATCTCACGAAAGACATTCAATTTGTCACAATAAATCTCAAAACACAGTGGTTGGGCGGCTTGGGCCTCAGTCCAAATGCCAGCAAGCATTCAAATGAAAAGTTTGTGCTGGCAGTCCAATATCTCCAGCTACATTCCCAATTTCTCAAGTTTCCACAAAATAAAAGCTGACAAAATGCAGCAAATGAAGTTGGAATCCAGTGTTGATGCTGGAATTATCCTCCAAGTGTGTATCACAGGCTAACACTTGAATTTCTCCTAAATCCTGCTTCAAAATCTCAAGCAAAACCAGATTTTTCGCTCTCACAATTTCTCATTTGCAGGTTGCCAGCACATGTGCAATGGTGCTCCAGATGCAAGAAGTGTGAGAATTTGAAGGGCAGTAGTCCAGAAAAGCTTCAGCTGGCGTGTGGGGGCGGTGGTCGGATAGTGATGAAACTTCAGATGAGGGTGTTTCAAGGGATCCTGTCTTTGATGGTGTGGGTAGTGTTGCAAGATGATTGCTGGAGGTTAGGGTTTCGAACTAGTGGCACAAGTAGAGAGAGAATTGAGAGAAATTGAGAGGAGGGGAGGAGGAGGAGGAGGAGGAGAGAGGGAAACTACGGCAATCTGATTTCAAAAGGGATTACTTGTACAAGAGAGAGAGATAGAGAGAGGGTAACTACAGCAATCTGATTTCAAAATGTTTAGTTGTACTAACACATACATAAGAACCATGACCATCATTTGGATACCATAAAGGAGGAGGAGGACTGCAGCAATCTGATTAATTTTACAAGAGAGAGAGAGACGAAGAGAGGGATTAATTGTACAAGATAGAGAGAGAAAAAGAGAAGGAAACTACAGCAATCTGATTTCAAAATGATTAATTGTACTAACACATATTTACAAGAACCCTCACCATCATTTGGATACCATAAATTACATGTCCAGCACTCATATCCACCAGTACTAGCACAAATTTACATAAGAACCCTCACCATCATTTGGATACCATCATCCATACATGTGGTACCGAAAAGGTGTAGTCAGGAGAGGTATCTTGATGTGTTTAAGGATATATGATGTGGATTAGGTCAGGTCACCCTCCAACAAAAGATCCCCAACATGACCCAATGGAGTGCTGATTCAGAGTATATGACCGTAGCTCACACTGCATGTGAACTGGTTTGGCAATAGAACATGTTGGAAGAAGTTGGTTTTCCACAATTTGAGTCTATGAAGTTCATGTGTGACAATCTTGTCATTCCGATGGCCTCCCATCTTCTTTCATGAGAGAACAAAATATACTAGTCAATTAAATTTGTGCAGCAGCTCATTGCAACCACTCATGTAAAGTTTGAATACCAGCTTACTGATTTTTTAGCTATAGCTTTAGGGTGCGTGGGTTAAATCGATTTGTAAAAAGCTAGGAGCATATGATATCTATGCTCCAGCTTGGAAGAGTGTATTGCTTATATAGTAGTGCTAAGGCTTGATATACAAAACATTGTTGGCCCACACAACCTAGCCGCTCAAGCTTTTAGATAAAGTGGTAATATAACATGGTACCAGAGCCATGCTTGGCAAGAGGTCCCTAAGTTCTAATAAGTCTTTTAAAAAAATTATCATTTTTCCAAGATGGGTGTTATTCATTGTTCGTTTATCTCTGCATGTGCTATCGGGCTGCACATGCTGGGGAGTGTTAAGGCTTGATATAGATCCACAATCTAAAGCCTTAAGCTTTAGATAGTGATACTCTAACGAGTAATATTACTTATGTTTGTAAGCATAAGTTAATAAGGGTATTATGTTCATTGTAATGTGTTTGACATAAATTATAAATGGAGAGGGAGACATATCAATGTGATTGAGTTTTCCAATTTAATGAACGCTAGTAATATAACTCAATATGCTTATGGTGTTAAATAAACAAAAAAGCAAAACAGTTTCAAATAGCCATTACTTAAAAGAAGGTCCTTTTTGTATATGATATTGCTCATTTGAAGATCTTTTCAAAATTACTAAATCTGTTTTTAAACTTTAAATCCTTAAAATCATGTCTAAATCAAGATATTTTTTTAATACAGTTCTTTCAAATTTTCAAAATTTTGTATGATTATCAAACCATGAAAATTTCAATCAGAATTTTGCAAAAAAAAAAAAAAAGGAAGAAAAGAAAATTGTACTATTCTGAGTTTTGGTATTTGTGGGTTTTGGATCTCAAATTTCAATTTTCAAGGAAATTTTTCTTTGTAATTTACTTTCTACGACTTCTATTGGAATTTGAGATTTTGACTAGCTTGAGATGTGTGGAAATTTCAATGGAAAATTTTGAGCTGGAAATTGAATGCTCCTTTTATTTTAAGGATAGTGGGAATTGGTAATTTTTATGAAAATGTTGATAAAGTTTGTGGAAATTAAAGACCGTAGTTGGATAGCAGTTCAAAAATCAAAAATTTATGCAGCATGCCTCTAGATGAGTAGATGTACCAGTGCTCTCTCGGGATGGTGAAGCTTTTCACCTCTGCAACCTACACAGTACACAGTTATCCTCCTCAAATGTAGCTTTTAAAAGACACTGGGTTGGACAAGAGAGACTGCTGCTCAGTGATATAGTTTTTGTTTAATGGGATATCAAATCAGGTGCAACTTACGACACACAACATAGAAGGTACATGATTTCAGACAGGAGCTTAATTAATGAACTAAAAGTGGGTGGGTTCTTGATTATAAAGAATAGTAGTTTGGAACTTTTGCTGGGAAGAAGAGTTGCTCCCTAGGGTAAGTGTAAATGCATGTGGATTGGCCACATACAAAGTTGCTGTCTGTCATTCTGTTAGTTAAATACTTAAATGTCAAAAAATACCTCGTAGTCATTTACTTTTTTCTCAATAGGGGCGCCCAGACAGTGACCTTGAGGCACTGTTTTTCCTTGAATATATTTTTAAAGAGAAATTATGCTATATTTTTTTAAAAAAATTTATTTTTCTTTTTATTTGTTAACCAATTCTATGCTTCACAGATAATATGCTACGTATCCTGAATTATGATGAAATGGAAATACCATACCCTGACATTCAATTTTGGAAGCGAGCTTCTGATCCTGTCCTTTCTCACGACCCATTTTCATCACTGATGTGGGTCCTATTCTGTTTACCATATCCATTTCTTTCATGCGAGGAGTCAGTCTCATGTCTTGTCCATTTATTCTATGCTGTCTCTGTAGCCCAGGTGTGTTGAAAATTCCATTCTCTCTCTCTCTCTCTCTCTCTCTCTCTCTCTCTCTCTCTCTTCCAAGGTTGTTATTCTATTCTTGCAACATAGACCAAGTATCCTAATCGTATTATTTTTGCATTGCAGGCCATAATCACATATTGCTGTAAATATCCATCCAAGATAAGTGAATTAGGTTTTCAAGATTGCTTGATTACTGACATTTGCAAAGTTTTGGGAGAGGGTGGAATTGCTCAGCAATATTTTGTTTCAAGTTACATCAGCCCTTCTGATAATATTAAGGATATAATTCGCAGCTTGAGTTTCCCATATCTGCGAAGGTGTGCATTGCTGTGCAAACTAGTAAGCTTATCCACTTCAGCACCTTTCTGTGATGCTGCTACTGTGTCAGAAGGCTTTTCTAGTGCCATAGATGCCATGATGGATAATGCAAATGGGATCATGGTGGAGTTAACTGAAGTTGAAAAGTTGGAGAGCATGTTTAAGATTCCTGCACTTGATGTTGTTTTGAAGGATGAAGTACTACGTTCCTCAGTCATGCAATGGTTCCGTCATTTCCGCAAGGAATTTGAAGTTCATGGTCCTGAGTGTGTCCTATATTCCACTCCTGCAGTTCCATTTAAGTTGATGCAGCTGCCTCATGTCTACCAGGATATCTTGGAGAGGTGGGTTTGAAATTTCAGAAAATGCTTTCAAGTTCAGAAGGTTGCTTTTTTGTTTTTTATTTTTTGAAGATGGTACTTGGGTCAATAAAACAAATTTTATTTTAGGTATATAAAACAGAGATGCCCTGACTGTGAGCCTGCATTATGCCTGTTGTGTGGGAGATTATGCTCAGCAAGCTTGAAGCCATGCTGCAGGTATTACCCCCACTTTTTTTTTTTTTTGCAATTGTGCTTTACATAGACCACTTTTGATGCTGCTTTAGATATTATATTGGATGACATCATCTTTTAACATCTTGGTAACACATTGTCTTTATTGATTCTTCAGGGAAAGTGGGTGCCAAACTCATGCAATGGCCTGTGGCTCCGGTACAGGAGTATTCCTCTTGATTAGAGTATGTTTGTGTCACATTACTGATTGCTGTCTAGCCCTGTTTTGAGAAATCATCTTTAATTTGCAGTCTCCTTCATTTCTTTTACCTCTTGATATTTATTTTTCCTTTTTTTATTTGTCTTTGTTATGATAGAAAACAACAGTTCTTCTTCAAAGATCTGGACGTCGGGCCCCTTGGCCTTCTCCCTACTTGGATGCATTTGGCGAAGAGGTAAACCGGTTAATTTGTTATAGTAGTAGGCCATGGATATATTTTCTTCTTGTCATTATCAAAGATACACTAGCAAGTGCTAATTTTCTTCATTCTTCTGTTTGTCTAATCATTATGCCCATTGTCATGGCCTTAAGAGTCTTGCGACTGTGACACATGGTTTTGGTATATGATTCTGACTTGGAGGGAATTTGGTTAATGTGGATTCGACTATGGAGATGCCATGGGGATTGTTTCGGTATGTCTTTGTGACATTGTGGTGGATCTGGACAGTATTTATGGTGCTGTTCTCAAACTAAGATGTATGATCATTTGAACTAGAGTGGTTACCCATTTGTTAAAGAGAATTCTTCAGAGACATGACTTTTGGGGAAACACCAGATGGCGGCCTACCTTCCTTGGTAACTTATTGGGTACTAAGTGAGCACCCTAAGGAGCACTCAAAGGCGGGCTCTTGACATCCTCAAGGTGTGTGTCTTGGGCTTCTGTGTGGATTGGGAATCCCATAGACAATCCATTAGAGAACAAGGTTGTGCAATACAATCGCCTTAGAGGTTACAGCGTTCACCCCACTTGGTCATTGGCTATTTAGTTGGGTGGTGTCATCCTAGACCCCAGTCAAACTATAGGGATAAGTGTTACCCTCAGTGTTGGTGGAATCTGAGTTCAACTCCCATACCATTCAAGTCGGGCCTCCTCAATAACAACCTTAGTTGGATCAAGGGCTTTCGAGCCAAGAGGCTTGACCATTAAGTTAGACATTGCAGTGTTTCCTTGGATGAGGATGAGTACAGTTGGGCTGACTTGGTGTCTTGACACTATAGGAAAATCTTGGTAAGGGTGATTTCTTTTGGCCTTAGAGATCTCCACGTCCATGACATCTGTCTTTTTGTTTTTTGTACTCATCATTTTCACAAATAGACACAAGCATATGAGCAAAGTTGTTTTTCTTTATGATGTAAACCTATCGTGGGCAAGGCTTTTGGTAGTTTTCTTTAGAATGATAAAAAAGCATATTTCTTTTAAGAGAATATTTAGATACATATAAAAAGGAGGAGGAGGAAGAAGAACAAGAGGCGTGCTTGTTACCAATTAGGGCTTTTTGTTGGTTAGATCAAGAGGAGGGAAAAAGTCATGGAAAGGGAGAGCAAGGAGAAGTCAAAAGAGGGAATTGAGAACAAAGTTCTTTTTCAACATATCTTTTGTTTGTTATATTCTCCATGCTTTAGTACAACCCTAATTTGAACCTTCATGTAGACTTATTTTAGAAAATTGATACATTGAGGGTGCTAAATCCAATTCCCATATTTGAAGGACCCAAGATAGCTGTGAATTCTTTAAAGTAGCATCTAAACTAGCCTGCCTAAAGGCTCGTACGTTGTAGATTGGTGCTCTTCTTTTATTATACTTGCTCAGGAGCCAAGGATAAGATTGCGTGGTATCTGCTAATGGATGGATTTGAATGCAAGCTTGCAAGATGAAAAGAAAATTTATTTATGCAAAGCAGGAATATGGACTCTTTATGGTCATTGTTATGTGCTTGGTATGTATTATAAATAGAGGGAGAGACCTATCGTTGAGGTTAGGTCTTTCAATTAACCAAATACTTCAACAGTTTTCCTTTTTATCTTCCCCTAATCAGCCCTCAGGTATGATTCTTTTGGTTGGTTTGGGAGTTGTTTACAGACAGTTTTCATCTCAATTTCAAGGTGCGGCATCCTCCATAGGATGCTGTGTGTGTTCATGGTGATTTGCTTATGGAATTTCTGATGTACTGCTTCACTGGTTGGTTGTGGCATGATGATGCTGTGTGTTTGTGATTGATCGTTTATAATTTTGTATCAGTTTCTGGTGGTTTTGATTGGTATTCAATGACTATTTCCTGTTCTTGAAAGCACTCACTTCTAGCTACTTCCAGCCAATATACCTAGCTGCTGTGCTGCCAGGTTGTTTATCATGTATTCAGGTGCATTTTGGTGCTTTCTTGTGGTATGCCCACTTCTGCTTGGTCAAGTAATTCGATGTAGGATATTGTAACTTACGTTCCATGGTCAAAGTAGCCCTCTTTGAAGTTCTAAAGTTCTACTTTGTGCTTGTGTGTGCTGCCTAATTTCCCATTGTTGTTTGTGTTGTTCATTCCCAATACTCATGCGCACTTATTATAGTGTATTGGGGGTGGTTTTGATGGCCTCTATAGAGAGAGCTTCAAATGATACTGTTGAATAATTGGGTAAAATGGAAGACCTCAGTTCAATGATAGGTCTCTCCCTCTATTTATAATAGATGTCAAGTACAATTGGAATGACCATAATATCCTTACTAACTCACACTTGTTACTAACAAAACTCTTAACACATAATAATAATGCTAAATGACTAAATAACCATTCCCCTGAAGTTGGTTAGGCTCTAGCTTGTTACAAATGAATTTCACACAAGCACCTCCGAAGGCTTTAATGAACAAATCAGCAAGCTGAAACTCAAACTTCACATGAGTGGTTGTAAAGAGCTTCTGTACAAGTTTCTCTCGAATAAAGTGGCAATCAACGGCAATGTGCTTTGTTCGCTCATGGAAGACTGAGTTGGAAGCAATATGAATAGCAGCTCGATTATCACACGTTAACTCCATAGGTTGAGAATGTGGAAAACCTAGTTCTTTCAATATATTCTTCAACCAAACAAGTTCACATGTAGTGTGCGCTATAGCCCTCTACTCTGACTCATCACTTGACCTGGCCACCACAATTTGTTCATTTCTTTCCAAGACACCAAATTACCACCGATAAAGATACAATGCCCAGTTGTGGATCTTCAGTCGGAAGGTAATCTGGCCAAATCTGCATCGGTGTATCCTTGAATATGAGTGTGACCACTCCCTGGTGCACCTTTGAGATATCTCAAAATGTGAATTACTGCATCTCAGTGACTTGTTCTCAGGGAATCGAGAAACTGACTCATAACACTTGTTGCAAAGGATATATTTGGTTGAGTGACTATGAGATAATTCAACTTTCCAACAAGTCTCTAGTGCTGACCTAGGTTAGGCAACAAATCAACCATATTTGGCATTAACTTGCTATTGATATCCATAGGTGTATCAATAGGCTTGGATCCCAATAGCCCCATCTCATCTAAAAGATCAAGAACATACTTCCTTTGTGACAAGACCATTCCCTTTTTGGATTTCGATACTTCTAAACCCAAAAAGTACTTTAATGGTCCCAAGATCTTGGTCTAAAACTTACTCTACAGGAAAAGCTTTAGGTCTTAGATGTCTCATTCATTATTGCCAATGACCACAATGTCATCCGCATACATAATAAGAAAAATCCTTCTAGATGGAGTGTGACGACAAGATACAAAGTTCTACTGCACACCAATGGAGGCCAAACTCAAGTACTACAACACTTGAACGGCCAAATCATGCTCTTGGAGATTGTTTTAATCCACACAATGATTTTTTAAGTTGACATGCGAAGTCCAACTCCCGCTAAGGAACCTAGATGGTTGCTCTATATATACCTCCTCATGAAGATCACCATGTAGGAAAGCATTCTTCACATCTAACTGATCTAGAGGCCAACGACAAGTGGTGACTAAAGAAATAAACATACGTATTGAGGCAAGTTTAGCAGTTAAAGGAATGTGTTTGAATAATCCAAGCTATACACCTGAGTATACCCCTTAGCAACAAGGCGGGCCTTCAAATGAACCATAGAACCATTAGGATTGACGTTCACATTGTACACCCAGGGACAACCAACCATAGAGTTATTAGGAGGAAGAGGTACCGAATCCTAAGTATCACTATCATATAGTACATGCATTTCTTCAACCATTTCTGTCCTCCACCCACAATGCGATAGGGCTTCAGAAATAGATTTTGGAAGAGCAACAAAAGACAGAGTACTAACAAAATAGTAATAAGTGGTGACAAGAAATCATAACCACAAAATTTGAGATCGAATGTTGGGTATAGGTGTGTTTACCTTTTCAAAAAGCTATAGGAGGATCAAAATCATGGGAAGTAAGATCATTTGACGAGGGAACTAAAGGCACAATAGTAGAAGCTGGAGGAGGCACTTCTCCCTTGAGTTGCCATGCGTATACTTGCAAATTGGGGTGATCCAAGCAATGAGGAGGACTTAAGTTAGATGAAGATGTAGAAGGAAGGGGCAAGGTTTGGATTTGGAAGGCAAGACAAAGGAAGGACTCATCGAGGTCAGCAGAACTCAAGGAATCAGAGTAGTATGGCATAGACTCAAAAAAGGTGACATCAATAGAGACAAAGAATCAATTAAAGTAGGACAATAACATCGATATCCATTTTGAGTATAGGAATAGCCCAAAAAAACACATTTGATAACACGAGGATCCAACTTATCCAATCTTGGAGTTAACTGATGGACAAAGGACACAACCGAATATACAAGGATGAAGGGAGAACAAAGGAGTCTTAGGGAAGATAACTGAATGTGGGATTTTACCACCAAGGATAGGGGATGTCATTTTCTTGATAAGGGAGCAAGTTGTGAGCACACCATCTCTTCAAAAAACTTTGGGGACATTCATTACAATTGGGTACGAGTGACTTCAAGAATATGCTTGTTTTTCTGCTTTGCAACTCCATTTTTTTGTGGAGTGGGCACAAAGAGGATTGATGGATCATACCAAAGTTAGTCTTATAAGTACTGAATTGGGTATTGAAGTACTCCTGAGCATTATCACTACAAAGTATCCTAAATGGCATATCTTGAGTCTTTATTTGGGAACATAAGGCGCAAAAGATATCAAACAACTCGAAATGATCTTTTGTTAAATGTAAGCAAGTCATCCTAGAGTAGTCATCAATAAAACCCCAACCTTGATGTGCCACGACTAGGTCCCCAAATATTGGATTGGACTGGCATGAAAGGACAAACCAACCATTTTTCGACTCAGGAAGCAACCCAATTGACATGACTCACACTCAAGATTAGACATAGAACTCAATGTAGGAACTAGTTGTTTCAACTTTTCCAAGGGCGGATGACCAAGGCGACGGTGGATTTGAAGTGGTCTAGCTGTGTTTGTGCAGGTAATGGGTGGAGAAGGGGACCCAACGTAGTAAAGTCCGTGAGCCTCATGTCAAGTGCCAATTGTCTTTCTTATCTTCAGATCCTGAATAACCACAGAATTAGGAAAGAATGTGATAGAACAATTTAGTGACTTTGTAAGCTTACTAAATGACATGACATTGAAATGAGATTTAGTAATCCAAAAAGCAGAAGAAAGAGAGATAGAAAGAGTAGGGTTTACTATTCCTATCCCCTTAATAGCAATAGTGGACCCATCAGCAAGGGTAACTTGAGGTAGATGTTTAGGATACTGGAGATTAGGGAAAAAAAGAAAAAAAAGTTGGTTGCACTTGTTATATGGTCAATGGCAGCATAATGGATAACCCAAGGACTAGTTGGAAGGACACCAGAGGACATATAGATTGTAGGATTACCTTTCTGAGCTTAGGACGCAATGTGATAAGATGCTTGTTGAGACGATTGATAATGTAGAAACCTTGAATACTCCTCTGATATAGTCATAGTATGCCGTTCACTCAAACAAGTGACTAATGAGGGAACCATACTTTTGGGATTTGCAAACTGCATCCCAACATTCACAAATTCAGACCAATGATCACAAGATTAATTGCTACATCAATCGAAACAAGCATGAACAAGGTGACCCACCATGAACAAGTCACAAATAAATCAATACAAGGCTGCCACAGCACCAAGAAACTCAGATGCAGCCCCAAGAAAGCAACACGCAGCACTGGAACAATTGGAGAGGTGAACCACCGAAACTACCATGGATAAATCACCAACAAACTTATATAACAGTGTCACAGCCTCACAAAAAACAGTTTATGAGCTCTGCCACTGCTTCAAGAAAGTCACCAATGACTGTTACTAACACCAATCAACAGCTAACGAATTACCACGAATGCACAGTCACAACAAAGATTGAATCTTTGAGCAAAACACATGCCCAACAGCTTGATATTTTGGCATATGGAAGGAATTAGAACATTGAATAAAAAAACACAGCAAATCCCACTGTTTCAGACCCAATAAACTCAATAACCATTGATAAACAGCTTCATGAAGCATCAAACAACCATTCCTTGGGTGCCGCACATGAGCAATTAAAAAATGTGAGATCTTTGGACAAAAAACAACACAAAAAACTCCAATGACATGTTAATAGAGGGATTGGATCACTGCTGGATGATTTCAGGTTGAAAACATGCCTGAAAGTAGCATCATGCACCGTTGCATGAAGTCGGCTGTGGCAGCCTTCAACTGGCGCATGAGGGCGCATGGGACACTGCCTGGAGATGGGATTTCAGTGGGGGGGGGGGGGGGTGGGAAGATCGACAGTGTCTGGGTTACTATGGTGTTGTTTTTGCGATATCTATAGTAGATTTGGTGTTCTTGAACTGGCAGTGTTGACCAGAAAATTCCAGCGACTGGTCTGACTTTGAGGGCTGCTGCTGGCTGTTTTCTAGGGCTATAGAATTGCTGGAAATTCTTCTATGATGGTAGACATGCAGCAGATTTTGGGTTTTAGGCTTTGGTTTTGATTGTGGTGGTAACAATTAGGGTTAGGTTTCAAAATCATGCTCTGATACTGTGTTAAATAATTGGGCAAAATGGAAGACCTCAACTCAATGATAGGTCTCTCCCTCTATTTATAATAGATGTTAAGCACAATTGGAATGACCATGATACCCTTACTAAGTCACACTTATTACTGAAAAAAACTCTTAACACACAATAATAATGCTGAATGACTAAATAACCATTAATAGATACTATTAAAGTATAGATCACAGCCATCAAATTGGTTGGATCCTCCAACTATCTATTTTGGTATCAGGCAGTGTGTGTGTGTACATTAATGCGAAATGGAAATCCGAGTATTTGTTGCATTCTGCTCCACCTCCAAACTCCGAGGAGTATAAAGATTGGATGAAAGAGAATGACATATTCCTTGTGTGGGTGTGAAATGGCATGGATCCATGAATTGCGGCGAACATGGTGTTTCATAAAATAGACAAGGCTTTAAAAAATGGAAGAAAACTTCATTAGAGACAAGAAAGAACTCACTATGAAAAAAAGAAAGGGTTGGAATGTACACATTGATTTTTTTTTTTTAATTTTTTGTTGCACTATATGCATCGAAAGGTGCATGTACAGTTCTTAAGGAATACAGTTTGATCCTAATCAATGAACTTCCTTGAAAGCTGCTCAAAAGATAAAAATCAAAATTGTGTTTTTAACCTATTTGAGAAGTTTTTCAAATAGGACCAAGAAGATTGGTCCATTAGTGAGTGGTCTAGCACTCTAAAGGGTATGTGGAAGGAACTCAACATCTATAAACCAGTTAGTTCCGTCATTAAGATGATTAAGAGGCAAAGGGCAGAGTTCTCGGCTGCTTTGTTTTTGGATGGGTCGAGTCTCGAACTTCAACTCATACCACAACAACAACAAAACCAAGTCTTAAGTCCCACTAGGTGGGGTTGGCTGCATGAAACCTTTTCCGCCAATTTATGCAATTATAGACAATTTCTTTCATCAAATTCAAGGCTATTAAATCCTTACTCACTATCTCATTTCAAGTTATTTTAGGTCTACCTCTAACTTTTTTACTACCCCTTACAATAACTAACTCACTCTTCCTCATTGGTGCACTATGTGGCGTTGCAAACCCAAACTATGTGAGTCATCCCTCCCTTATCTTATCTTCTACAGGAGCTATGTCAAACTTACTATGAATATGTTTTTAATTTTTCTTTCAATGTTATACCATTCATCCATCTAAGCATTCTCATCTCGGTAACTTTCACTTTTTGGATATGTTGTTTCGTAGTTGTCCAACATTCTGATCCATATAGCATAGCTGGTCTTATAGCCGTCCTATAAAACTTTCCCTTTAATTTTAAGGGCATTCTACGATCACAGAGCATTCTTAGTACTTCTCCATTTTATCCAACCTATTTTAACTCTGTGCATTACATCCTCTTCAATTTCTTCTTCAGCTTGCATAATAGATCCAAGGTATCGAAATCTTCAAATGCTATTTATTTCTACATCATAAAGTTTAACTTTATCTCCAATATTCCTCCTAGTATTATTGAAAATAACATTTCATATATTCAGTCTTATTTCTACTTAGATTCTAAAGTTTCTCTCTATAATTCTAACTTAGCCTTTACTCTACCCCTAGTTTCATCAATCAGTACAATATCATTAGCAAACAACACTTACAACATACACCATGGAATGTCATTTTGGATACTCCTAGCCAGTTGATCCATAACCAAAACAAAAAGATAAGGGCTCAAAGCAGATCCTTGATGTACTCCTATTATGATTGGAAATTCTTAAGTCTCACCACTTATAGTCCTTACACTAGTCATTACTCCATCGTACATATCCTTAATGACATCAATATACCTACTACATACACCCTGCTTTTCTAAAACCCACTATAGAACTTCCCTAGGTAACCTATCATACGCTTTCTCTAAATCAATAAATACCATAATCAAATCCCTCTTTCTTTTTCCTAAACTTTTCCATTAATCTTCCCAAAAGATATATACCTTCTATAGTAGATCTCCCAGACATAAAACCAAATTAATTTTTTGAGACCTTCGTTTCTAGCCTTAACCTTTCTTCAACTACCCTTTCCCACAATTTCATCGTATGACTCATAAGTTTAATTCCACGATAGTTATTACAATTTTGAATATCTCCTTTACTTTTGTATATAGTTATTAAAGTGTTTTTCCTCCATTTATCTGGCATTTTCTTAGTTTTTATAATTGTGTTAAATAAATTAGTTAACCATATAATTTCATTGTCACCTAAGCATTTCCAAATTTCAATTGGGATGTTATCTAGTCCTATAGCTTTTCCATTTTTCATCCTTTTTAGTGGAAACTTACTTTGTTAACTCTAAGCTTGCGAACAAATCTCATATTTTTAGTCTTTTCCTCATTTATTAATTCTAAGTTTAAGCCTTTTATGTGGTTTTTATTAAATAGCTTGCTAAAGTAACTTAACCATCTTTCTTTTATGTCTTGTTCCTTAACCAAGACATTATCATCCTTACTTTTTATACATTTTACATGACCTAGGTCCTTTTTATTTTTCTAGTTCTAGCAAGTTTAAATATATCTCTTTCCCTTTTTTTTGTATCTAATCTATCATACAAATTATTAAATGATCTATGTTTATCACTAGCAACCTTTTTTGCATCTTTTCTCGCCTCTTTATATTTTTCAAAGTTATCCAATTTTTTACATTCTTTGCCATGTTATATACCAAATTCTTTGTCTTTATGGCTTTTTGAACATCTTGATCCCACCATCAGCTTTCTTTGTTATTAGAGAATCTTTTTTTTGACTTACCTAAAATCTCTTTTGCTAATTTTTAAATAGAGCTAGCTATCCTACTCCAAAGTGTATTTGTGTCTACACCATCCACTATAGTCCAATTACCATCTTTGGTCATTTTTTTTTTTAAATTTTATTATATTTTCTCCCTTTAGATTCCATCATCTAGTTCTCTTACACTAATTTATTTTATCCCTTCTATTCCATTTTTCAATACATTTATCTAACACTAGAACTCTATGTTGTGTGGTTAAGCATTCACCTGGGATAACTTTACAATCCTTACATGATTAATGATCTACCCTCCTAGTTAAGAAAAAATTTATTTGACTTTTATTTTGTTTACTTTTGAAGGTTATTAAGTGTTCTTCTCTCTTTTTAAAGCAAGTATTCACCATAATAAAACTGTATGACATAGTGAAGTCTAAGATCGTCTCTCTAGGCTCATTTTTGTCTCGATTTCCATATCCTCCATGTATCCTCTCATAACCTTTATTATCCCTTCCAATATGTTCATTCAGATATACTCCTATGAATATTTTCTTAGTCCTTGATATGCCTTATATAATAATAGCCATATCTTCCTAGAATTGTGTCTTAAGATTTTTTGATAAGCCTAATCAAGGTGCATAAGTACTAATGATATTTATTATCTCTTGACCTAAGACCATCATGATTTTTATAATTCTATCCCCTACTCTGTTTACATTTGCAACACTATCTTTCAAGTTTTTCTTTACAATAATTCCTGCCACATTCTTATTTTTTTTCTTTTCCAGTGTACCAAAGTTTAAATCCTGATTTATTAATTTCTCTAGCTTTCTCCCCCACCCACTTAGTTTCTTGAAGGCAAATTATATTAATTTTTTTTCTAATGATTGTACCCACAATTTCCATGATTTTACCTGTATCTCTATATTCCAAGTTAATCAAATCTTAGTCTCCTAAACTAACTTCTTTACCCGCCCACATCCAAAATGAAACTCTCACATATTTGACAACGTAACCGGGGCACTGACACGTTGATGTTGGGCTTTGTGGAGCCTAGTTATGTTTGATCCATGGATCGGCCCAAGCCTAGCCAAAAATACTGAGAGTCTCACCCAAGTGCTCGACTAGGAAGAGCCTGAAGGGCGACCAAGTAGAGATTCTGAGATTTCTTGAAGGACGAGATCCTGCAAGTCTCGACCATCATCTCGACTAGCAAGACTTAATGGTACGACTAGGTCAAGAAGGTTGAAGTTCAAGTTCCTAGTTTCCCGCGAGGCTCGACCAGGGCGCAACCGTGGGAAACAGGGGAGCGATTAGGTCGACGGCGACGATCTTCTCTGCGAGATTTCGTCAGAACTTTCCTATTCTGAAAGTTCTGATCTTGTAAACCCTAAGATATATAATTCTAATGTTCGACTATGTGTGCAGAGCGGTGTAAAGTGGTGTAGCAGCGTGTGAGACCTTGTGTGTACGATACAAAGTTGTTTTCTTTGGTGATTAGGGTGGTGTGCACGTTGTTTCTTCTTTGTTGAGAGTGAGAGAAACTGTAAAAAGGCTGCACTCTGTATTCTTCCCTGATAATAGTGAAATCCCTGCAACTTCATGGACGTAGGCAAAATTGCCGAACCACGTAAATATTGTCTTGTCCGTGCATGTGATATTTCTTTGGCGTGTGTTCTTTCTCTACTTTGTTTCTTGCAGGTTTTTGTGTTTTGGGAATTTCCGCATGTTTGTTTATTCCCTTTACAACTAGTATCAGAGCCAGGTTAGGCTTGAGTGGGAGCAATGGCAGAGGAAGCAAGAAAAGCGCCTGGAATAGAAAAGTTCGATGACACAGACTTTGGGTTCTGGAGGATGCAAATCGAGGATTATCTCTATGGGAAAATGTTGCATCTTCCTAGGGGGAAAACCTGTGACTATGAAGGACGAGGAATGGACTCTCCTTGACAGATAGGTACTTGGAGTTATCAGATTAACTCTGTCTAGGTCTGTTGCACACAACGTTGTAAAGGAGAAGATCACAGCAAATCTAATAAAGGCTTTGTCTGGTATGTATGAAAAGCCGTCTACAAATAACAAGGTACATCTGATGAAGAAACTATTTAATTTGAAGTTGGCAAAGAATGCATTAGTAGCACAACATCTGAATGAGTTTAACACTATCACAAATCAATTGTCGTATGTAGAAATTGATTTTGATGATGAGATTCGTGCACTGATCGCTTTGGCTTCGTTGCCAAATAGTTGGGAGGCAATGAGGATGGTCGTAAGCAACTCCACAGGAAAAGAAAAACTAAAGTACGATGATATACGAGATTTAGTTCTAGCTGAGGAGATTCGCAGAAAGGATGCAGGTGAAGCCTCAGGATTTGGTTTCACCCTATACCTTGAGACAAGAGGCAAAGGTAATGATAGAAATTCAAATTGGGGCAGATCAAAATCCAGAAATTCTAATTGGAACAAAAGTAAATCTAGATCTGGCCAAAAAGGACAATGCTGGAACTGTGGGAAAACGGGCCACTTTAGGAGGCAATGCAAAAGTCTCAAGAAAAAGAATGAAGATGATTCGGCAAAATCTGTAACAGAAGAGGTACATGATGCATTACTACTTGCAGTAGACAGTCCACTTGATGATTGGATTTTGGACTCAAAAGCTTCATTTCATACCGCTTAACACCAAGAAATCATTCAGAACTATGTTGCAGGTGATTTTGGTAAGGTGTATTTGGCTGATGGTACAACCTTGGATGTTGTGGGTATGGGAAACGTCCGGATGTCGTTGCCTAATGGGTCTGTTTGGTTACTGGAGAAGGTATGACATATTCCTGACCCGAGAAGGAATCTAATTTCTGTCGGACAACTTGATGATGAAGGGCATGAGATATTGTTCGATAATGGCACTTGGAAGGTTACAAAGGGAGCCAAAGTATTGGCTCATGGAAAGAAGTCTGGTACTCTATACATGACCTCAAGTCCAAAAGACACGATTGCAATTGCTAAAGCAAGTACTAATACAAGCTTATGGCACCGAAGACTTGGTCACATAAGTGAGAAAGGGATGAAGATGCTACTGTCGAAAGGGAAACTACCAGAAGTGAAGTTAGTTGATTTTGACTTGTGTGAAAACTGCATCTTAGGAAAGTAGAAAAGGGTAAGTTTCTTGAAAACTGGCAGGACACCGAAGGCTGAAAAATTGGAGTGCACATTGATTTATGAGGGCCTTCTCCGGTTGCATCCCTTGGAGGTTCAAGGTATTATATTACTTTCATTGGTGACTCAATCAGAAAGGTATGAGTTTATTTTTTGAAAAATAAATTTGATGTATTTGAGACCTTTAAGAAGTGGAAGGCTATGGTTGAGACAGAGACGGGTTTGAAAGTAAAATGTTTGAGGTCGGACAATGAAGGAGAGTACATAAATGGAGGGTTTAGAGAGTATTGTGTTGCACATGGAATCAGAATGGAGAAGACTATTCCTGGGACACCACAGCAAAATGGTGTGGCTGAGCGCATGAACGGAACTCTCAATGAGCGTGCTAGGAGCATGAGGTTGCATGCTGGACTTCCAAAAACTTTATAGGCTGATGCAGTTAGTACTACAACTTACCTGATAAACCGAGGACCTTTAATTCCTATGAAGTTCAGACTTCCTAAAGAGGTTTGGAGCGATAGAGAGGTAAAATTTTCTCATTTAAAAGTTTTTGGTTGTGTTTCTTATGTTCACATTGATTCTGATGTTCGTAGTAAACTTGATGTAAAGTCTAAAATATGTTTTGTCATTGGCTATGGTGAAGAGAAATTTGACTATCGATTTTGGGATGAACAAAACAAGAAAATCATCAGAAGTGGAAATGTGATATTTAACGAACAGGTTATGTACAAGGATAGGTCAACTGCAGTGTCAGATGTCACAAGATAGATCAGAAGAAATCTGAGTTTGTTAACTTAGATGAGTTGACTGAAAGCACTGTCTAGGAAAGGGGTGAAGAGGACAAGGAGAATGTAGAATCACAGGTATATCAGAGTACACCTGTAACTGAAGTCCGTAGATCTTCTAAGACCATTAAACCTCCATAGCATTATTCACCCGCTTTGAATTATCTCTTGTTGACTGATGGTGGGGAGCCAGAGTTTTACGATGAAGCCTTGCAGGATGAAAATTCAAGCAAGTGAGAGTTAGTCGTGAAGGATGAGATGGATTCCTTGTTGAAGAACCAGACTTGGGAACTAACTAAATTGCCAGTAGGGAAGAAGGCTTTGCACAACAAGTGGGTATACAGAATAAAGAATGAGCATGATGGTAGCGAGCGCTACAAAGCCAGATTAGTTGTCAAAGGATTCCAGCAAAAGGAGGGCATTGACTTCACAGAAATATTTTCTCCAGTTTTGAAGATGTCTACAATTAGACTGGTACTGGGAATGGTGGCCGCTCGAAACCTACATCTTGAGCAGTTAGATGTGAAGACGACATTCCTTCATGGTGACTTGGAGGAAGACATTTACATGAATCAACCAAAAGGGTTCATTGTTCAGGGAAAAGAGAATCTAGTCTGCAAACTGAGAAAGAGCTTGTATGGCCTAAAACAAGCTCCAAGACAGTGGTACAAGAAATTTGACAGTTTCATGCATAGAATTGGGTTCAAGAGATGTGAAGTAATCACTGTTGCTATGTTAAGTTCTTTGGCAATTGTTACATCATTCTACTGTTGTATGTAGATGATATGCTCATTGCAGGGTCAAGCATTGAGGAGATTAGTAATCTAAAGAAGCAATTGTCAAAATAGTTTGCAATGAAGGATTTGGGACCTGCAAAGCAAATCTTTGGAATGAGGATCATTAGAGACAAAGCTAATGGTACATTGAAGCTTTCACAGTTAGAGTATGTGAAGAAACTTCTCAATAGGTTCAACATGAATGAAGCAAAACCTGTGAGCACACCGTTGGGTAGCCATTTCAAAATAAGCAAAGAACAGTCACCGAAGACAAAAAAAGAAAGAGACCTCATGAGCAAGGTGCCCTATGCCTCAGCTATTGGCAGCTTGATGTATGCTATGGTGTGTCCAAGGCCAGACATTGCACATGCAGTGGGAGTTGTGTGCAGGTTCTTGAGTAGGCCTGGAAAGCAGCATTGGGAGGCAGTCAAGTGGATTTTGAGATATATGAAAGGGTTCATCAAATACATGTATTTGCTTCACAGGTGCAAGTTTGAAATTGCAGGGGTTATGTAGATGCTGATTTTGCTGGTAATATTGATAGTAGAAAGAGTACTACTGGGTTTGTATTTACTCTGAGTGATACAGCTATATCTTGGGCTTCAAATCTACAAAAGATTGTTACTTTGTCTACTACAGAAGCTGAGTATGTTGCAGCAACTGAAGCTGAAAAGGAAATGATTTGGCTACATGGTTTCTTAGATGAATTGGGTAAGAAGCAAAAGATGGGCATTCTACACAGTGACAGTCAGAGTGCAATCTTTCTTGCTAAAAATTTGGCTTTTCATTCAAAGTCGAAGCATATACAGACAAAATACCACTTTATTCGGTACCTTGTTGAAGATAAGCTGGTAATACTTGAGAAGATCTATGGATCTAAGAATTCAGCAGACATGTTGACTAAGGGTGTAACTATTGGGAAGCTAAAGTTGTGTGCAACTTTAGTTGGCCTTCTAGCTTGAAAATAGGAGGATGAGTTGCAAGGATGAGGGATTGTTCTTTCGGAGAACTGCGGTTGATATTGGTGATTGAACTAGTCTCCAAGTGGGAGATTTGTTGGGCCTTGCCTTGTGGAGCCTAGTTATGTTTGATCCATGGAACGAATTGCCAGAAATACTGAGTCTCGCCCAAGTGCTCAACCAGGAAGACCTTGAAGGGCGACCAAGTCGAGATTTTGAGATTTCCTGAAGGACGAGATCCTACAAGTCTCAATCATCATCTCAACTAGCAAGACTTAATGGTGCGACTAGGTCGAGGATGCTAAAGTTCAAGTTCCTGGTTTCTCATGAGGCTCGACCAGGGCGCAACCATGGGAAACAAGGGAGCGACTAGGTCGACAGAGATGATCTTCTGTGCGAGATTTCGGCATAACTTTCCTATGCTGAAAGTTCTGATCTTGTAAACCCTAAGATATATAATTCTAATGTTCGACTATGTGTGCAGAGCGGCATAGAGTGGTTTAGTGGCGTGTGAGACCTTGTGTGTACGATACAAAACTGTTTGCTTTGGTGATTAGGGTGGTGTGCACGATGTTTCTTCTGTGTTGAGAGTGAGAGAAATTGTAAAAAGGCCGCACTGTGTATTCTTCCCTGATAATAGTGAAATCCCTACAACTCTATGGACGTAGGCAAAATTGCCAAACCATGTAAATATTGTCTTGTGCGTGCATGTGATTTTTCTTTGGCATGTGTTCTTTCTTTACTTTGTTTCTCACAGGTTTTTGTGTTTTGGGAATTTCCACGTGTTTGTTTATTCCCTTTACAGTCGCTTCAGGGCAACCAAATTCTTGCTAGTGAACCTATACCATGTATGAACGAAGAATATACTAGAATTCAACAGATCATCCAAGATGGCTCTCAATCTTCTTCTCAAGCTTTTTCACATGATAGTTCAACTATGGTTAGCAGTTAGCACTACATATAACTGTGTTCAGAGAAGTATTGAAGGACAAGAACGAGGTTGCAATGGTAGTTGTGGCAAAATTAGTGTACTAGGACAAGGAGTTTGTCATGAAAATTCTCGCATTTTCGAACATTGTGGCAAGGACAATTATTCTATTGATTGATGTTGGGATCTTCATAGAAACTTACTTGGGCCAATAAGCCTTTTGTTGAGGGTGTTCTATTGTTGACACCTCAAGTGCACCTAGCCATTCCACTAGAGAGTTGAGTCCATCATCTGCCATGTCTAGAGAGGAGTACAACAATCTTGTCCGCATGGTTTAAAACTATAAACCGAGTCTTCTACATCTAGTGCTATCTTGGCTTATATAGGTACAATTGAGCTTTTTTCCTCTTATAGCTCTTCACCATGGGTTATTGAATATTGACTCTGGTGCCCTTTCCCGATTAGTAGTCATAATTCATTGAGTCTGGAAAACCCATTACTCTACATTCCAAGGTTACTTTTGCTATTGGTTTGGTTACATTGGTATGTGGTTGAGACAATATTCTTCCGTTTCCTTCTATCCCTCTTTATTCTATGTTGAATATGCAAATTTCAACCTATTGTCTGTTAATCAATTAATTGAATCTCACAATTGTTCAGTGACCTTCTTTCCTTTGCATTGTGTTATTTAGGATCTATAGATAGAGGAGATCGATAAAGAGCTTGAGAAGAATGGTTTGTGCTATTTTGATGATTGTGGTTGTAGATCCAATTCTTTTCATACAAATTCTTCAACTTCTACCCATGGTGTTTCTCTAAATCAATGGCATGCTTGTTTGGGTCATCCATCACTACGTTCAAGTCTATTTCTCATTTTGAGTGCTTTGCTTGTCATTTAGGAAAGCATGCTAGGTCATCTTTGCCATCTAGAGGAGTCTCATAGTAAATCATTGTTTTCTCTTATTCGTTTAGACATTTGGGGTTCGTGTAGGGTCAATAATTTGACTTATCATCAATATTTTGTGTCTTTTGTGGATGATTTTTCACGTATAACATGGATCTATCTTTTTAAGGACAAGTATAAATTTTCTAAATGTATTTACTCAGTTCTACAAGAGAATAAAACCCTAGTTTGGCATTAATATTCAAAATTTTCAATGTCATAATGATCTTGGATTTTTTCAAAATGAGCTTTAGTTATTTTGCTTTGCAAAAGAATTATTCATCAAATATCATGTGTGCGTTCCCCTCATAATGGTATATAGCTAAAATGGGAAAATAGACATTTATTTGACAAAGCATGTTCTCTACTATTTCATATGCATCCTAAAATCTTAGGACTATCTTAGCGTATGTTTTCTGCTTAATAGGATGCCCTCCAATGTTCTAGTCACTGATCCCACAAATTTCACAAAAATGGATTCCTTACAACCTTCTTCAACACGATACCCCTCACAAAATGACAGCTTACTTCAATGTACTTTGTTCTCCTATGAAACACTAGGTTGCTAGCAATATAACTGCAGCTTGATCATCATAAAACTATCTTTGGGCTTCTTAATCAAGAATCCAAGCAACATAACTAGAGGTTGCTTCATGTATACCTCTTCCTGCATATCTCCATACATGGTGGTAGTGATGTCTGTGCCTGCAGTTCATCGTCTATAAATTGTTCCCTTGGGTTGATAACTGATGGATTTGAAGGAGGAGCGGAAGCTTTCTCTAGAGGAATAAGGCTAGGGACAAGAGAATCAATGCATGAGGGGGACCAGGAATCATTGATGGACTCAAAATATATTAATCCAATGAGAACTCAGCACTATATAAATAAAGGATCCACTCAAAACAGGTAACATCTACACTAACATATTTCTTGCAAGTGCAAAGATGATAACATCTATATCCTTTTTTCTCGAGTAACCAACAAAGACACATTTAACAGCACAAAGAGTGAGAAGTCATGAGTCATATGTGGCACAAGGACAATATCATGCACCCAAAGACACAGGGCACAAGAGAGAATGTGGATGTTTTTGGGTACATGATAGAGAATGGAATTTGTCCCTCTAGAAGTTCAGTTAGGCGATGCTTTCTTGAAAGCTTTATTTAAGTCTCCACCCTTATATTGCTGGAAGAAATTGTGCTTAATATTGTATAAATTGGCGGAAAAGGATTCATGTGGCTGACACACCTAGTGGGACTTAAGGCTTGTTTTGTTGTTACTTCTTGTTGATGTTTTTTTAATTTCAGTCTGCCTTGTTTAATGGTTAACAAGCTAGGGTTAAGTGATATTTATACACATCAGAGCTTGAGGGGGAGTGTTAGAAGGGATAGGCAATTTTAGTAATTATGTGGTGTAAGTAGGGGTATTTTTGTCTTTCAAGTTTTTTTTTTTTATTTGATTAATATATAAGAGGGCAGACCTGGTGCTGAATGTAAGGCTCCAGGAAACTGCTGCCTCTTTTCTCTTGCTTTCTTATTCTTTTCTTCACTTCTTTTTTCTTCTCTCCATCTCTAACTTCACAATAATATAAATTCAACATGTTCAATATTATTATTGCATCACTGTTATATTGAACCATGTGCACCACATGCTTACCTAGATGCATTTTATTTATTTTCATTCTATAACTTGCATTATTATGTCTTGTAATAGCTTGTAGATTTTCATTAAAGAATTATATGCTTTGCTCCTAATTTCAATCATTTTTTAAAATGAAAACCAAAATAGACATTGACATCGAAGTTTCTTTTGAAATTTCCTACCTTTGAAGCCATGAAATTTTAGTTGAATTGAAATTGAAGAGCTTGATTACCACTGTGCACACTCCACCAACAGATCGTGGTCTTAAATTTCCATGAAATTGTTGAAATTTTCGTTGAAATTTCTTGTATTCATCACCCTCAAAATCAAAATGGAAGTTGATTTCCATCTTACGTGATTTTCATTGAAATATTAACGAATCATCCGAAGTTAATTGAAATCTAGAAATTTTAGTGAAACTTGTCGAAATTTGAACTATATAATGAAATTTCCTCATAATTCAAATGAGAGATTTAGGGAGTGAAATGAAATTTCTCGCTTAATTTTTTTTTAATCGACACAAAAGATTATTACGAGGGCTTGTGAAGGGGAGCTTAGGCGCAACGGTAAGGTTGTTGCCATGTGACCTGGAGGTCACGGGCTCGAGGCGTGGAAACAGCCTCTTGTAAAAATCTAAGGTAAGACTACGTACTATAGACCCATTGTGGTCTGTCCCTTCCCTGAGCCTGCATAGCGGGAGCTTTGTGCACCAGGCTGCTCTTTATGTCTAAATTATCACTATTTGTATAATAAATAATATTTAAATGATTTATAAATTTTATTTGTATTAACAAATATGTTTAATGCACATTATCTTAAAAATATCTTTGATACACATTATATTACAACTTTTCCACCTCATACACAACATAGATGTTTTTAACTTGCAATATATTAGTCCTAAAACTTACATTAATATGTCTATTAACCATTTCTAAGGTTTCATAAAAGAATCCACATTTAGTACTGATTTCTGTTATTTTTTCAAATCGAAATTGACATTGAAATCGAAATTTCTGTATTTTTAGAGCTTTGAAATTTGAGCCGAAATCGAAGACCTTGCTTCAGAACTTGACAAAAGTTGAAAATCTGTAGTTCTCCCATTTTTAGGAGGGTGGGAAAATCTGTTTTCTACAGAAGCTTCCAAATGCCTATTTTCCATTCTTCTTAGAATGTAGAGAATAAAATCCAACATACATGATTACAGGCTTCGTGTTGATTATATAGATCATCTTTTATGTTCCCATCCTTGATTTGACTATACAACACTTGCTGATGCTGAACTGCAGGATATGGAAACAGACAGAGAATTAAGTGTGATAAACAAAGAGGAGAAAAGAAGAAGAAAGGAGGGAAGAGAAGAACAGATGAAACACAGAAACTCACAGAATAGAAATAGAAACAGAGCAGGAAGAGAAACTGAAAGAGAAGGAACAAAAAGAAAGGAGGAAGAAGAAGATGTGGAGGGAGAGAGAGCATGGACAGGAGGGGAGGAAGAAAAGAGACTGCTAAGAAACACTAAAGCTAAAACTATTAGAAATTATAGATAACCCCAAAACAATCAAAAATTAGAAAATAACCCAGAGTAATTAAAAATTAGTGAAATAAGAAAATATCCCTGAATAATATAAACTCCCTAATTTCTTAAATCTATGCCTTCTATAAAACTGTTTAAAAGGTGGCAAAAGTAGTCCTCCATCACTTGCAGTCAGAGTTGCATTGAAGAATTGCTGCCTTCAACAAAGGCAGAAAGAGTCCTGCTTCACATTGTGTCAAGTATAGCTTTAGCTTTTTATTTGCTTGTTTTATTTATTTTTGGGCCTTTAAAGTATTTTTTTTTTTCTTAAAAATATGCCAAAGATGCACAGAATTCTAATGTTATATGCATTACTTTTTTTAACTTGATACGTATGCTTCTATTGTTACAGGACATTGAAATGCTGAGAGGGAAACCACTATATTTGAATGAGGAACGCTATGCAGCTCTAACTCACATGGTTAACAACAAATTTCTAGTTTTTTTTTTTTTTTGTTTATTTTTATCTCATTTAGTGTGATGGCAGAAATACAATTTGTACCACGATTTGTAATGAATTGCATAGAAGACTAGTTTTGTAACATCAATTCCATTAATGTGCCATGCGTCCATCATGTGCTACTTTGTATTGCAGGTGGCGTCTCATGGCCTTGATCAAAGTTCTAAGGTTCTTGGTCAAACTACTATTGGTGCTTTCTTCATGATTTAGTTTGGAATTTCTTTTTAGGAGTCTCTTGGAAAGGTCAGCATTGAACTCTGAACCATAATGCTACATTTTACTGCTAGTCTTTTTTGCTGCATGGGCAGTTGCTTAAAATTTATGCTATAATTGTGGCTGAATAATTTATATGAATTTCTCAGTTAATAGAGAATTTAGAAACTGATTGATGTGAAGAGATGAGAAATGGTTCTTCAAATGCCAAGATCATGAAAAAAATTGATTGTATCTTCAAGTTGCTGCAGTATTGTAACTACCTCAGGCTTTATTATGGCATGTCATGGTTGGTTGCACCATGTTTCATTAAGGTTGGTTAGTTGGAATGGCATTTGGTTTTGCTACTACCTTTATGTTCTTTTTTGAAGTTTCTCTAGTATTTTCATGCTGTTGGAAACTTTTGTGTTATTAAATTGGGAATTACTTTGAGGGAGCAGGTGATTGGACATGAAATAGTTTATGGCCAATTCTGAACAGTCTTGTATCATATGTTAGGCCATTAATGTTATGGAAATTTATTAATTTTTTTGGTTATACTTCCTGTGGTATTACCAATATTAGTTGTCAAATCAAGAATTGAGATTCAGGGCAAATTCTAGAGATTGGTTGCAAGTAGCCAGTATAAACATACAACCGTCAGAATATATTTCAAATAAAATGTATTAATGTAGATACATGTGTATCTATCTATCTATATATGAAAAGTATATTGTTTATTCAAAAGTTATAATAATAGAAATAACTTGCCTTTGAAATATCAACTTCTGTGTTGATTAGATGACAGTCACTATGAGGGCACTGTTGATTTTACACATGAAATAGTTAAGGCCAATTTTGAACAATCTAGTATCAGATGTTAGACATTAGTATGGTGGAAATATTGATGAAAATCCTCTTTTGTTTCATCCTTCGTTATTATTGTAATTATTGTGGTCAAATTGAGAATCGAGAACTCAATCCTAAAGATTGGTTGAAAGTAACACATGTATATGTACAAAAATCAAAATATGTTGATATAGATACATACATACGCATGTAAATATGTATGTCATTTATTAGAAAATTAGAAAAGGAGTAATAGCTTGCCTTTGAAATATCAAAACTTCAAAGGATTCATGCCCAAACACTTAAAGCATCTGAAGTAACCATATTTAGTTGAATCAGACAAATGAAGGCTAACATTTGAAAAAAAAAAAAGAATAACTCAAAAGATATATAAAGTTGCTAAATTTTGTTTATTTTAATTCTAGATGCCCTTGAAGAATGTTTTAAAGCATTTTATATTGAAAAATGGTGAATGCTTAGGATTTTTCAATAATTGGGTTTGGCTGGAACCAACTGAATATGTTGAACCTAAGTTGAATTTGACTTGTTTCTATATCGCGAACTGCAAGACTTGAATCATAAACCGTAAAATATGAAATATTCATGGTTAATTTAAGAGTACTTTGATTTACCTATCATTAGAGTTGATTTAATGAAATTCTTCAGTGAATTCTTTTTTAATGGAATTTTGGGTAAAAGCTTTAAATCAACTTTCATCACTTTGGTGCTTAAGAAGAATAGGTCTATTAAAGTTGCAAATGTCAGCCTATTAGTTTAGTGGCCAGTGTGTGTAAGATCATTGCAAAGGTTTTGGCTGAGAGGCTCAGTTTTGTGGTAAGAGATACTACTTCGGAGGCTCAAAGTGCTTTTGTGGGAATAGGCAGATTATGGATGCTATTTTAGTAGCAAATGAGGCTGTTGAGGATGTTCATAGAAGGAGAGATACGGGGATGGTTTTTAAGGTAGACTTTTGAAAAGGTTTATGATCGAGTAAGTTGGAATTTCCTTGATAAAAACTTTTAGAAAGGTCTTTGTTCAAAGGTGGGGGTCTTGGATAAGGGGGTGTTTATCCAATGCTTTTTTCTCTGTTATTACTAATGGAGAGCCTAAATTTTAGTTCAGGGCTTCGAGGTGGGTTAGGCAAGAAAATCCTCTTTCTCCCTTTCTGTTTTTTCTTGTAGTTTATGTTGAGTAGATTGGTTTATAGGGCTGTGGGAAGAGGATTTATAAGAGGCGTTGGGGTGGGAAGTGAGGGATTGTGATTTCTCATCTTCAATTTGCAGATAATACTATTGTTAGAAGAGAATATATAATTTTAGTGATTATGTTGTTTTAATGAGGGTATTTTTGTCCTTAGGAATTTATTATTTTTAATAATATATAAGAGGGCAGACCTGGAGCTGTTTGTAGAGTCCAGGAAACTGCCACCGGTTTCCCCTCTTCTCTTCTCTTTTCTTCTTCTCTCCTCTTATCTCTGACTTTAGAAACTTGGTATCAATCTGATTTATCTGACTTGATTTTGATACTCTCTTTTCATTTTTTTTTCCTGCTAGAAAAGACTATTATTTTAGTAATTAGGTTGGGTTAATGACGATGTTTTTGTTCGTAAGACTTTCTTATTATTTTTTAATAATATATATGAGGGCAGACCTGGAGCTGTATGTAGACTCCAGGAAACTGCTGCTCAATTTTTCCTCTCTCCTATTCTTCTCTTCTCTTCTCTTCTTCTCTTCCCGTCTCCTCCATCTCTTACTTTTCAATTGAGTTTCATAGTCTGTTTTCTTTTTTTCTTTTTTTCTTTTTTCTTTTTTTTTTTGGTCCTTTTCCTACCCTATTCAGTCCTGAAAACTGATTTTCTGGTTGGTTTGAGAGTCGTTTAATGACACCCTTCCGCTTGGTTAGGTTGTGCAGCATTCTTGGTAGGAAGCTGCCTGTTTTCATGATGATTTTTTGGTGTGAAGTCAGGTATACTCTGTTTCTAGTATGTTACTGTTGCTGTTTGTCTATTCCAGAGGCTGCTATACCTTGTACTTTGGTTGTAATTTGCTGATGATACTGTTTTGTTTGCTCTCTTGTATCAACTACTGGTTGGTTTAAATTGGTGTTCAAAGACTTATATGCTGCTCTTGCCTGCATTTGTCGCCAGTTTCTGCCAGCCATAATGCCTGTAGCTGCTGCCAGGTTGTTTATTAAACACCTGCAGTACTTTGCTGGGGTCTGCCCTGTTCTTTGTTGTTAAGTAATTCCTCCTAAGGTATTGGAAGCTCTGTTATATAGACATAGTGTCTCTTGAAGTTCTGGATTTCGGAAGGTCTGAAATGTTGTAAGTTCTGATTTTCTTTTTCAAGGAGGACCTAGCAATAGAGAAATAAGGTGTCCCTAAGAAATGGTGACATCGGAGTGTGGGGATCATAACATTTTATATCCTTTTTTGAGTTCTCGAGTACCCAATAAAGACTCATTTACTGCACGAGGGAGAGAACTTGTCTTGATTAGCATGTGGGACATGGGACTTGGTGGATCTTCCCCCTAGTAAGGAGTTGGTTAAGTGTTGTTGGATCTAGACCATCAAATATCATACTAACAGCTTTATTAAATGGCTTAAGGCTCGGTTGCTTCCCAAGGGGTATACCCAAATATATGGTATTGATTATTTTGAGACATTCTCTCCTGTTCAACTTATTTTGTTCATGTATTATCTCATTGGCAGTTAATTTTGAATGGCCCTTGTACCAATTTGATGTGAAGAATGCCTTTCTGTATGTGGGGATTTGCAGGATGATGTATACATGGAGGCTGGAGCAACCTCCTAGGCATGTTACTCGGGGATTATGGTGAAGTATGTAGGTTGCATAAGGCCATTTATGGTCTTAAGGAAGTCTCCTCGAGTTTTGTTTGACAAATTTAGTATCGTAGTCTCTAGATTTGGTTTAATGCAGTGCTGCTATGATCATTTGGTTGCCTGCAAAAAGGAGATAGGTGTGGTACTTCTAGCAGCTTATGTTGATGATACCATTATCATTGCAATGATGTTAAGCTATGGCTTCAAGAAAAATTTCAAATCAAGGACTTGGGTATGCTGCATTACTTTGTAGTTATTGAGAATGTATGGTGTAGGAAAGGGTTGAGACTGGATTGTTGGGAGCTAAACTAGTTGATACTCCTATGGATTCCAATGTGAAGTTATGCAGGTATGTTAGACTGAACTTTTGAAGACAAACATCAATATAGGAAGCTGGTTGGTAAGTTGATTTACTCAACTGTCACCAAACTTGACATATCTCTTGCAGTGGAGGTGGTGCGTCAGTTTATGGACAATCCCAAACAGCCACATTGGGATGCTAATTGTAGGATTTCTAACAAAGGTTTGATATATAAATGTAACAAAAACTATATGATCATGGTAATTTCTGATGCAGATTGGGCTAGCTCTATTGATCATTAAAGGTCTCTACTACTGGCTACTGTACATTTGTGGGAGGTAATCTTGTTACTTGGTGTAGCAAGAAACAAACTACTGTAACATGATCTAGTGCTAAAGCAGAATACCGAGCTATGGCTCATTCTATAAGTAAGCTTATGTGGTTGAAGTCTCTAATGTCATAGATAGGTTTCTTCATAACGAAACCAATAGATCTGTTCTGTGATAATCAAGCTACCATTTATATTGTTAGCAATCTGTGTGTTCCATCAGAGAACAAAGAACATATAAGTTGACTGTCATTTTGTGAGGGATGTTGTGTTGAAGAAGATCATTTGGACTCCTTTTTTATTCTCTGTACAGATATGGCAAAGGGATCCTGAAATATATGGGTGAGTTAGACAATGTTTTTACAAAGCCTTTATTTATGCCTGCATGTCTAGTGTTTGTTACAAGCTGATTTTAGGTGATAATTGTACACCTCCAGCTCGAGGAGGAGTGTTAGAAGAGAATATGTTTTTTTTTAGTACTTAGGTTGGGTTAATGGGGGTTTTTTGTCCTTAAGTCTTTATTATTACTTCTTCTCTTCTTATCTCCTCCATCTCTGACTTCACAACATTTTTTCTTATCCTCATCAGTCCTCAAAATTGATTTCCCAGTTGGTTTGAGGGTCGTTTCAGAACACCCTTTGATGTAAAGGGAAGAAGCAGTCCCTTGGGAAGATCCTTGTTGGAGAATAATTAAGAAGAATTGGGTGAAGGGATTGTTAGGTTTAGTAAGTAGTTTATTATGTGATTAGTTTAATTAGTACAATATTATGTGTATTTAGGGGGGTGGGAGCTTGTTTGTAATATCTGTGTTGTACATATATGTTTGTAATGTAATGTAAGTTTAGGAGATATATGTGTACTATTCATGTGTTAGTGGCTTTTTTATATAGTGTGTGAAATCCATGTTGTAGGGAGGTTGTTGAATTTGAATTTCAAATGAAATGTGAGCTTTCCCCCTTGTATCTCTTCTCTTCCCTCTTCCTTTCTTCCCTTTTCCTCTCTCATACCTCTCATGGCTGCATATTCTTGATGCATTTTCATTTTAATCCCCCATTTTCACCTTTGTTCGCCTCTTTTTTCTTCTTCCTCCCTTCTTCTTTCTTCTCCTTCTGTACTTCTTTGTTCTTTCTCCAAGTCTCTGCTACCTTCTAATTTCTACTTTGTAATTCTGCCTCTCTCTCTCTCTCTCTCTGTGCTTTTTTATTGCCCTCCTGTCCTTCTCTTCTTCTCCTCTTCTTCTATTTCTCTCCTTATAATTCCCTTAGTTCTCTCAATTCTTTTTCCTTTACTGTTTCGTGATCTGAACTCTCTATTTTCTATTATGATCCTTTATTCTTTCTTCCTCCTCCCCCCTTCTTTTCCATTCGTCTATCCTCTTTTCCTATCTCTTCTTTATTCTATGCTTCTCTCACTCCTATATCTCTCTGATTCTAAATTTCTGGTTCACTGTTATGAAGTTTCAGTAAAAAAATTTTAAAAGTGGAAAAGTGGTTCTGAACAATTTCTAAATTCCTATTATGTCCCCAATTTTTCAAGCATCACTTTTCAGTGACCATCCTGCAACACCACCCATCCCATTGAAAACAAAAACCCCCGAAACCCTTCTCAAAATTTTGTTGTTATCTAACCACTTAAGGGGCCCCATGTGCCAACCAAACATTCTTTAATTGATGGCCCCTCAAACTGTTGCGGAGATAATTTAGGATAATTAGGCTGTAAATAATTTAGTTGAAATATTTTAGTTCATAGTTAGATTGTATATAGCAGAAAATTAGGCTGTAAATAATGCTGAAAATCTGGCAGCATTTAAGCACTGAAAATGTGCTGAAAGCATAAAATTAGTCTGTAAATCATGCTGAAAATCTGGCAGCATTTAAGCGCTGAAAATGTGCTGAAAGCATAAAATTAGTCTGTAAATCATGCTGAAAATCTGGCAGCATTTACTATATATAATGAAAGCAAACCCGATGGAAAGGGATTGAGACCAAAATTACCATGGTGTCAGAGCCCCTCTTCTGATTCTGTCGTTTTGGTCTTAATCACTGGGTGCGATTCTTGTCGCTGTTTTAAAAAAAAAATAATTAAAAAAAAAATCCCTCGGTTTCAGCTAGTTCTTTCTTGCTTTTCGTGGGCGTCGGCCTTCTCTGTGGTGTCCACTTTGGTGGTTTTAAGTTTTGTTGGGGGCTACCGGAATTTTTTTTAGTTGCACACGCTGTCCTTGGTTGCAGACTACTCATCTTGGTGTTTTTCTTGTGGTGGCTGGGCATCTTTGTGGCTGTCAGCAGTATCTGTGGTGGTCAGCAGCTTTGACAACTCCTGATGTGATCGACTGTCGACGAAGGTGTTGTGTTTCTTCCTCTGCTGTGTCGTTTTTCACACAGGGCAGGTATTTCAAGTTAGGCTTCCGTGTTTGATCTGAGCTTTTTAATTTCTGCTGGGCTTTTGTAATCTGGTTGTGTCTATGGACCTCTTATTATTTGGATTTGGACCTTATGTGAGTTAGGCTTCTTGTTTATTTGGTTGACTGCTTGGGATTATTTTTTTTTTTAGTGCCTTTCATCATTTCTATGGAAAAGACTATTGTTCGATTTACTGAAAATAATTTCCCTATGTGGGAATTCCAATTTCAAATGTTCTTGAAAGGGAATGAATTATCAAATCATATTGATAGTTTTGCTCAAGTTCCCACTGATGAAAAGGAATTTGCACAATGGGAGGTCAAGGATGCTAAGGTGATCTCTTGGCTGTTAGGGACGATTGAGTCTCACCTTGTGACCAATCTTCGCTGTTTTACTACGGCTCAGGCTATGTGGGATTATCTCCACCGTATTTACCACAAAGATCACAGTGCTCGGGACTCAGAAGTTCCAATTGGAGTTGGAAATTAGTAATTACAATCAAGGTAATTTACCTATTAAACAATTTTATTCTGGTTTTATTAATCTTTGGAGCGAGTATTCTGCTATTGTTCATGCTAAGGTTCCTCCTATTGCAGTCGCGGCTCTTCAAGCAGTTCATGCTGAGAGTCAACGCAATTATTTTTTTATGAAACTTCAATTTGAATTTGAGCCTGTTCGAGCCAGTTTATTGAACTGTAATCCGGTTCCTTGTTTGGATATTTGTTTGGGAAATTTATCGCATGAAAAATAGAGGTTATCCACTCAGATGGGTATGACTTCTGAGAAGGTATTTTCTGGGGCTGTGAATGTAGCATATGCAGCACAAGGGAGAGGGAGGAACAAGTTGTAGTGTTTCAGTTGCAAGGAGTTTGGTCATATTGCTCAAAACTATCCTAAGAAAGTTTGTAACTACTGCAAGAAAGATGGTCATATCATCAAAGATTATCAAGTGATCTCCAATCCCAAGCTTTTCAGGTTGTTGTCTAGTCCTCTTCTTCTTCTTCTGCGCCATCCACTGGAAGCTCTGATTCGTCTGTTTTCACACTAGCGATGGTCCAACAGATGATTGTGTCTGCTTTTACGACCTTAGGCCTGCAAGGTACGGCTACTAACTCAACTTCTTGGATTGTTGATTCGGGCACTTCTAATCATATGACTGGTAATATGACGGGTCTCCATGATGTTTGTAAGTATAGAGGCATGCAAAATATTCAGATTGCTGATGCCAGTACTCTTCCAATTACTGTTGTTGGTAATTTGGGCTCTTCATTTTATGATGTTTTTGTCTCTCCTGGATTGTCTATCATTTTGATTTCTGTTGGACAATTGGTAGGTAATAACTGTGATGTTCATTTTTCTTATGGTGGTTGTCTTATGTAGGATCAAGTGTCCGGGATGGTGATTGCGAAGAGGCCTAAAGTGGGACGTTTATTTCCTTTATAGGTTTCTATTCCTAATGTTGTTTCCCTTGCTTGTACGGCTATTGCCAATAATAATGAAGTCTGGCATAAGAAATTGGGTCATCCTAATTCTTTTGTCTTGGCTCATCTTATGAAACATGGCTTTTTGGCCAATAAAGATTTCTTTTCTTCTTCTTATGTATCTTTTGATTGTGCTACTTGTCTTGGTAAAAAGTAAAACTTTACCTTTTCCTGCGCATGGCAATCGTGCTTCTAATTGCTTTGAGATTGTGCATACTAATGTTTGGGGTGTGAATCCTATTATTTCTCATGGTCAGTATCGTTATTTTGTGACGTTTATTAATGATTATAGTCGATTCACTTGGATCTATTTTCTCCGCTCTAAAGCTGGCATGTTTTTTGTACAACAACAACAAAACCAAGCCTTAGTCCCACTAAGTGGGGTCGGCTATATGAATCCTTTTCCGCCAATTTATGCGATCATGGACCATTTGTTTTGATAGATTCAAGGATATTAAATCTTTACTATCTCCTCTCAAGTTATTTTAGGTCTTCCCCTACCCCTTCTACTAAACCCCACAATAATTAAGTCACTTTTTCTCACAAGTGCACTACGTGGCCTACGTCGCAAGTGTTCATACCATATGAGTCATCCCTCCCTTATTTTATCTTCTATCTATAGGAGCTACACCTAACGTACACGAATATGTTCTCTTGAAACCCGAACCCGAAAAATAAAAGAAAATAAATATAAAAGAGAGAAATAAAGGAAAGAATGTAGAAGATAGAGCCAACAACCGTCGACGGTTTCAGAGAGCATGAGAAAAACCATTGCTGGTTTTGGGTCAACAGGGCGATTCAACAAAACCATCAACGGTTTTGTGGACACAGGGAAAACCATCGACGGTTTTCTCCTAGGCTGCTCACCTATAAATAGAAGCAAGATCATTTTTTAAGGAATTCCAAAATCCCTTTTTTGGAGCTCTGCTAGGGTTTCGGGTTTTCTTCGTTGAAAGACTCCTACGGGTTCCCTTGTGCTTCCGAATCACTCTCTCTTCCCGGCTCTTAGGATCTCGTGTTTCTACCGATTCAAAAAGCTAGGGTTTTGAATTTTTGGCCCATTTTGGTTTCTTTTTTCAGAATCAAGTAAGAGGATTGAGTCAAGTCAGTTTTTTAACGAATTTGATCCGTATGAAATGTTTTTGGAGTAAGTATTATTAAGTTTTTAATTGATGCTTTGAAAGCCGATCTTTCAAAACAAACCTGTTTCAAACCTAGGATATATGTTATGCTATTTTGAGTAAAAATGAACGGTGGGAGGCTTGGTTTTTACCCTCCAAACCAAATATACTATGTTTTCTTGGTTGCCTATGGGTTATGTTTAAAATACTAGAAATTATGTGGCAGGTGAATGGTATGTAGGTACTGTTTTAGAACCAAAAATGGGGATGTTTGTGAAATACTAGAACTGTTTATGAAAACACAGGAATTTGATATGACGGCACAAGGGCCGGGATTTGATATAGCGGCTGTGAGTCAAGATTTGTATGACCGACGCGAGGGCAAGGATTATGTTCAGTAGCTATGAGCCGAGATTTATATAACAGCCGCGAGGGCCGGGATTATGTTTTAACGAGAGTTCTTGAATGATAGGCTTTATGTGTAATGAATTTGAAATACAGTTTTTATTACTTAAATTGCATGATGTGCTCTAGGAACCCTAAGGACCAGTATGTTATGAGTACGGTACCGTTGCTAGAGATTCAGTAAGTGACCATGTGCTCCCACACTATTCTAGATAGCAGTGTAGGGTGGTCTCAGCCAATCAGCCTCAGTAAAGGGTGTAACTTCCCTACAAGCCCAGACTTACGGGATATAGTAGGGCAATCAGATTCCCTCAAGCAAGTTTCTTAGATCTGGTTGGGTACTATCGTCGGTTCGTCAAGGGCTTTTCTAAATTGTCAGGTCCTTTGACGCAGCTTACGAAGAAGAACAGTAAGTTTGAGTGGACTGGGGAGAGTGAGGAGAGCTTCCAGGAACTGAAACAACAGTTAGTCACGGCCCCAGTGTTGACCATTCCATCAGGGGATGGTGGTTTTGTGATCTATGGTGACGCATCCCAGAAAGGGTTCGGGTGTGTTTTGATGCAACAAGGAAAAGTTATTGCGTATGCTTCTCGCCAACTTAAGGAGTACGAGAAGAACTACCCTACGCATGACTTAGAATTGGCAGCTGTGGTATATGCACTAATGATTTGGCGACACTATCTATACAGTGAAAAGTGCAAGATCTTTACTAATCATAAGAGTCTCAAATACTTCTTCACCCAGAAGGAGTTGAATATGAGGCAACGCAGGTGGCTTGAATTGATTAAGAACTACGACTGCACTATTAGCTACCACCCCGGAAAAGTTAACGTGGTAGCTGATGCTCTGAGTCGGAAGTCAGTGTCTACCTCAATCTCAGCAATTGGGGTTCAGCACCAGATCAGGATGGACCTGGAGAGGTTGAGTGTAGAGTTAGTAGAAGAAAATCACCAGACGTTCATTGCTGGCCTGGTTGTGCAATGAACCTTACGAGATAGGATCAAATCAGCTTAGATGAAAGATGCAGAGTTGGCAGAGATTGTGAGTTGAATACAAGATGGGTTGAATGCAGACTTTAATGTCTCAGATGACGGGGTGTTGAGATTTTACATCAGGATCTGCGTAACGAATGATGCTGAGATTAAACGAACCATCCTGGAAGAGGCACATCGCTCTTTATATATGGTGCATCCAGGGAGCACAAAGACGTATAGGGATCTGCGGGGATCTTTGGTGGTCTAACATGAAAAGAGAGATCGCCCATTATGTAGAGCAGTGTCTAACGTGTTAGCAGGTAAAAATAGAGCACCAGAGGCCAGCATGACCACTTCGGCCACTTGACATTCCAAAGTGGAAGCGGGAGCATATCTCGATGAACTTTGTGTCGGGATTGCCTTAGGCAGTGCATCGGCAGAATGCTATCTGGGTTATTGTGGATCGGCTGACGAAGACTGCGCACTTCGCTTTGATCAAAGTCAGTTACTGCATGGATAGGTTAGCAAAGCTTTATGTACAAAAGATAGTATGACTTCATGGCGTCCTAGTTTCTATAGTTTTAGATCGAGATCTACGGTTCACCTCTCGATTTTGGAAGAGTTTGCAGGATGCCTTAGGATCTCAACTCACCTTCAGTATAGCGTTTCACGCACAAACGGATGGGCAGTCCGAGAGGACCATTAAGATTTTTAGGGGATATGCTTCCGGTGTGCGTGCTAGATTTCGGTGGTTGTTGGATTCGGTATCTAACGCTTGTAGAGTTTGCATATAACAACAATTATCAGACTAGTATTGAGATGGCACCATATGAGGCTTTGTATGGTCGCCGATGCTAATCTCCGTTGTACTGGGATGAGGTGGGTGAGCGGCAACTTTTGGGGTTAGAATTAGTTTAGTAGACCTCTACAATGGCCGAGATTATCAAAGAAATGATAAAAGCAGCTCAGAGTCTGCAAAAGAGTTATGCAGATACTCACCGACGGGAACTAGAGTTCGAGATCGGAGATATGGTATTTTTTAGGGTTGCTCAGATGAAGGGTGTGATTAGGTTCGGGAAGAAAGGCAAGCTGAGCCCTTGGTACATTGGGTCGTTTGAGATCCTAGATCCTGGAAAGGATTGATCCAATTGCTTATCAACTAGCGTTATCCCCAACTTTGTCTAGAGTTCATAACGTCTTCCACATATCAGTGCCAAGTAAGTATGTGTCAAATCCTTCGCACATGATCAATTATGAACCCTTAGAGATCAAGGATGTTTTGGCTTACAAGGAGGTACCAATTCAGATTTTGGATTGCAAACTACAGGAACTGCATACTAAGGAAATACCGTTAGTGAAGGTGCTATGGTATAATCATGCAGTCGAGGAGGCTTCATTGGAGGTAGAGACAGTAATACGCCAAAAATACCCATGGCTTTTCAGCTAGGATCAGTATTAGACAGTCCAGTACGATTGAGTAGGTAAGTGTTAATTTTATTTGTAGGCCAAGTAAGGTAAGTATGTTTTAGTTTGTTTGTTGTTTATGACTTTGTGTATGGATGGTCTCTAGGAGGGCTTTATATGGTATTGTAAATTTTCGAGACATTATGTGTAATTATGGTATTCTTCAGCCATAAGTGAGGGTATCTAATAGACTTAGGACTGGGCCTCTATGTGGGTGGCTATCGACTCTTCTGTAAAGAGGGTTCACGAGTTAAGATGTGTTTAGTATCAGTTAGCAAATTTCGAGAATAAAATTCTTATAAGGAGGGGAGATTGTAGAAACCCGAAATCGAAAAATAAAAGTAAATAAATATAAAAGAGAGAAATAAAAGAAAAGGAAAGAATGTAGAAGACGGCCAAAAACCATCGACGGTTTCAGAGAGCATGAGAAAAGCCATCGCCGGTTTTGGGTCAATAGGCCAAGTCAACCACAAAACCATCAACGGTTTGTGGATACAGGGAAAACCGTCAATGGTTTTCTTTTGGGCTGCTCACCTATAAATAGAAGTGAGCTCTTTTTTTTATGGAATTCCAAATTCCTCTTTTGGAGCCCTGCTAGGGTTTCGGGTTTTCTTCGTCAAAAGACTCCTACGGGTTTCCTTGTGCTCCCGAATCACTCTCTCTCCTCTAGCTCTTAGGATCTCGTGTTTCTTTCAGTTCGAAAAGCTAGGATTTCGAGTTTTTGGCCCGTTTTGGTTTCTTTTTTCAAAATCATGTGAGGGGATTAAGTTAAGTCAATTTTTTAACGAATTTGAGTCGTATGAAATGTTTTTGGAGTAAGTATATTTATGTTTTCAGTTGAAGCTTTGAAAACCGACCGTTCAAAATAAACCTATTTCAAACCTAAGATATTTGTTATGCTATTTTGAGTAAAAATGAATGGTTGGAGGCTTGGTTTTTACCTTCCTAACCAAATATACTATGTTTTCTTGGTTGCCTACGGGCTATGTTTAAAATACTGGAAATTGTGTGGCAGGGGAATGATATGTAGGTGCTATTTTATAAACCGAAAATGGGGATGTTTGTGAAATACAAGAACTGTTTATGAAAACACAGGAATTTGATATGAAGGCCGCAAGGGCCGAGATTTGATATAACGGCTGTGAGCTGAGATTTATATGACGGCTGCAAGGGCCAAGATTATGTTCAGCTACTGTGAGCAGAGATTTATTTGACGGCCGCGAGGGCCGGGATTATGTTTTAACGAGTGTTCTTAAATGACAGTCTTTATGTGTAATGAATTTGAAATACAGTTTTTATTACTTAAATTGCATGATATGCTCTAGGAACCCTGAGAACCAGTATGTTATGAGCACAGTACCGTTGCTAGAGATTCCGTAAGTGACCATGTGCTCCCACACTGTTTTATATAGCAGTGTAGGGTGGTCTCAGCCGATTAGCCTCGGTAGAGGGTGTACCTTCCCCGGAAGCTCGGACTTTCAAGATATGTTAGGGTATTCGGATTCCCACAAGCAAGTTGCGGATGCCTGTGTAGTCATTGTTGATGCAGACGTATGTTGACTTAGTCTAGGTTGATATCCCCCAGGGCTAAGTCTAGCCTTCGGTCCACACAACCCGTGCCATGGGGGAAGTAAATGGCGTTAGTCACAGGGATGGTCTTTTATGCATATTTGTAAATTTATGTGAATGATGTTATGTTTTTACTAAACTGTTTATACAATGGAAACGAGGCAAACATTTTTAACTGTATAAAGTTACTACGATGCAAAGTAACTATTTTCGGTTAAATAAAGAATGGATGTTTTCTGTAAACCCCAAATGCATGCTGACCACACACTGATATTAATTTAATCTTTTCTTACTGAGAAGTGTTTTACCCCAATATACAAATTATTTTTTCAGGACCATCTCGAGGTTGGGTTTAGCGTATGCTGGGGCAGGTTGATAGCCAGATAGATTTTGTGAGTGTTAGTAAGAACTCTGTTGTATGTAAACTGGGTTGAAGCCCCGAGTATGTATTATGGTTGTATAGTCTGAGATGGGTTTTATTTTGTATTATGGATTTTAGTATGGATGTTTGGAAACCTTTATGTATAAAGGGAATTTAGAACTCTGGTAATGTATGTTTGGAGAATGTTTCATTATTTCCGCTGCATTTATTTTGATGATTATGGTATCAAGTACTCAGACGTCACTAAAGTAACACCTCGGGCCCACGTGGCGGGTTTGGGGGTTACAGGTGGTATCAGAGCCTAGGTTTGCTAGGTTCTGCAGACTTTGACAGTAGATAATTACCAGAATATAGGTTGTGATAATTTAAGGATGAGAGTGGTTAGGTCGGGCAAGTTTTAGTCTGGAAGCTTTGTGACGGTAGCCTTTATTATTTTGGCAAAAATGTGTGAATTGTTTCTGTCAATCTATGAACTTATTTGTTATATTATTCGGCATTCCCCACTTACATCAACCATGATAAATGTGGAATCTCTAAGTCGGTTTCTATCCTACCTTCAGGATGGATCCCATGGGGAAGGAGATTGTGATTGGGAAGGATAATTATGTAGATACCTCCAACGAAGATGACGTTAAGGCCTCAGCAGTGCTGCGCAGTATAGCACGGCAGACCAGGAAGGAAACTCAGAAGGATTCTCGAGAGCGAGAACAGCTAGCAGCCAATAGAGACTGCACGTTCCAGCAGTTTACTCAAACGAATCCGCCAGCATTTTCTAGAGGACCGAACTTGATTGCAGAGGAAGACTGGGTTCAGGAGATGGAAGAGTTGTTGGGTGTGCTAGAATGCATAGAGGAACAGATAGTGCGGCTTGCCACCTTCAAATTGGTGGGGGAGGCGAAGAGATGGTGGAGATCACCTAAGTTGGTGGAGGAACAGTGTCCAGGGTATACACCTACTACCTGGAGCCGTTTCAGGGAGGTCTTCTTCGGCAGATACTTCCCTATTGCCACCAAAGATGTGAAGGCAGTGGAGTTCCTACATCTGACGCAGGGGTCCATGACTGTGCAGCAGTATGCGGTTAGGCTTGTGGAGCTATCTAGGTTCACTCCACCTATGGTCCCAGATGAGCCGAAGAAGACTTAAATGTTTGAGAGAGGCCTGAGGCGGAGTGTACGGTCGCAGGTGGTAGCGTTACTGACGCAGAGTTTTATCGAGCTGGTGGACAGGGCCTTGGCGGTTGTGGTCAGCATTCAAGAGGGGGAGAAAGTAGTAAACCAGAAGAAGAGGCCCTTGCCTCAGGGGTTTCAGTCTAGCTCTAGCCATAGTTAGTGGAGGCGGGATCTCGAGTCCCTTGTGGGAATCCTCAATATGCTACTTGTCCCATATGCCATAAGATGCATGGGGGTGAGTGTAGAGCTAGATCAGATGGCTGTTACCGGTGCGGTGGGGCAGGACATCAGGTGCCAGACTGTCAAGTGACCTTAAACTATACACCTCCACAACCGCAGTATAGGAGAGGAAACTAGGCACCCTGAGGGGGTCACCAGAGGGGTACCGCTTTGGCGCGGGTATATTCTATTACTCTGGGTGACGCCGAGCATGCAAGAGATGTGGTTACATGTATCATTTACATGCTTTCATATAAAGTTGTTGTGCTCTTTGATTCAAGTGCGACCCATTCATTTTTATCTCAGGGTTAAACTATGTGGGATAGAAACACGGCCCTTAGATGCCAAGTTAACAATAGCTACACCGACTGGGTCCATTAGTATATGCAATAAGGTGATTGGAGAAAACCTAGTGGAGATTCAAGGGACAAGGCTGCCTGCTAGTTTAATTGTCTTCGATATGCATGGATTTGACATTATTCTAGGGATGGATTGGCTAGCATCCAGCTATGCAAGCATAGATTGCCACAAGAAGGAGGTGGTATTCCGACCTCCAAGGGAACAGGAATTCAAATTCGTTGGGTCGTGTGTGCGCTCTGCACCACGGATCCTATCGGCAATGCAGGCAAGGAGATCACTACTGGAGCGTTGCGAGGGGTACTTAGCACATGTGAAAGAAGCACCAACGGAAGGACTGAAGCTGGAGGATATCCCAGTGATAAAGGAGTTCTCAAATGTGTTTCCGGAGGACTTACCAGGGTTACCTCCTGATCGTAAGGTGGCGTTCGCCATTGAATTGACTCCAGGGACGGTGCTAATTTCCAAGGCTCCATACCGAATGGCTCCAGCTAAATTAAAGGAGCTAAAGGAGCAACTACAGGAATTTCTTGACAAAGGGTTCATCAAACTGAGCGTATCACCTTGGGGAGCATCGGTGTTGTTCGTGAAGAAGAATGATGGGTCGATAAGGATGTGTATCGACTACAGGGGGATTAATAAGATGACAGTGAAGAATAAATACCCGTTACCTCATATTGACGACCTTTTTGACCAGCTAAAGAGCACTCAAGTTTTCTCTAAGAGCGATCTGCGATCCATGTATCATCAGTTGAAGGTGAAAACAGAGGATGTATCGAAGACAGCTTTCCGAACCCGGTATGGCCATTATGAATTTCTGGTTATGCCATTTGGTCTGACGAATGCGCCTGCAGCATTCATGGTTCTGATGAATAGGGTATTCCACAAGTACTTAGATCAGTTCGTGGTAGTATTCATCGTTGACATCCTAGTTTACTCAAGGAGTCTTGCAAAGCATGAAGCTCATTTGAGGCTGGTCCTTCAGTTACTCAGAGAGAAAAGATTATTTGCTAAATTCAAGAAATGCGAGTTTTGGCTGGAATAGGTTTCATTTCTGGGACATGTAGTGTCGAGGGAAGGAATCTTAATAGACCCAAGCAAAATAGAGGCTATAGTTGATTGGGCAAGACCGAAGAACGTGCATGAGATTAGAAGTTTCTTGGGTCTGGCTAGGTACCATCGTTAGTTCGTCGAGGGCTTTTCTAAATTCTCAGGTCCTCTGACGCAGCTTACGAAGAAGAACAGTAAATTTGAGTGGATTGGGGAGTGTAAGCAGAGCTTCCAGGAACTGAAACAACGATTAGTCACGGCCCCAATGTTGACCATTTAATCAGGGGATGGTGGTATCGTGATCTATAGTGACGCATCTCAGAAAGGGCTCGAGTGTGTTTTGATGCAACAAGGAAAAGTTATTACGTATGCTTCTCGCCAACTTAAGGAGTACGAGAAGAACTACCCTACGCATGACTTAGAACTGGCAGCAGTGGTATATGCACTAAAGATCTAGCGGCACTATCTATACGGTGAAAAGTGCGAAATCTTTACTGATCATAAGAGTCCCAAATACTTCTTCACCCAGAAGGAGTTGAATATGAGGCAACGCAGGTGGTTTGAATTGATTAAGGACAACGACTGCACTATTAGCTACCACCCCGGATTAGCTAACGGGTAGCTTATGCTCTGAGTCGGAAGTCAGTGTCTACCTCAATCTCAGTAATTAGGGTTCAGCACTAGATCAGGATGGACTTGGAGAGGTTAAGTGTAGAGTTAGTAGAAGGAAATCACCATACGTTCATTGCTGGCCTGGTTGTGCAACCAACCTTACGAGATAGGATCAGATCAGCTTAGATGAAAGATGCAGAGTTGGCAGAGATTGTGAGTGGAATACAAGATGGGTTGAATGTAGACTTTAATGTCTCAGATGACGGGGTGTTGAGATTTCACATCAGGATCTGCGTACCGAATGATGCTGAGATTAAACGAACCATCCTGGAAGAGGCACATCGCTCTCTATATATGGTGCATCCAGGGAGCACAAAGATGTACAGGGATCTGCGAGGATCTTTCTGGTGGTCTAACATGAAAGAGAGATCGCCCATTATGTGGAGCAGTGTCTAACGTGTCAGCAGGTAAAAATAGAGCACTAGAGGCCAGCAGGACCACTTCAGCCACTTGACATTCCAAAGTGGAAGCGGGAGCATATCTCGATGAACTTTGTGTCGAGATTGCCTTAGGCGGTGCATGGGCAAAATGCTATCTAGGTTATTGTGGATCGGTTGACGAAGACTCCGCACTTCGTTTCGATCAGAGTCAGTAACTCCATGGATAGGCTAGCAGAGTTTTATGTACAAGAAATAGTACGGCTTCATGCGTCCCAGTTTCTATAGTTTCGAATCGAGATCCACGGTTCACCTCTCGATTCTGGAAGAGTTTGCATGACGACTTGGGATCTCAACGTACCTTCAGTACCGCATTTCACCCGCAAACGAATGGGCAGTCCGAGAGGACCATTCATATTTTAGAGGATATGCTGCGAGCGTCCGTGTTAGATTTCGGTGGTAGTTGGATTCGGTATCTACCGCTCATAGAGTTTTCATATAACAACAGTTATCAAACCAGTATTGAGATGGCACCATATGAGGCTTTGTATGGTCGCCAGTGCCGATCTCCGTTATACTGGGATGAGGTGGCTGAGCGGTGGTTTTTGGGGCCGGAATTAGTTCAGCAGACCTTTGCGGTCAAGATTATCAGAGAAAGGATAAAAGCAGCTCAGAGTCGGCAGAAGAGTTATGCAGATGCTCGTCGACGAGAACTAGAGTTTGAGATCAGAGATATGGTATTGTTAAGGGTTGCTCCGATGAAGGGTGTGATAAGGTTCGGGAAGAAAGGCAAGTTGAGCTCTCGGTACATTGGGCCGTTTGAGATCCCGGAAAGGATTGATCCAGTTGCCTATCATCTAGCGTTACCCCCAGCATTGTCTAGAGTTCATAACATCTCCACGTATCAGTGCTAAGGAAGTATGTGTCAGATCCTTCGCACGTGATCAACTATGAACCCTTAGAGATCGAGGATGTTTTGACTTACGAGGAGGTACCAGTTCAGATTATAGATCGGAAAATACAGGAATTGCGTACTAAGGAAATACCGTTAGTGAACGTGCTGTGGCATAATCATGTGATCGAGGAGGCTTCATGAGAGCTAGAGACAGAAATACGCCAGAAGTTCCTGCGGCTTTTTAGTGAGGATCAGTATTAGACAGTCCAGTACAATTGAGCAGATAAGTGTTAGTTTTATTTGTAGGCCAGGTAAGGTAAGTATGTTTTATTTGTAGGCCAAGAAAGGTAAGTGTGATTTAGTTTGTTAGTTGTTTATGACTTTATGTATGGATGGTCTCTAGGAGGGCTTTGTATGGTATTGTAAACTGCCAAGACATTATGTGTAACCATAGTATTCCTCCGCCATAAGTAAGGGTATCTAATAGACTTGGGACGGGGCCGCTATGTGGATGGTTACCGACTCTTCTATAAAGAGGGGTCACAAGTTAGGATGTGTTCAGTATCAGTTAGCAAATTTTGAGGACAAAATTCTTATAAGGAGGAGAGATTATAGAAACCCAAACCCGAAAAATAAAAGAAAATAAATAGAAAAGAGAAAAATGAAGGAAAATAGAAGAAAAGGAAAGAATGTAGAAGACAGGGCCAAAAACCGTCGACGGTTTCAAAGAGCATGAGAAAAGTCATCTCCGGTTTTGGGTCAACAGGGCGTGTCAACCACGGTTTTGTGGATACAGGGAGAACCGTCGATGGTTTTCTACTGGGCTGCTCACCTATAAATAGAAGTGAGCTCATTTTTTTAAGGAATTCCAAAATCCCTCTTTTGAAGCTCTGCTGGGGTTTCGGGTTTTCTTCGTCAAAGAACTCCTATGGGTTCCCTTGTGCTCCCGAATTTCTCTCTCTCCTCCCGGCTCTTAGGATCGCATGTTTCTACCGGTTTGAAAAGCTAGGGTTTCGAGTTTTTTGCCCGTTTTGGTTTCTTTTTTCAGAATCAGGTAAGGGGATTAAGTTAAATTAGTTTTTTAACGAATTTGAGTCGTATGAAATGTTTTTTGGAGTAAGTATATTTATATTTTCAGTTGATGCTTTGAAAGTCTATCGTTCAAAATAAACCTGTTTCAAACCTAGGATATATGTTATGCTATTTTGAGTAAAAATGAACAGTAGGAGGCTTGGTTTTTACCTTCCAAACCAAATATACTATGTTTTCTTGGTTGCCTACGGGCTATGTTTAAAATACTGGAAATTGTGTGGCAAGTGAATGATATGTAGGTACTGTTTTGTAACTGAAAATGGGGATGTTTATGAAATACTTGAACTGTTTATGAAAACACAGGAATTTGATATGACGCTCACAAGGGCCGGGATTTGATATAGCGGTTGTGAGCTGAGATTTATATGATGGCCGTGAGGGCCAAGATTATGTTCAGCGACTGTGAGCCGAGATTTATATGACGGCCGCAAGGGCCAGGATTATGTTCTAACGAGAGTTCTTAAATGACAAGCTTTATGTGTAATGAATTTGAAATACAGTTTTTATTACTTAAATTGCATGATATGCTCTAGGAACCCTGAGGACCAGTATGTTATGAGCACGGTATCGTTGCTAGAGATTCAGTAAGTGACCATGTGCACCCACACTGTTCTAGATAGCAGTGTAGGGTGGTCTCAGCCGATTAGACTCGGTAAAGGGTGTACCTTCTCTGGAAGCCCAAACTTTCAAGATGTGGTAGGGCAATCGGAGTCCCACAAGCGAGTTGTGGATGCCTGCGTAGTCATTGTAGATGCAAACGTATGTTTTGACTTAGTCTGAGATGATATCCCTCAGGGCTAAGTCCAGCCTTCGGGCTGCACAACCCGTGTCATGGGGGAAATAAATGGTGTTGCTCACAGGGATTGTCTTTTATGCATATCTGTAGATTTATGTGAATGATGTTATGTTTTTACTGAACTGTTTATACGATGGAAACGAGGAAAACCGGTGCAAAGTAACTATTTTCAGTTAAATAAAGAATGGATTTTTTTGTAAACTCCCAATGCATGCTGACCACACTGATATTAATTTAATCTTTCTTTACTGAAAAGTGTCTCACCCCAATATACAAATTATCTTTTTAGGACCATCTCGAGGTCGGGTTTAGCGTACTCTGGTGCAGGTTGATAGTTAGATAGATTTTGTGAGTGTTAGTAAGAACTTTGTTGTATGTAAGCTAGGTTGAAGCCCTGAGTATGTATTATGGTTGTATAGTCTAAGATGGGTTTTATTTTGTATTATGGATTCTAGTATGGATGTTTGGAAACCTTTATGTATAAAGGAAATTTAGAACTCTTGTAATGTATGTTTGGAGAATGTTTCATTATTTCCACTGCATTTATTATGATGATTGTGGTATCAAATACTCATATGTCACTAAAGTAGCACCTCGAGCCCACCTGACGGGTTGGGGCGTTGCATGTTCATTCCTTAATTTATCTTTCAATGTTATACCACTCATCCATCTAAGCATTCTCGTTTCGGCAACTTTTACATTTTGGATATTATGTTTCTTTGTGGCCCAATATTTCGATTCATATAGCGTAGCTAGTCTTATAGTTCTCCTATAAAACTTCCCTTTCAATTTTAAGGGTATTCTACGATCATATAGCGTAACGTGTTTTTTGTCTTTCAAAAATTTGTTGCGTTTGTCGAGACACAGTTCAATGCTTGTATCGAAACTTTACGCTCTGACTCAGGGGGGGAGGGGGGAGTACATGTCTCATTCTTTTCAAACTTTTCTTCAACAAAAGGGGATCATTTCCCAGCATGCTAATCCTTATACCCCTCAACAAAATGAAGTCGCTAAGCGTAAGAGTCGTCATCTCTTTGATGTCGTTTGTACTTTGTTGATTGATTCTTCTGTACCTTCTAAGTTCTGGTTAGAAGCTTTATCTACTGCTGTCTATTTGATCAATCGTTTGCCTACTACCACTCTAAATTATGATTCTCCCTTTTTTCGATTATTTGGCATATCTCCTAAGTATCAATCCTTTCATACTTTTGGGTGTGTTTGTTTTGTTCATCTACCACCTATTGAGCGTCACAAGCTTGTTGCCCAGTTTGTCATGTGTGCCTTTATGGGATATAGTCCTACTCAAAAAGGATTTGTTTGTTATGATGCTCATGCAAACAAATTCCGGATCTCTCCTGGAATGTGATTTTCTTCGAAAATCAATATTTCTTTCAGTCTCAGGTTATTTTTGATACACCTATTACTCTTCTTCCAGCTTTTGACGATGTGTCTTCTTCTATTGAGCGATTTAAGCCAGGTGTGTCGTATCGTTGACTTCCTCCTCCAACTCCCCTTCTAGACACTGATTCATCCAATTCTGCTGTTCCTTGGCACTCCACCCGGGTTACACATCCACCAGATAGGTATGGTTTTCCTTATACCTCTCTTGCTGCCGCTTTCGACACTGTTTATGTTCCTCACTCATATACCCAGGCAGCCACCCAAGCATGTTGGCAGCAGGCCATGCAAGAAGAAATCCAAGCTCTTCAAGATAATCACACTTGGGGTCTTGTGACTCGTCCCTCTGGTGTCAAACCTATTGGTTGTAAATGGGTGCACTCAGTCAAGTTTCGGTCTAATGGGTCACTGGATAGATATAAGGCCCGTCTCATGGCTCTTGGGAACCGACAGAAGTATGGTATTGATTATGAAGATACCTTTGCACCCGTTGCCAAAATGACTACTGTGCGGACTATCTTGGCACTTGCTGCATCGCAGGGGTGGTCTCTCCGGCAGATGGATGTGAAGAATGATTTTCTACATGGGGATTTGAAGGAAGAAATCTTTGTCTCCACCTCCCGGCATGTTTGCTACACCTTCCTTAAGAGGTTTGTCAGCTACACCGATCCTTGTATGGACTGAAACAGGCTCCGCGTACATGGTTTGATAAATTTGGCTATACCCTGTTTGCTTTTCATTTTACTCGGAGTTAGTTTGATTCCTCTCTTTTTCTTCGCAAGACTTCTGGAGGAATTGTATTGCTTTTGGTATATGTTGATGACATTGTGATTACTGGCTCTGATACTGAGTTAATTAAGCAATTACAACAGCATCTTAAGGCCTCTTTTCATATGAAAGATCTTGGTCCCCTGCAGTACTTTCTTGGCCTTGACGTGCAGCGTACTCCGACTGGTATGTTGTTACCCCAGCACAAATACACGCAGGAAATGATTTCATTGGCTGGTCTCCAATCGGGTAACTCTATTCTTACTCCCTTGGAGGTAAATCTAAAGCTTCGTCATGAGGAAGGCGAGCTTCTATCAGATCCATCCTTGTGTCGGAAGCTTGTTGGGAGTTTGAACTACACGATTACTCATCCTGATATTTCTTTTACTGTGCAGCAAGTCAGTCAATTTATGCAGACTCCCCGACATCTTCATTTAGCCACTATCCGCCGCATTATCCGATATCCGAAGGGCACCTCTACACGCGAGTTGTTCTTTCCTAAGGAATCTTCCTTACAGTTGGTGGGGTATAGTGATGCTGATTGGGTTGGATGTGTGGATACTCGTCGCTCTGTTACTGGCTGGTGCATGTTCCTAGGCAATGCACTCATTTCTTGGAAGAGTAAGAGCAAGACAAAGTTTCCAAATCCTCCACTGAGTCTGAGTATCGTGCTATGTCTTCCGCATGCACTGAGATCACATGGCTTTTTTGGGTTAGTGGGTGAGCTTGGTTTTTATCCGCTCCATTCACTCCTCTTCATGTTGATAATATCAGTGTTATTCAGATCGCTGCTAATCCTGTCTTCTATGAGCGTACAAAACATATCAAAGTCAATTTCCATTCCATATGTGAATCCTTTGACAAACAAGTGATTAATCTTCCTCACATTTCCACCGAACATCAAACTGCAGACATATTCACTAAAGCTCTTTCTTGGGACCAGCATCAGTTCTTGGTTTTGACAAATTGATGCTTCTTGTTCTACCAGCATAAATTTGAGGGGGGCTGTTACAGAGATAATTTAGGATAATTAAGCTGTGAATAATTTAGTTGAATGAAAGCAAACCCAATGGAAAGGGATTGAGACCAAAATTAACACGAACTCCATAATATCCTTCTCTTTTCTAACAACACCACCACCACCAGTGCAATCCCCATCCCTTGATCTTCCATCGCCCTAAATTTCACCACTGAAAAGCCACTGCCGGTGTCTCACATGCCTTATGTATTGGTGGCACACGTGAGAAAACTTGCTGGAATCTCCTACAACAGCCAGAATCACAATAAATTGGTTCCAGCAATGAGAATTTCATGTTTTCTCCTTGGATTTTGATTTTCTCCATGATATATTGATTATGGACAGGATATATTGCAAGCAAGGGTGATAATTTCTTATGAAAGGCTGGAAATTGTCACTCCTGCATTAAAATAAGGTTTTCTTGCTGCATTTTGTGAATTTTCGAAGTAAATTTGTTTCATTTCTGGACTATACTCAAGATCAAAAGTGAATTGAAAATTGTTCTTGAAAATTAGGAGTCAAATTTGTGATTTTGCAAGAGTAAATTGAGAATTGAAGGCAATTGTGTTAAGGGCTTTCGGTGATGTTTAGTTGTAGTATATATAAATAATTCCAGCAATATGGTGACAGCTTACTGGAAAAATGAATGGCCTTTTTCATACTCTGGTCATAATATCAAGCCATTCCATACCTTTCTAAAGCGTGGAGGAAATGTATGCAAATTCACCATTGATGAAATATGTCCTATGAATGCGGTTTTTAGAAATGGAGTCTTGTATTCAACCTCTCCCGGATCCTTATCAGATATCTTGGATTGATAACTCTTCTTCGCAGGTTTGTGAAAGATGTTTGGTTCCTATCCACATGGCGTACTATTTTGATAATGTTTGGATGTAATATCATATACATGAATATTGGCCGTTTACTCCTTGGTGCTTCTTGTTTGAATGATTTGAGTGTGACCCAAGGACATGAGAATACATGTCTTTCACTATAATGGTAAGAAGATCATCTTGAAGCCTGCACTACCAACCAACCAAGACAAAGAATCTATAGGGAAGGAAATGCATTTGTTTGAAGATATACAGGATCTTCTAAACATTCTTATTGCAGAGTTTGTCGTCCCCAATGAGTTCATTGATGTCGAATCTCAATTCAATTCTATGGTGCTGCCAATGGAGTTTGGTTTCTTATCTCACTCAAGCACCGTCTTTCGAAGAGTCCAAGTTTACTTCTTATTTCTGATCCTCTCAACATTTTAAAACTCGAGGCTGAATATTTTCTAACTAGGGGAGATTAATGATGCAGGGGCAGTATCAAGGATCTGCAGCCATGAGAGATAGAAGGGAGGAAAAGGAAGAAGACAGAAAAGGAGAGAGGAGATACAAGGGGGAAAAGTCACGTTTCACTTTTAATTCAAATTCAACAACCTCCCACAACATGGCTTTCACACACTATTTATAAAAAAGCCTCTTAACATATGAAATTACACATATACCCCTAAAACTATATTGCATTACAATCACACCTTTACAATAAACAAATAAACCAACCCCCAAATATATAATACTATACTAATTAAACACAATACATAATAAACTACTAGTTAACCCAACAACTCCTTGACCCAATTCTTATTTATCTCCAACAAGGATCTTCCCAAGAGCTTGATTTTTTTCCTACATCACCCTTCCTCGTGTTTAGGCTGTGCAGCGTCCTTGGTAGGAAGAAGTGTGTTTTCATGGTGATTTACTGATGTGACTTCAGTTATATTCTGTTTCTAGTATGCTGTTGTTGCTGTCCCACTTCTCAATGGGCTGCTATCAGCTGTATTCTAGTTGTGGATTGCTGATGATGCTGTTTTGATGCCTTTGTATTTGTGATTGATTGCTTGCAATCTTGTAATGATAGCTGGTTGGTTTTGAACTAGTGTTCAAAGACTTATTACCTTTTCCTGCCTGCATCTGTTTCCAGTTGCTGCCAACCTGTATAGCCACTGCCAAGTTGTTTATTAAATGCTTGCAGTAGTTTGCTGTGGTCTGCCCTGTTGTTTATGGTTAAGTTATTCCTCCTAGGGTATTGGTAAGCTCTGTTCTGTATTCATAGCTGCCTCTTGAAGTTTTGGGTTTCCTAAGGTCTGAAGTATTGTAAGTTCTGGTTTTTTGAGGTCCTGAAAGGGTTTTGTGTAGCATAGCTAGATCTAGTGTTGAAGCAGAATATCGAGCTGTGGCTCATTCAATGAGTCAGCTTATGTGAATGTAGTCTCTTATGTCAGAGATGGGATTCTTGGTAACAAAGCCAATATATATGTTTTGTAATGATCAAGCTGCCATATATTGCTAGTAATCCAGTGTTTTATGAAAGGACAAAGCACATAGGAGTTGATTGTCATTTTGTTAGGGATGCCATGTTAAAGAAGGTTGTGAGGACTCCCTTTGTGAAATCTATGGATCAATTAGGTGATGTTTTATGAAGCCTTTATTTATTCCCGCCTTACCTAATGGTTGTTACAAGTTGGGGATAGGTAATATTTATATACCTCCAGCTTGAGGGAAAGTGTTAGAATAGAATATGTTATTTTATTAACTAGGTTGTGTTAATGGGGATTTTTGTCCTTAACACTTAATTGTTAATAATAATATATAAGAGGGCAGACCTAGAGCAGTTCGTTGAATGCAAGAAACTGCCGCCAGTTTTTCCTCTTTTTTCTCTTCTTCTCCTCTGCTCTTCTCTTCTCTTCTTCTCTCATCCATCTCTATCTTTACAGCATTTCTTTTTGGAAGATAATAGGTAGTCTCTTTTAAATGTGCATACTATTTTGTTATTGTTTAAGAGTGTCTCTGGTTTAAATATAAATTTAGGGAAGAGTGGGTTAGCTTTTAGCCTTTCATTAATCTGGATAATTCTATATCTTTGGAATTATCCTCTTTAGTTGGGTGTGGTTCTTAGTTGGCCTTTAATTTATCAAGGGGTGCCGCTGGGTGTGAATCCTGGAACAGTTGAGTTTTGGCATCCTGTGGAGGAGAAAGTGTCTAGGAGAAAGCCTCCAAGAGGTTGGATGGGTGGAATGGTGCTTTATTTTGTCTAGGTGGGCATATTACCCTAATATTGAGATTTGAGAAAATGATAAGAAACTTTCTTTGGTTTGGGTTAGGGGAGAAAAAAGATCAGTTGGTCAGTTGGAAAGTTGTTTGTAGGTCTAAAAAGGAGGGCGTTTGGGCCTTTGTGAACTAGTGTCTAAAAACATTGCTTTATTGGGCAAATGATTGTGGCATTTTCCCTTGGAAGAGTGTGCCCTTTGGCAGTGTTATTAAAAGTGACTTTGGCTTGCAGGATAATGGGTGGGATGCTAAATTCAGGTTGACATGTTTTTGTGTAAAAGTCCTTGGAGGGGTATTTTATAGTTTTTGGGGGGGTGTTATTTTAAGTCATTTTTTGTGCATTGAACCAATAAAAACTTGTTTTCCCGCATTATAGTTCTATATGGAAGGTAAAGTCCCTTATAAAATAAGGCTTTTATTTGTTTGGTTGTTTTTAATAGTGTTGGCATTAGCTATTTGTTCCAAAGTGAGAAGCTTTCAAGGCTTTAATTCTGGATGTATGTTCTCTTTGTTTGAAAATTTAGAATTTTCTTCTCACCTGTCCTTCATTTCTCCTTCTCATTGAGTGTGGAATAATCTTTTTGGCTTATTTGGAGAGAGAGTTGGGTGTGTCTGGAGTCTTTGGAGGATTTTTTGGCTATTTCATTTTTCAAGTTTTGGAAGGGGTAAAGATTGTTTGGCGTTTTGGGCACCTTTGTCACACTCATATAGTAAAATTTATTAATGTTAATATTTGTTGGGCTTATAAGGGTAACTTTGTCTAGAAAACTTACTAATTATTCATAAGCCTTGTGCATTATAATAATCCGTCATATTCAACTATTGTTTGCTAACTGAAGGGGCTTTTTGCAACCATAAATATAGTTTGGGGGTTTAAGTGTCACTTGTAGAAGTTCAAGGAGGCATTTGTAATAAATGGTATGATTTAGGGGATGTAAGTGTGTTTTCCCCTAACTTTCATAGAGTTGAGATAAATTGGGTCAATTTCAGGTTTAACAGAGTTAAATTAAGCCAGTTCAGTGTGAAGACCATAGTCTGAGCTTGTGTTGGACAAATAACTATATTATTTGGGCGTTTGACAGGGAATAACCTAATTTTTATTTTTTGTTTTTTTCCACCCCTTTGGTCATAACCAGAACCTGTCTCACCGTGATTTAAGTGGCCTACTTACCCCTAAAAGAAGTCCAGACTGCGTTTGTACCTGACCATCCCTTTCATTGGCAAGGGAAGTTGAATTGTCCTGCAAATGTGCCTCATCTTGTCTGCTCAACTCACTTTTTGTTAGAAGAATATTCAGCACTTTACTGAAATAATGTGCATTGAACAGTTAAAAGTGTCGGCTTTTCTGCTTCTGATCTTGGGCATCCATTCATCCCACTACCCTCAGCTCTTCTTTGGGTGCATCTTTTGTCATCTTTCCCACCTTTAGTCATTAAGTAAAATTGGTGGATCGCATGTGAAATTTGTGTTATGGATGCCTCAGCAATTTCCACTTCCTTGTACTTGTTTTCTTTTCTGGAGATGAACCATTTGAGTGTCATATCTTCATTTTGATGGATTTCTTGTTTTTATTATGCTGCTTCTGCAATAATCTTGGTCAGGTTTGCATTTTTTTTTTTTTCATTTTGCAGGTACATTTTTGCTGCCCATGAGAGGAGGATATGACCTAGATGGGAGATTTGTTTGCTGGCAATAGCTACCTCACTCACATCCTCCAGGTTGTACAGTTCCTCATTGTGCATAAATAATGCTCGGTGTGCTTGTTAGGCCTGCGTCTGTGTTTGTTGTATTATTGAGTCTTCCATCAAGCTGTTTTAACTTGTACGGCCATTTCAGTTGGCTGCACTAGCTACTAGCTTGGCTTTGTTGTATTACTGAATCCTCCATCAAACTGCTCAATATGTACAGCCATTTCCATGGGGAGCAATTGTTTTAATGGTCAATAGCGTTTACTTTTCTTTTTTTTTCGGTGATCGATTTGCTTTTTCTCTTTTGATTGCTGCTATTTGCGAAAATTCAACCTTGTCTCTAAATTACATTTCTAGTCTTTTTCTTGGAGGATTAGCATCTTTTTCGGCCTTACTCTTAGCAGGATTTTAGTATTATCAGGAGTAGATTTCATTCTTATCTGACAAAATAGAATCAGTGGAAAAGGGCTCCCAATTCCACTACACAATTTTGGAAATTGTTACCCGTATGAGGAGTTCAGACAGAGGAACTTCTTATCTCCTTTAGAAAACAGAATCGGACGGGTGAGAAAAGAATAAGGAGATGTATGGTATTAAAAGAAGATTGAGAGGGGGGAAAAAAGGTGGGGAAGAAAGAGGACAGATGCATAGAGACCGAGAGCTATAATTATCAGACATATGATAATTGTTTATTTTCATTTTGCATCCTAACAAATAAGATGAATTGAGATGATGTTTTGTAAATACATAATTATCTTGAACATGTTAACCATTTCTTCATTTTCCAATAGCTTAGAAAAAAAAAGTTGTTTCTTCAACAATTTTTTAACTTTAATGGGTCAGATCATGAATACTTGAAATCTATATTATTTCTAACATCAAATTCGTGGTTGACAATGAGAACTTTGAAGGCAAGGTTTCATGTGAACTTCTTGAGGATATTTATACAGTTTATTTTCATGGTTAAATATGGTGTTTCTACTTTGTGGTGTTAGTGAGGTACTTTTGATATCGGAAAAGGAACGTGATGGATTCACGGTTCCTGAATTAATTGATATATAATTTCTTCTTCCAAAACACTAGGCTTTTGCTCCCATCAACTTTTATAAATCAGTTGATACACTAACTTCCCCAAACTCTACTTCCTTTGCCACTTTCAATGTTTTTCTCCTCTCCTTTTTTGTTTTTTTCTGATAGGAGGAAAGAAGGTTTAAATAAATTATTAGAAATTTTTAGACCAGCATAACTCATTTAATGACTTGGCTTTAAGTTGAATGCCAGATTTGTCATATTTGTATAGACCTAATTTGTATCAGGGTGATCAAGGTAAGTAAAAAAAATTATCTTTATCCCCGGCCTTGAAGGAAAGATCTTCTTTTGATTTGATGAAAAATTTTCTATATTGATAGTTAGAATAGATTGGTATCCAGTAACCTAATACAAATGACTCACTATTCATTTAGTTTCTAGGGCATAATCATTAGAAATATTTAGAAATATAAATAGGAATTATTTATTATACAAGTAGTAATCATAGATATATTATCAATTGGGTTTTTATAAAGGGATCTTATATGAATAAGCAACTCATAATGGGTAGGGCTTACTTGAAATCATATATAAACATGAGCAGAGGTTCCTTCCCTCTTAATGATATTGTATGAACTCAAAACTAGAGGAAAGGAAGAGATTAGTTTGCTCCATGCACACCCAAGATCTCAAGCCCATGCAGAATGAAAGTATGCCTTGTTTCTCTTTATTTTATTTTGTGTTGGCATACCATAGATTGATTTGGACGTGATTGTTGTTGATTATTTGTATATTAAATTTTATTCATGATTAGATACATTAAAAAAATAATTTTTATTTTTATGAAAATTTGACTTCTTTTTGGGGTTACGCCGGGTGTCCGCGTCCGTTTTACGGTCCGCAACTAATCCCACGCCCCGTGGATCCGGCCCCACATCACCATGAGGAAGGTAAATCAGGAGCTTAGGGGAGGAATTGAACCCGGGAGGCGCAAATGCTGACCTCATGAAAGGCACTTCCGGTTATTCGCTCAACCACCTGAGCTATGCCCTGGGGGCATGAAAATTTGACTTCTTGGGTGAACATAGTGTTGTCTTAATTAAATACACCATGAAACTATAATTTATACAATAATTTTTTTATTGAAGCTAAATGCATAACTTTAAAATTTTCAGCCATGGACATGCTTCCCATTTTTTCCGTGGATTTCTTTTTTAAGCATTGATTTTATGATTTTTCATAAATAGAGGTGGAAATTTTGTAATCCATAAGAAATTCAATACCCTTCTGTTTAGATAGGTCTTATATTTGGAGTTGTATTAAATTTAGATAATATGTAACAAAAAACTGTATTGAAATTTGTTCAAATCGACCTAAAGTCAAATACAAAGTATGAAACTTCCAAATATAATTTAATTTCGAAGCCAAATTTGTAAGAAATCGAGTTTTGAAAACTCGGACCCAATTTGTTTGTTGAGGGTAGCTATGATTCAATAAAACGAGTGAGGAAAAAGACAATTTGCCGGACATTCGCCAGGGCAAGTGGGGTCCACTTGCAAGCCCTATTGAGATTTTTTTTTTTTTTTTTTTTTTTTTTTCTTTGAACACACCTTAAGCTTAAAAACTCAACAAAACATTTTATTATTAAATTTTTAAAACTTCGTGCATCTGCTTTTACAACTACTCTAAAAATTTTGAGTAGACTTTACATGAAATGTTATTGTGCCTCCATAATGTACTCTTATTTTTTTGTACTGAAATTCTGCATCCTATATTTCACATGCTTTAGTAGTAGTATGGTCTTGTGTGCTCTCAACATTGGAGGGCTTTGAATTTTAAACACATGTAATACCAATTCTATATAACTAAGCTTATATCCGAATATTGTGGACCATGAAAAATTTAAGAATAGAGATAATAATCATTTCTTTTATATTCTTTATTATTTCATCTGACATGTAATAAGAAATGAATAAATAGTCCCAAGATAGAATTTAAAAATATTTGTAAAAAATTTTATATTATTATTGATTTGTGGTAACAACATATTTTTTAATATATCTAACTATAACTAATCTACTCCTAAGAAAAGGCATTCCATGAACCAAATTTAACAAAAGATTGTATTGAAAATTAATGGGCATACTAAAGATAAATGAATTTCTTATTTAATATCTTTACTTTAAAAGTGAGATTAGGTTCAATTCAGGGGCAGCTGACTTAATGTTTATAAATAGCCAAATAAATACATATGCTTCATAATTATTAATTATTTTTTTTTTTTTTTTTTTTTTTTTTTTTGTCTTTGAGAAGCAAATTGACAAGTGCAAATGAGGCACAATTTGTGGAAGTAATAGTCTACTCTTTTGTGCATTGTGCATATTAGACAATAAGCGCATAATCATAGTATTGGCATTGGTTAATGTATCTATTGGCTAACCAGCTAGCTAAATAGTCAAATTGGACAATAATTGGAGTGAGAGCACTATGATTATCCCTTCTTATGGTGTATATTGTGATCACCATGTGAGATTGAGTAAAAGTTCCTAATAGATCCATACCCTTAATTGGTGGTGTACTTAGTTATAGGATACATTTGGTGGAATCTATCTATATGAGTATGAAGGTAGAAACCTTAGTGAAGTCTCTAGAGCACTCATGAACTATCCTGGCAAGGCATACAACCGAGAAAATGTGAAAACCCGAAAAACTTAAACCCAATTTTGTTGTTGAGTGCATGTCAGTGAAATTGCTAGCTTGCAATAAAGGGATCCAAGTTTCAAATATATTTTATTTTACCTATATCTTGCAAATTCTATATTCTATCACATAGTTCTGATACAATTCCAAAAGACATCAAGGCTAATGCAAACGTTAAAAGTAGTAGTATTTTACTTGCGTCGTTTCCGACTCCTACTTATCCTACACCTCTAAAGTCATTTTACAAAGTCGGACTAAAGTCAACCTCAACAGGGTCTTCTTTCCCCGCTGATTCTGCCAAGCCCGTTCCCTTGGCTGTGGTTTCACTAGATAGTAGACAGGGACAATAGGAATCTCGTTAATCTATTCATGCGCGTCACTAATTAGATGATGAGACATTTGACTCTAATTCACTCAAGTGGAGTAACTTACATTTTGTTTTTAAAAATTTTGAATTAGTGGAAGATTGTTGGTCCTACTATACTTATGATTCAAAATTTTGGGCAATTTTTTAAAATTATTTTATTTTATTGAAAATTATTTTTTTGTTTTTGTAACTAAAATTTAACTACGTATAATAATAATAATAAATTTAACATTATTATTTTAATTACATGATTTATTTTATAAATGTTATATAGCTATCAATTTATTATTTTTCAATTTTATTTGATTTAGTATCTTATTTATTTCTTCAGATTTATTCTAGTGGCAATAATACTTATATTAAAAAATTGTTAGTTGTTATGGAATAGAGGTATCGAGATATCAAAAAAAAGGGCAAACTAACAATAGTAAAAGATAAATGAATTTCTTGTTTAATATCTTTAATTTAAGATTACGTGCAATTCAAAGACAACTAGAGTGTGTAGCTTACCGGAATCTATAAGTTGTCAAATACTAGAAACTAGCAGTTAAGTACCAATTGCACCAAAGTAGCGGCCAATTTAATTTTATGACGTCAAATTATTGCATTTTAGCCTACAATCTCTACTACTACAAATTACGAGTTTTAATTTATTTTATAACTTATTTTAGTCATGAATATTATTGTACTCATTAGGCTCAATGTTGTAATAATCTCCAATAATTTCTACCCTTGTTTAAGTCCAGTGGTTGCAGGTTAATGAACTCGGAAAAATTATATATTATACTCTAGAAATTGTATATATATATATATATATAATACCATTTCGATTAAACTTCGATTTTCATTTCAAAAATCTAAAAATATTTCAAGTTTCAGATTTTTATCTTTTATAATATAATTTTGTTTTTATGAATCTCAATCTTCAAACCTGGATTTCATCTTATATTCCTAAAGAAAATTACTTTTCAAAATGGACGACCATACAATGGTTATGGGTATGTAAGTTGTATTACAATCGTAGAGTTGAATCACTAGAAGTGTAGAAAAGTCTTAAAAAATGAAGTTTAATCCAAGCCCATTCTTCGGCAATTTTGTGCTTATGGTGCCCTAATTTATGTCACATGCTTCGAAGAACCACTACTTTGTTAAAACATTTATGATATTTTTGTTTGAAGACTTTCTTGGTTTTGAAGTAAAATGTTGAGATTGTCATATCCTTTCACTTATTTCTAAAAATAACAAAATGAAAATTCAAATGAAAAAATAAAACTGAATTGTTCTTTCAGTTTAAAAGCCAACAAGAGGGCTTAATCTCGAAACTGAAAATTAAATTTACAAGCATTCACTAAGAAATTATTATCTAATTAATTCACCATTCGTTGTATGTGCATTTATATCACGTGCAACGAAATACAAATTTATATTTTGTATATATGAATTTGGCTTATTTCCAGCTAAAGAATACATTGTCTCTATATTTGAGGGCATAGAGTTCAGCTCCTGATTTGGATATATGAATTTGGACAAAACAAAATACAATTTGATTTGAACAAAACGAAAGTCAAGATTATGTTTTGTTTTATCCAAATTCAAACAAATCAAAATCGAAGAGTCTAAAACCATGCACCCAAACACAACCTAACATTTTCTTTCTTGGGAGAACCCACTAGCATGAGTATACCAAGGAAAAGAGGCAAAACGTATTGTCTAACATCTATGATTCTAATTTGTAGATTTTGGATGAGGTAACAATGAAAGGAAGATCATTTGAAAAGAAAAAAATTTTCAAGCCATTTTCAGCCTCTCATGAAACTGCATTCCTGTACAAACCACCACATCAATCGGAATTCTTTCTCAAAATAGATCTGCCACCAGACATCTGTTATTCTTTCTACATGTATGATGGAAAGTAAGTCAGCATACACAGGGCAGCAATTGTACCTGCAATATTCATCACCAGATGGTGTCACCACCTTGATATAGGAAGACTCCAAATTTAGAGAGAAGGCATAGATGGAAAATTATCGTAAGCTATGCAACAAGGTAATCATCTAAGCAAATGAATCAAAAACATTTTTTCATTCTCTTCACTCATTCATCCACGTAAAAATGAAGATTGAATATCAATAATCAAAACACTAAAAGCTTAAGACAGATTAAAAAGAAAATGCAAGAGAAAATGAGTTTGCTCCCAACATACTAGGCTTATTTAGCAAGTCAAATGTACATTTTCGCAGAGGTAAGTTTAGACCTTTGTGACACTGCATAATCTCAATATCAAGTAAATAACCAAGCATCCAAGTCCTAGATCTAAAATCTTTCTAAAGTCAACACTTAAAAGCTACAATCAATCAAGTAAATAATAAAGTGTCCAAGTCCTAGATCTAAAATCTTTCTAAAGTCGACACTTAAAAAGCTACAATTCTGGCAAAGTCACTGCCTGTGATGATAATATCATACATTACCATCAGAAGCACCATTTCCATTTGGTAGGAAAAACATAATGGTCACCAAGAGCATAAACCACTAATAGATAACTTAGTAAAGGCTCTAGACACCACTTAAGACCATAAAATGGTCTCATGCAGCTTACATAGGTTGCCACTCTCCCCTCTTAAGACAACATACCCTGGGGATTGCTCCGTGTACACCTCTTCTGTTCAAAGTTTCAAACCCTCAAATGAAAAAGGCACTTTTGACATCTAATTGGTATGAACCAACCATAATTAAGAGAAAATGAAAATAGAACATGAATAGGATTTATCCAAGCAAAGGAAGATGTTCCAAAAGAATCAATGCATACATTTGAGCATACCCCTTGACACTGAACTAAGTCTGCTATCGATCATTTAGTATTATCACTTATGTTAGTAAGTGCAGGTTAAGAAGGTATTATGGTCATTGTGACGCACTTGACATATATTATAACTAGAGAGGAGATCGATCGCTATATTAGGTTTTTTTTCCAATCTTCTAAGCATTGTTAATATGGTGTCAAAGCCAGCTAGGAGGTACTAGGTTCTAGTCTTATTGCATATTTTTACTATAAGTTCGTTAAAATTGAATGTATTCCCATAATGCCTGTCATTCATTGTTTGTTTATCTCTCCATGTGCAATTGGGCTGCACGTGTAGGGAGGTGTTAAAAAGTAGTCTAACATGGTAGTGATAATACCTATAATACATTGTTGACAACCTATGAACTCAATCTTTTAAGTAAAGAAGTAATCTAACATGGTAGTGATGATACCTATATGACTTAATCTGGTATGATTCATTCGTCATCTTGCACCTATAGTCAACAACAAAATGGAGTCACAAAGAGGAAAAATACACATACCCATGAAATCCTTATAATATCCCTGAAGTGTTTGAGGTATGTTGTGCACAGTGCTCGCTCTCATACCAACAGAATGTCATCAAAATACCCTACTCGATTCTGTTCTCGAATGCTCCTTTGTTCTCACTACCTCCCTCTCACATATTTGGATGTGTCCTTTTGTCCATCACTTAACTCCAAGAGTGGATAAGCTTGATCAATAAATGTTGTTTTCTGAACTACTCCTAATCTCTTATAATCAAAAGGAATATTTCTATTATAATCCACACTTGTTTCTCTTTTTTTTTTGGTCTGAATAACAGAATAGACATACCCATGAAATCCTTATAATATCCCTGAAGTGTTTGAGATATGTTGTGCACAGTACTCATTCTCATACCAACAGAACGTCATCAAAATACCCTACTCGATTCTATTCTTAAATGCTCCTTTGTTCTCACTACCTCCCTCTTGCATATTTGGGTGTGTGTCCTTTTGTCCATCACTTAATTCCAAAAGTGGATAAGTTTGATCAATAAATGTAGTTTTCTTAACTACTATAATCAAAAGGAATATTTCTATCATAGTCCTCAATTGTTTCTTTATTTCTTTTCTTTTTGGTCTCATGTTCTTAAATTCTACACCATTTAATACTATTTCTTTGAATCATACTGACCTTAACAATTCTTTTCCTCTACCTAGTCTTCTGATGACATACTATCTTAACCCCAATTGTCTTAAATTGCCATCTCATTGAATCCTTCTAGTGGCTAGAATAATCCTCATGATAGAAACTCGAAGGAGGAAAGCCTCCTCTAGATCCTAATGATACACCTTTGGTTTGCTCTTTTGATGATTGAGCTTCTTCCCATGATATTAACTTCCTAGTTGCCGTCCGAAAAGGTAAATGCACTTGTAACCGACATCCAATCTCTGATATTGTCTGTTACCATTTCTTATCACCCTAATATTACCATTTTGCTACCACTTTATCAACTTTTTTCCTTTTCGAGCTTGTATATGAAGCCTTAATCTACTCTAGGTGGAGGCAATGGTCGAAGAGATGTGCACCTTACAGGTTAATGATACTTGGGAACCGGTGCGTAGATAAGTTTGTGGTTTGAATGTCGCTGGTTGTGCACTGCAAAGGTCAATCTTAAAGGTTTTGAAGGCTCGCCTTGTTTCCAAAGGGTATAGTCATGTATGATATTTGGGAACTAGTCCGCACATAAGTTTGCAATTGAATGTCGTTGGTTGTACACCATGAAGGTCAATCTTAATGATTTTGTGGCTTGCTTGAAGGCTCCCTTTTTTTAAAAAGGCATACTCATGTGTATGAGTTGGACTATTCTAATGCATTTTACTTAGTCGGACTTGCATCGGTTCAACTTTTCGACTCCTTAGCCACCACTTGTCATTAGCCTTTGCATCAGATAGATGTAAAGAATGCTACGCTACATGGTGATCACCATCTTTACGAGAAAGTATGTATGGAGCAATCACCTAGGTTTGTGGTCAAGGCAAGTTAACATTGGTGTGTCATATCAAAAGAACTCTCCCTCAGTAGTGCTAAAGTCTATATGGGGCAACCACTTGGGTTTGTTGCTCAAAGAGAGTTAGCATTGGTGCATATTCTCAAGAATTCCTTGCATGGTCTGACCAAAGCATGGTTTTGGTAGGTTGAGTGCAATAGTGCTTGAGTTTGGCCTTCAATGATGTGCAGTAGATCACCTTGTGTTCTATCGACATCTGATGGCAAGAGATTGCTGGTTGCGTATAGGAATAGTATCATGAATACTAGTGATAATGATCAAGATATTTAGAGTTTGAAGCATTTTCTACAAGCAAAGTTTCACACTAAAGATTTTGGAACCATTAAAATGCTTTTCGAGTGTGTGTAAGTAAATAAATCTCGTATACAATTGGCAAAAACCTAACTCCGCCCATATACCCTCAAATGTACTATGATACTCACTAATAGGCCTACCCTCCTTAGTCAAATTTGAAAAAATTCTCATAGATGTAAAAAATGTAGGTTATATTCTTATCCTGAGAGAAGCTCTCCTGAGGATCATCCCATACAGCCTAGCCAATCTTGTGAAAATTTGGTGACAGCTTGGGTCCAAGCTATTCCAAAACCGTACAAGAAGCATGACATTCTCCTTCATCCAGCCCTCATACTCTTTGGAGTCTCAAGGTGGTAGAGAATTAAGAAAAAAAAATTTGACTTCCCTTTTGCATTAATGTACAATTTCATTGCTTGAGACCACAAAAAGCAGTTGAAAGATTCAATCAATCAAATGGTTGTGATCTACAAGCCGATTGGCAGAAAAATTCTCTGTATATTTCATCAAGACAACCTTCAAAGTACTTTGAAATGCATAACATGCACCACCAAAAACAGCACTGAACAGATCAGTGAAAGAGCACAGCAGCACCGAACATCACATACCAGTCCTTTGAAGGCATGTTAAGGCTTCAACAAGCAGCTATGACCAAAGATAATAGCAAACCACCAGCCACAACAACCTATGAGGGAGCATAAGCATGAGAAAAGAAAAGCCCACAAACAGCTGAACAGTTACCACCTCAGCACAGCAGCTACAGTAGCCTAAGTGTGCTGGAAGGCAGGGAGAAACCACGCTAGAACTCCATAAGACCAGCCACAATCACATAAATAGCAGGGGTGTCCAAAGATTAGCCCTGAACCTTACAAAAACACAGCCTGATGTCAATTGGTTGCAGATGCAAACAGGAACAGGAAACAAAAGGTCAAAGATGGATCAAAAACCCAACAACAGAAACAGGTGCAGGCAGGGAGAAACCATTCCAGAACTTCGCACAACCAAAACACAACACAATCTGGATGCATTCACTAGCAACAGCTGTCTACTACCAGCAGGATTCGAGTGCATTAACATCAGCAGCACCTTAGGAGTTATAACCACAGACTACATCCAACTGAGGAAAAAAAAGTGGCCCCAACAACTTTTAAACAGGAGAAAGCATCTGATTAGGAGTTGATCGGGAAGGTAAGTAAACATGAAAAACATTGCCAAAAATCAATTCAGATCAACAATTGCGATGAACAGTGACTGTGAAGAGAATGAATTAAGGTAATAGAGATGAACAATGACAATGAATAGTGACTGAATAGTAGCAATGTACAGCGATTGTGAACAGTTGAGATGAACAATGATTGTGAACAGTTTAAAAAATAGAACAGATTCAAGCATGGAGGATAAGCATATCTGAAACAATCTAAACTAATGAAGGAATAAATAATTAGGGGCTAAGTAAAAGAAAAACCACAAAAACAGTAAAGGAGGGTGGAGCAGTCGATTGGGAGAATTGTACGTAACATTTTCTGTCCAGACCAGACCCTATTTGATTCATAAAATCATATCACAAAAATATCTAGCCAACATGCACACAATAAGCACAAAATAACCTCCACCTCTCAAACATTTGGAATTTCAAATGATAAGCAATAAGGCAATATTCCATTACATAACCCAACACTTTTATGGGCATTAGGGACCAATTTATATAAATAAATAAATAAATATACATTCACCACAATGAAGTGAAAGGCTTCAAATAGTTGAGTATTCTGCATCAGTCTTAATAGAAACTAGTGTAAGCCATTCATTGTAGTTCTTGCAACTAATAACAAAGCATCTCTCAGTTTCCCCATCACAATCTGGAGTGGTGGAAATGTTGCGGCCACGGCTTTGAGTGATTTTACCGCTTCTATGTGTTTGGCTTCCCAAGGGGGCACATCTAGCCAAGACCACTCCACACAAACATAGCATTCATTAACCTTCATGTGTCATGTGGTGGTTCAATCCTAAAAGCCATTATCAGTGTTTTTAAAAACCTATCATGCAGATATTCCCCACCTAAATTTGCTCTCAAAGTACATATGAGGAAAGATTTTGATTCAATTGACTGGAATTTTTTAATTGCTATCTTTGAAAGAATTGATACTCCAGATTCTTTTGTTGCTTGGATTAGAGAATGTACCACATCTCCTAGCTTTTCTTTATCAATAAATGGTTCTTCGGAAGGTTTATTAAAGGCAAGAAAGGTTAGAGGCAAGGCATCCTACCTTCCCTATTTGTTTGTAATGGTATTGGAATTGCTTACTAAGATTCTAGGAAAGGCAGCTTCAAATGGCACTTTGAAATAGGATCACTTTGCCTATGTTTTGCAGTGATCTTTTAATCCTAGAACATGGAGATATTGATTCAGATGCTAGCATAAAATGTCGGGATCCTTTTTCATGCTTTATCAGTTTTAAAAGACAATCCCTCTCTGAAATTTTTCCTGCAGGGATTCCTAGTGCTCCAGCTTTTAGAAGCGACCAAGGGCTCTCTTCCAGTTAATTATCTTGGTCTTCCTTTGGTTACTAAAAAGTGAAAAAGCAGGACAGCAATCAGCTCATTAGACAAAATCTCTTCCAAATTTCATTCTTGGACCGCCAAGCATCTTTCTTATGCTGGTAGAATTCAACTTATTAGAAGTGTAAACCTAAGTGCTCAGTTGTTACTTTACCTGAAGTTCTCTTTTTTTCTTTTTCCTTTTTTTTTTTTAATAGAAGAAGAAGATAATATTATTAAATCTGAAAATGAGAGTACATGAGTTAGAGGACAAGGAGTTCCGGAGGGAAATGAAAATGATGGAACCTAGCTGTTGCAAAATCAGTTGGAATAATGTCTGCAAGTTTTCAAGGGAAGGAGTTTGTCTGAAATTGACAAATGAATGTAACAAGGCCCCCATTGGCAGGATGTTATGGAATATTTTTTACCTCAAAATCTTTTCTCTGGGTCACTTAGATTTATGCACATAAGATGAAAGGAAGAAGAATCCAGCCTTATCAAACCTCCCCTAGAACCTACAAGGACTTGGAAAAGCATCTTCAATGCAAGAACTACTTTCTATTCATGTTTCAAGAACTATATTGGAAATGGAAACACACGCCCTTATTCCATGATAACTGGATTTCATCCAACCCATTAATCAATTCATATGTCCACATCTCCCTCATGAGTTTGGCGTTCCTGTTCTTGCAAAGGTGGCTGAATCAATGGTAATAGTTGGGCATGGACCCAGGGAATTGTAAAGGAACCTGATAGATAATAAATTAAAAGTTGGAACCTTCTCCCTGGAGTGATTTCAGAGGATATAGTGACATAGGCTCTAAATCGTAATGGTATCTACACATTCAATAGTCAATACAGCTTGGCAGCATTTAAGAATCAGAAATCCTTTGCTAATTGGTCCTCTATGATCTGGTTCAAGTATCATGTCCCAAAGCAAGATATTTCTTTCAGGTTTAACCAGAACAGATTACTAACTCCATACAGAGTATCTAAGTGGAATGGCTCTGTTTCTGCCTCTCGTTCAACGTAAAATCAGGATAGGAATCTCAAAATCATCTTTCTGTTCTTTTGCTGTCATACCCCTATGGTTATCAATCATAAGGCTTGCTCTTTTTTTCAATATTCAAAGGACCTCCTGCAGCTGGTTCAAGTATCATGTCCCAAAGTAAGATATTTCTTTTGGCAGAGTTAACCAGAACAGATTACTAACTCCGGATAGAGTATCTAAATGGAATGGTTCTGTTTCTGCCTCTTGTTTAACATGAAATCAGGATGGGGAATCTCAAAATCATCTGCATGTTCTTTTACTGTCATACCTTTATGGTCATCCATCATAAGGCTTGCTCTTTTTTCGTCGAAGGACCTCCTGCAGCTAGGATTTTGAATTTGATTGGGTTCTCGGTAAGTAAAAAGCTGCTACTATTGGGAAACTGGTTTAAGCTGCTAGAACCTATCATATCTGGGGAGGTAGAAACTTCAAGATATTTGAAAATGCCCCAGTAGAATATAAATCATATGATAAAACGGCGCATAATATTCTCTTAGATGCTTAAGGCAGATGCCCTGGCCTCAAGGTTTTGAAAGTTTTTAGCTGTTCTATTGTTTGATTGTCTCTATGTTTTGGCTATTTTTTAGCCACCTCGTGTTGTACTCCCTGTTGAGCTTGATATCCCTCTTACATTCTTCAGGGAAAAAACACCTCTGTGTAGTGACCTTTCCTTATTAATAATTAATTAGTTGTCATTTGATGCGAGTTATATAAACTATCTAGGCATTCTTTTGATAAAATAAACTATCTAGGGGTATAGCTACCATGATGACATAGTGAGAAATAATAATAAAAATTCCATACAACTCAGTTTATTGACATGTCAAGATATCAACTGATATCTTGATATTGTGCAGCATTGATTTATTTATTTTTTTTACAATAACCAATCTCAAGACATCAACTTATATCTTGATATTGTGCAGAATTGATTTATATCTTCAGGGGAAAAATACCTGTGTATTGACCTGTCCTTTTTAATAATTAATTAGTTGTCATTTGATGCGAGTTATATAAACTATCTAGGCATTCTTTTGATAACATAAACTATCTAGGGGTATAGTTACCATGATGACAAAGTGAGAAATATTAATAAAAATTTCTGGTTCCATACAACTCAATTTATTGACATGTCAAGATATCAACTGATATCTTGATATTGTGCAGCATTGATTTATTTATTTTTTACAATAACCAATCTCAAGATATCAACTTATATCTTGATATTGTTCAGCATTGATTTATTTTCTATTTACAATAACCAATCTCTATTAAGTATAAAGCATCAATCTCCCCCAAGAGTACTGAAGCCACATTGCTTATTGTTGTGCTAGTGGTAAAAATAAATAATCTGAAAAAAATTTCATTGTTGTCAAACTGACATCCGGCTACATCTCACACTGTGGCAGTTTCTTAAGGTCAGAAATTAGGCGCATAGTCATCTGGTGCACTATCAAGAATCAACATTTCAAGTGCACACATAAGTTCAATAATTTTGGGCCATCACCAGATATTGTCGCTTATAGCCCAATATTTTTCCATTAGTAAATAATGTCAAACAAATATACTACATATATTGAATACACATGCTATAATTCATTGACTAAACAATAAATAAATCACACACAAGAGGCAAGATATTTATCATCGGTAGGAAAAATCTTGCCTTTGTTCAGAGACTAGAAGAGGCAAGCAATATATAATGTGGATACATTTTAGGAAAGTAGAGAACCCAAAACAAAATGCTGCCTCATATTTCTTAGTGTCAATAACCATGCACTGACAAGACAAGATCCATTCTCCTAGATTTTTCCTTCCCTCCTTTCCCACCTCTATAACTCCTAGAACCCTCACAAATCAATCTCCATCCCATGGGTCTGATTGGACCCATGAGCTAAGGAGATTAAGAGAGTTTCAAAACCTAACTCCTCCAAAAAACATCCCATAAAAATTTCCCCAAAGATATTACTCCATAAAAATAACATATATGAAAAACCAAAAAAATTGAATTTAGGACCTACAAACTATAATACTATGCATATAAAGGGAGAAAAGTAAAGAATTTGGTATAATTACTCCAATTGCTAGTTTGAACAGTTTTACAATCAAATTATGTCATCCTTTGGGGAAAAAAATTTTGATAGAAAAAAGAAATTCATTAGATAGATAAAGAATGTACAATTGGGAGAGAAGACATCTGCTTAATGAAATCTGGGAATGCCCAGAAAAACAAAACGAAAAAAAAAACACACACACACACACAAAATGTAAAAGACAGCAATAGAATATCAGCACACCCTAAGAAGAGATTGCCAATCACGCTGAACATCAAAAAAACACATCCCCTTGAAATTTCCATTGCCCGCCCACACACCATAAAGAAGCCATAAAATGAACCCTTTTCCATATCAAGAAATATGATAACTTCTTCCCTGAAAATATACGCAAGTTACGGTCCTTCCAGAGACCCTAGAAAACTGCAAAACAAAGCACTCCTTCCTTATTCCTACCAAACCCCACAAAAGATATCGCTAAGAACTCCTTGAATATCCTTGAACAAATCCAGCTTTCTCCAAAATAACTGAATATCTTGTTCCAAACCTTCCATGCAAAATTGCAATGCAAGAAAAGACGTGAAACAGACTCTGCAAAAAGTGCTTAACTTTACAATGTTAAGCTTTTGATCATCCTTTATGGAGATGGTCATAATAAGCATTGCTTAACTTTACAATCTCTATTAACTTTACAATGTTAACTTTACAATGGAAGGAACAACATATGAATGTAGCTTTACTAGATGAATTCATAAGTTTTAGCTCAGGATTTGAACTGATATTTACAGATCAATGTTCAGAAATCTGATTTCAGGTCCAAAAAATCCATCAACATCAAGTCATCAACATTTGCAAACTCAAGTGGCTATAAAACACCATTCCTGTGTTATATCTACATGCCAGATTAAGAGTGTTAGAGAATGTGTGTTAGCTGACATTAGTACAGTTGGTGAGAGTATTTATGTAACATTTTTTTTGTGAGAGTCTGATATGGAAATGGAAAGACAAGAACCCTACAACTATATTCTCTCATTCTTCAACTCTACAGCTTTATTTTTATTCTCTCATTCTTCCTCTCATCTCCATCCTACCTGCCAAATTATCTACTTTTCTAACAAAATATTTTTTTATCGGCATTATTCCTAATCAAGTAAAACATGCTAAAATGAAAGATATCTGATACATACGTTCTACAATGGGCATCTAAGCATTGATTTGGATAGAGACCAGGTAGAGCTATCTTACAATTTGAGTATCATCCAAAGCATTAAACTGTATGGCTCAAGCATAAAAGTTACTGTACTTAATTACTTCCGCTTCTTACAGAGGCATACAGGGATTGAAAAAAAAAAAAAATGGCAGCCATGGAGGATGGTCTTGTGTAGGCAGCCTAGCGCCCTCATGACAAAAAGTTGTATCCTGTAACACCCAAGTCGTAGAATGCACCAAGGGCCATCTCCAGTAAAGCGTGCTTATTCACCAATTTTCTAAATCCCACTGCCATGTATAGACACCCAAATGTTACCTAGCTCAACTCAAGGATCCCCATAGTCTAAAATTTTCCAATTTTCATGGCTGCGAGCTCAAGTTAATGAAGTTGTATTTAGCACAAATTGAGACTTTTGAAAGCTTTCAAAAGCAAAATAATCACACCCAAAATTGAGCTTGGCGAGGTTTCCCTTCAAAATTTCCACTCAAGCACAAATCCATGTATGTACAATATGACCAATAAATTAGCAGGACCACAAAGTTTCTATGTTTAGTTGACAGTTTAATCCAATTTCCAATGAGCTTTTTCCCATAATGCTACAAAACTATATCATCTGGTCTGGGTTCGGTGGTCAAAGGTATCTCCTTGGCTGCCCCTGCAATACCTGTCTTCTCTGTCCGGCATCCTCAAGGACCACTGCCATCCTAAATAAACCAGCATAAACCTCCAGGTCCAAGTTTTTGCTTCAGAGAACTTCTGTAAAATAGATAATATACCATATACTAAAACATAATCACAGAACTATGTTTTGGTTATTTTAAAGGAAAAATAGCCATGAGCCTAAAGAACAAACTTTGGAGTGACGATGCTTTTTACTCCTATAAGAAGAATAACTCTTCTTTCATTAAGCCTCAGGCATGAGCATTGGTATGTGCATAACCATATGCATACACATTACACACCGAAAATACCATATGAATGAATTTTCATTTGATTTGGTTTTATGTTCAATATATGCCATAATTAAGTTGTGATCAAAACCAGAGATTTTTTTTTTTATTCAGAGAGGAACTCTCTCAATGCTGGCTTTTGTTTGACTTCTCATTTTCAAGCAATTAAAGAAGCCACACAAAAAATCAAAACGAAAATATAAAATAGAAGTTACTCCTAGTGCTAGAGTTTCAGTACTAATTAAATCAATGAAAATTTAAGCACAAGTACTCATAAAACAAGATTACACTTACAGTGTCTAAGTTATTTCCATCCTCATTGCATGTGAACAATCTTTGGAACAAGGAGACTTCCCCTTGATAGATACATCAAGAGATTTTAGATTACCATCACACTTCTCTTTGTCAAGTGTGAACTGAAGTCGTTTCTCCACGGACTTGAAAACAGCAGTTCTTTTGGATCTTAACCGATACGGAACTGATGCATTAATAGCCTTATCATTGCATAGCCTAGTGGTGCTACTACTATGACAAGCAGGGCTCTCGCATAAACTTCCATCTTGTGGCTCTGATTTATCCAAACTATTCTCATTTATTTCCCATTCATCAGAAACAGAAAACATACTTTTGACTGTTTTTCCTTCTGCTTTTCCAATTTCTTTAGAGAATAGAGGTGTTTGAGCTTCTGACTTTCTCTTTCGTAGTATGGAAGGAGTGTTTGGGAAGCTCCTCGCAGCAATTTTCAATATAGATTCTGGACTTTGCCTGCCTAAACCACTACCCTTCACACAAGGTGGAGTCGAATAAATATCTGGTGATGTCATCTGACTAGAGTCACGTTCATGCTGCATGCAATGAGTGTTAAAGATATCTGTATATAATGGAATGCAACTTTCTAACTGGGGTGGCTCATAGTACAAAGAACCATAGCTTGACATTTCAAACTGCATAGGTGTTCCAGCAACTTCGTCCTTATCAACTTCTCTGTTGATTCTACATTTCTCAAAATTTGGACCTGACTCTGAATTGCTACAGCTAGGATCAGCACCAGGTGGCTCAGACTCGCATTCAACACCTTTAGAATCAGCAGATTCACTTGGGGGAAGACTTGATAATGCACCTGTATCTGGAAGAGGCTCACAGGAATCTAATTGGCCCTTCCCATCTTCCTCTAGTTTACATTTATCTGTAGATCCTGATGATGTTTGAGCGGTTGAATCTGATACTTTTGCTGAACAGACAGTCGGTTTTGCAGCAGGCTCACTAATATCTTGAAGACCATACCTAACTGCAGGTGGAAGTTTCCCTGAAGCCAAATAGAAATCTAACTTCTTCTTTAGGGAACTATTCCAATGATTCTTTATTGCATTATCAGTCCTGCAAAAAAAAATATTTATCATAAGCAAGACTTTGCTCAAACAGGTATGTAATTTCCACATTTTAACTTCACATACAGTCCAGACATTCATTTGAATAATCTGCATACATCCTTCACACCATTTGAATAAAAATATATTTCAGATAATGCATGAAATCCTGTTCAGATATAGGGGAGTAAAAAGAACTCATCTGCCCAGTGCACTGACATGAATTCAAATCTGGACATCAGCCTCTCTGAAAATGAAAACAAGGCTGCCTACTGTCCACTTAGCATAGAAAACATATTTATCTTTGCAACACCATGCATTGGCTGAACCAACATTTTATGGTAACAAGGTACATGGCTTCAGAATGTCTGTGCACATGTGGAGGTGGAAAGGAGAGTTTCTAAGGTTTCTGTTTACTCTTGCAAAAATCAGGTAATCTAGCCTTGTGCTGTTAGTATTAAAGCTCAAGGGGCAAAGAAACTTATAAGAACCTCCCTGAGGTCATTTTCTATTTTCATCTTTCTATCTTTTTCTATTTGTATAAAAATCAAAATGCTATCCTCTCCTGAGTTCAGGAAAACGTAGCCATCAAGATTGATGTGTCTGATGCATCAACTAGCAAGAAATATACCATAGAGAAAATTGGCATGAGACGTCTCTCACATTTTACCTATCATGAATTCCAGGTTACTATTTGGAATGCAAATAAAGAGCGTAGGGGAGAAAGAGATGTCAAGACAATTAAAGGACTTCTCACTTTCTCTATCTTTTTGGGTTTTAATTATTTTCTAAACAAATATGTATGTATGTATTTGTATTTGCATATGTATATGACTTCCATTGTTGTGTACTAGTACAGCAAGAATTAGCCCCAAGTGAGATGTTTATGAGTGGGAGTGGGAGTGGGAGTGGGGAGTTTGCGAATACGAATCCAGTGTTTGGGAAAGCAGGAATGAAAATAAAATTGCGAGGGGCCTACTAGCTACCACTTTTTTTAATTACCTACAATGCAACAAGGGTGACTTGGAATCTAGGATGTGACAGGAACGGCAATCCACCAGCCCATTCTCATTCCAGGATCCAAAAGTTTTATAGGTCAAATATGGTGCAAAGAGGAGGATAGGAGTCCTTAAAGAAAATTGAAGGGACCTCATCCCTAGCCCCCAGCTTCCCCAGGAGTGGAGAAGTGCCCTCCAGATAACAATAAAGTTGTGCTGACTCTCTTAGCCGAAGAATCAGCCTTAACACATCTGGCACACACCTACAATCTAATACCAAAAGAACAAGAGTTATCACAAATCCCTCATCAAATGCCAGGACCATGACCATGATCCACAGATTCTCCCATCTAGTGGCCACTAAAAAGGTCCACCACCGTACGTCTCTTAAATGGAATTTGGATTCATGGAATGCAAGCCAGAACAGAATCACGACTCCATGTTGGAATTGTGTTCCTGTGTTTGATAGTTCAGAATGTATTTTAAAACAGAATTGTGGTTCCCTCAAGTAGGGGACTTCCAATTTCAGAGACCAACACCTACCACGGTTAGATCACTGGAATGTGCATGCTGGAAAAGATGCAAAAACAGTTAGGGTCCCTTCTTTTGGTCCCCAACCCCTTCTTGTGAAAACCACACCAAGTGAACAAATGCCCTTCGTTCTGATTGAAAATAACAGGAAACTGATATGATCTCCTGCTTCCCAGCTTGTTCTGCCATTGACCTGATCCCACTTCATTCATGCTCGCCTTATGTAATGAGACCATTGCCACTGCCATATATAAAGCTCTCCATAGGAATCTGGAAGGATATCGAACAATTCTTTCAGATGATATTTCTAAAGAGCTTTGAGGCAATGAGTGCTTTTTCAGCAAATTGATAACAGATCAGAGGAAGAGGCGACAGGTATCTCTTAATTTCAATTCATGATAAGGTTCCTAACTAGAAGCCCATTAGAATCACGGGGAACCTTGGAAAAAACGAAATTCAATATTTTGAATTATATACAATTTATTTTTTAAAATAAAGTACACAGTAAAATTTTATTCGGCAACACAAAAAAAAAAAAAACAAAAGAGGACGAGCCTTGGATCAACGGTAAAGTTACGCCTTTTGTGACTAGTTGATCACAGGTTCAAGTCCAAGGAAACAACCACTTTGCATAAAAGTAGGGGTAAGGCTAAGTACACTGCAACGACACTCCCCCTACCCTCACAAAGCGGGGGAGCCTCGTGGCCCAATGAACACAAAAAAGGGCTAAATTGAAGTTTTATGATTTAAGGATTACAAAAATAAGTAATTGTTGCTCAGAGGTATTTTGGAAAATAACTTTTTTTTTCATTTCATTCTAGTTATCATTCTGCATGTGAATCCAAATATAATAATCACATACCTACATTTATTATGTTCCTTTTCAAATTCCATTCCTACCTTGATTCCAATCACTCAACAATTTCATTCCAATAACCAATATAGTGTGAAATCCCATGGCATGAGCCTCACCAGGCCGTAATAAGTGCAAGAAACTCCATTTTGATGGCAACAGTCTGCTTGTCTGTTTTGGAGAGGTACTAAATCCTAATACCAAAATCACAGGTTGCAAGGGGCGCGACCATCAAAACTTATCTTAACTATGATACTTTTAGGCAGACGCAAACAATATATCCTGAGTAAAATAAAGAGGAGCAAACTGAGATCTAGTGTCATAATCATCCTCAAAATTCCACCTCCAATCCAAAAGATCTAGAGACCAGGACCAGAGAGAAGCCACAAACAAACTGCAAAATAGCAAAGAAAGTACTAGGCATACTTATGGTTCATTTTTTAACTAGAATTCAGAGAAAAATCAAGAATCAATGGGTGTTTCTAGTTCCATTGCAAATTATCAATTGCTCGCGTATTAGGGTATGATCTCAATGTTTCATTAGTGGTCCAAGTGAGAATGGAACAAGCAGTTTTGTGGGAAGAAACAAGAAAGATGAAAGAAAAACAAAAGACATGTTACTAAGCTCCACCAAATTAGCATTTAATTACTAGTTTTGCAGCAGTTACTTGTCCGAATACCTTCCAGGTAAAACCTTAGCTATTTCAGCCCATTTATTCCCATGTGTCCGATGGGCATTCATGACAGCTAGCTCCTCCTCCAGTGTCCAAGCATCCCTTTTTATATCTGGATTCAAATGATTGTGCCACCTGAAAATATTCAAGGTGTATAGTAAAAAATAAATAAATATCAGGTAAGCATACATTCAAAATTGAGTCAATTAATTGAACTATTTCTTTATCTTTTTACAATGATAACATTTTTAGAAAAATTCAAGCTCTAGCACCAGACCAAAAAGAAAAAAGAAGCATATAAAGTTGAAGAAATAAGTAAAATAATTTTTTTTCTTGAAAAAAAAACAAATTAATAGTGACAGGTAGTTCCACGACCATGCTGAGCCTTAAAAGAAGCATATGAAAAAAAATATATTAAAATCCAGATTAAAGATAGTTGAAAATTTAAACAAAAACCACAGATAATGTTATCCGTTCATAACCTCTCGCGGCATTGCTTTCCTATGCGACCTGGTAAAGACTTTGCAATGAAAGACCATTTTGTGGGGCCATGTTTAGATACTAGTTCAATAATTTTATCATCTTCCTGTAAACCAAACACGCAACATAAACACTAACATTAGAATCACAATGTCCAGGAAGGTTAAAATTAAAGGGGGAAGATCAAGAACAGGTGACAAGGGATAACCTCTTGAGTCCATGGCCCTTTAACAAGCTCTGGATTAAGAACTTTCTGCCATCGGTGCAGACATTGCACTTCTGATCTATCAGTAAAAAATTTAGCTGCATATACATTGAGATCCATATATACATCAACCATAACGTATATGATGACCATTCTTACTTAGAAATAATTTTGTAAGAATACTATAGTAAATACCAGATGATATACTGTTAATATTGCGCTTCTATCCATGCAGTTCATATTTTCATGCTACGTCGCTAAAGTTTATTCTGAAAAATTTTTCACGACTTCACTAAATAGATTCGTCAAATAAATACAAAAATATGGATCCAAAATTCATCAAAATGACTAAAGAGGTGGGGGAAAAATCTGAATCCTCAAATTCTGGCAAGGGCTTCAGTATGTAAGTTAGTTTTAAAATGGGCCACAGGACAGACTTCTTTAAACTAGGATGATGCATTTCTAAATGCAAATGGGATCTAGTAGGGATGAACTCAGTTTAATTAGTTCAGCTGTTGGTTAAAATCAATATGAAACCAATTTAAACCTATTTTTAAATATTAAACCAACGCCAAACCAAAAACCAAAAAAAGAATTACATTTGGTTGCTCAGTTTAGTTTTATATTTAAATTTGGTTGCCCAGTTTGATTTTGATAATTTTTTCTTTTTTTTTAAATGTTAAAGCTAAAAATACTCTGGCTCAAAACGTAGACCAAAAAAAATTTAAGCTTCTATTGAGCTCAAGCAATCGAGACCAACAACTACTTCATGGGCTGAAAATGCCTTTAAGTACTAAATAAATTTTTGAGTTTGTTCCTTGTAGGCTTAGAAGAGAGCCCTCAGAATGGTCAGGGACCCAACATTGAATAAGAGGGGTATTTATAATTCTCCCCACCCCCAGCATAGCAAATATGGAACAAAAGAAGTTGAAAGATCCTCCTTATCTCCTTGTCCCACATTGGTTCCAAGAGGGTAAGAGGGGTTGTCCATTGAAAATAACATCACCCCCCCCCCACCCCCCGAAAAAAATAAATAAAAAAATAAAAAAAAAAAAATCATTATGCGTCCATGCGTTTCCAGCATGCCACAAAAAGTGTCATTGAATTGAAGTTCTAAAATTAAAACTAAAAATTAAAAGTTGAAAAGTATCATAAAATGTTATGAGAATAGATTTTTCGATTAAAATATATAATATGCATGTATTTAAATTCAGCATTTTGGTCTTTTTGGATTAAGTGCCATTGCCAAGAACTCGAAACTTAAACTTAAATTTTAAAAATTTACAAGTGTAACCAAAAACCACAAACTAAACCAAATATAAGTAACATTCGAGTTTGATCTGGTCAGCAGTTTTCCAGTAATTTTCTGAACAACTCTAGGATCAAGTTACTACTCCCCTTTCCATGGGGAAACAATGGAAGTAAGAATTTCGCAATCATTCCCATATTATGCATAAATTAGAACCATAAACTTGAACAAAAAGTGTCCATATCCAACCCACATTAGTAAGATAAGAGATGGTTGAAGCAAGTTACTCCCACCCTTGACACTACTGGGCCTTGAAGTCCAATTATCCAATAAAATCATACCACTAAATAAACATGAAATCTAGCCATAGATCAAAATCCAAAATAACAGAGAGTTGGGATACAAGAACATGATTTTAATACTCTACATTAAACAAATCTTAATTTGGAAGACAGGTTCTCAATTCAGGATGATAAAGGTACAGCCATTTGATGTTAGAAACCTATTTTCAATCTATATTTTTTAACTTACAAAAAATAATCCACATACAGGGTGACAACCTTTAACCAAAACCTCAATTTTCATTTATAATATGCATCTTAATTGATTTTTACTTATCCACGAGACAAAGAAGGAAAAGAGGTGCTGATCTATTTAAAGACTACCAAAAGATAAAAGAAAGATTATGATGAGAAGCTAGAACGGAATAATTTCTAGACACAATAAAGTCAGGCACGAACATTAAGGTTAGCCTCAAAACAAGCAAAACACAAGTTGTTGATGTTATACAATCTTCTCATGCTATCTGATACAGGTCCTAATCCTGCTAAGATTGGTAATTTTTAAACAGATAAATTATATCAAAATTTATGAAGACCATCCCCATAACTAGATTAATCGTGAATTACTGTAGGAACAAATAGAAACAGGAATTTCATGACCACAAAAAATCAAAATTACTGTCAATATCAGTTCAACATCTATAACTGGTCCAGTAAAGGAACAAAAATTAACATCAATAGACACTGCTGAGGTAAGAGAGAAACCTATTTTCTTCCAACATTTTCCGTTAAATACAGCTACAGCATGTCTTAATGTATCATCCTGAAAATGTAAAATATCAAAGTTATTAGTAGCAAGACAATTTTAAGCTAAAAGGAAAAAAAATATGTACAAGCCATGAAGTTGTTCAAACTAGCAAGCAGCTAGTCAAGATAATCAGGAAAAGGCATGGTAATTTCAAAGTTGTGGAACCACATATGCATCAGTAATGATGCCACCAGTAAAACCAGAAGATTATCAATGCTGAAAGCCACTTTGAGCCTTTCCAGATTAGGTGCCTGAACAATTAATTGGGAACTTGGTTTTAAATAAAGGCCGCGACCATTACGTAACGGTTTTTTGGGTTATCGATACCGTTACACACCGCGAAATCGGTGGGACGAAAAATCACGGTTGTAGCAGCCATTACGGACCGCGACCGTTACGTGAAGGCCGCTACGGCCGTTACATAACCGCTACACGACCGTTACACCAAAAAATTATTTTATTTTTTACTTTTTCTTCTCACTTTTTCCCTCTCTTTCATATATCATTCTCAATATACCTAGTGGCAAGAGGGGGAAAAGATTATATGAGGATGACAAAGATACAAAATTTACTATTTCTTTAAATACTCACAATAGATGCATTAATTAATAATTTGAAAATACTAACTTGTTAGTAAAATATTTTATTTTGATAATACAAGTAATGATATTTATGTTCTATATTTTTCAACTTCAACCTTCTTTCTTTTCTAGCTATTTTATATTTGTATTATTCGTATGTCTTATGTTTCTAATAGATTAATGGAGTGTATAATGTATTTTGTTTTATTAATTTATTTAGTACACATAAGAATTTATCACAGATAAGAACAATGAGCAGTATAAATACGCACACACACATAATTTTTCTATCAATGGTGGTTTAAAACAAATGTAAACTTGTTGCCCTTACCAAATAACTTAGTTACACAAACTAAAGGATCCAAAATACACTAAAACTCTTTCTAAGAAGGGCTAAAAGCTTAAAATATGCAAATACGCTAATATGCACAAGGTTGTGTGTGCTTCAAAAAAATTCACGGCTGTTACACCTGCTTCTTGTTATGTAACATCCACTACCCGCTTCCCATTACACCCGTTACCGTTACATTACGCTACCCGCTACCGCGATTTAAAACCATGATTGGGAATACCTCTTCCTTGCTAATTGAGAAAATAACAAACAAGAACAAAAAGGGAAGGAGAAACTGCTAACCTCCTCAGCAGTCCAACCACCCTTTGGTCGCCTAATAGGGCCAGACGTCCTCCTTCAAAGTCAAATTTATATAATTAAACCCAATAGCCAAAACACTGTTCACAAAACTCAAAAGGAATGTAAGATGCACAAAGCAACTTTGACCACTTTAACCATTTGTTAATATATGGAAGTCATTAACACTTATATGAGTGTAAAGGATGCAACTAAGCATAAAGCAGAAATTGAGCAAAAAGCTCACAAACTCCTTGTACAAACAACAAGGCCCGCAAGCAAATTACCCCATCCAGTCGAACCATGGAACATGTGTGTTAGCCACAGCATATAAAAAGAAATTTGCACTATTTAAGTACAGATGTATAACACAAATTCATAAATTGCAATAGGATTTTCACCCCCACCAATGCCAATTTGTGTAAATATGTCACTACCATATTTATATATACCAAGGTACAGTTTCTATTACAACTAGGTTAAAATCAGAATGAGATTGAGATAAGCTTTCTAAGTGTATGATCAGCAAGATCCTACGAGGCTAAAACCTCAAGCAAGTACAAGCAAGATTTTCCCGTATGCAATAATGCAAAAGCAAAATATAGAAAATCAGTAAGCAAAAGAACAAGGATAAGCACACAATATCAAACTGAATTAAATTGTATGGAAACATTCCGTAGTCCACTCCAAAAGCCCCGGCTCGAAATGGAAAAACTGGGGATCAAAAGAAGATAAGGAACTATGGCTTTTACACACTAAAACTTGGCTACTTGTGTCATTCATGAAAATAAATCATCTCAAATATAACTTCCTTGAAAACTGTTGGCCACATAAATCTTCAAGAAGTTTCTAGATGAGATAAATCATTGAAACTCACTGCTTCTCAAATGCAAGTCACAAAAGACCCTACTTTTTTTCAAAATCCAAAAAAATGTAAGCTATAAACTCAACCATTTCTTAAAGCCCGTGAACTTTTCCAAATGCTATCTTGGTTTGCAAGAATATAATGCACTTTCAACCATGATCAAAATGAAATTCTGAACAAACATCATGACCATCCATGAATCCCTTCATCATCAATGATTCTTCTCTTTCATTTTGGTATGTAAATTTTGCTTACATCTAACCATTGAACCATCTATCCCAAACAAATAATTTATAATTAACAAGCTTACTTGTCCTAGCATTCATTTTTCTTTAGCATTTCATATGAACTGTTTCGTGCAGCCACAAGTTGTCATGATCAAACAGTTTGTTCTTTTATGTAGTATTCAGTTCACTTTGATGTTGAATTCAACAGATTAGATTTCTCATAATTCATAATATTTACTTGGAATGCAGTCCTCAGTAGGAATATTCTAACTGAAATGACATATATTCAAAAGTTAAAGAATGCACTTTCTCCAAATGTATGTGTTATGCAATTAGAGAGAGAATGGAGAGCTTTGCTTATGTCTTAGAGAGATCTAAGAGTCCAATTCTCGTTTGTTTTTGCAATGTAATTTTGTTGGGGGCTTTGGAACCTATTGTTTGGCATCTTTGGGGTACAATAGATTTATCCATCCTCTTTGGAGTGTGTGTCTTTCTTTTAGGGGGTTTTGGAAATGCAAAGAGGGAGGCTCTTTGGGATGTGCTTTCTTTGTACTTATTTGGTGCATTAGGATGGGACTAGTACTACAGTTTGTTCAGGTTTCTGCTTCCCTTATCTTTTATAGTTTTATGGAGTAGGATGGTGTCCATAACTTCTCCTTGGTGTTCTGCAATTGCATTTTCAATGGGGTTTCTCTGACTAACATCCATAGAGATTGGAGAGCTTTGCTTATCCTCCTTATTCGTATCTTTCAGGTTCTTTGTTCTCTCTTAATCCAATTCATTGTTTTTCTATTAAAAAAAAAAAAAACTCAAACTATTAGCATGACTTAAATTTTGAAACAAGTAATGTTAATGATGAATGAAACACATAATGCTTCAGTTTGAAGCTACGAAAACAAAATCTAACACCAACAACAACAACAACAAACCAACCCTTAAAACCCACCAGGTGGGGTCAGTTACATGAATCCTTTTTTTCCAATTTACGGGATCATGGGCAATTTCCTCTAACTATTTAAGGGCTATTACATTCCTACTCACTATCTCATTCCAAGTTATTTTAGGTGTACTCATACCCCTTCTACTACCACTACCAGTAACTAGCTCACTTCTTCTCACAAGTGCACTATTTGACGTACATTGCACGTTTCCAAACCATCTGAGCTTCCCTTCCTTATCTTGTCTTCTACAAGTGTTATGCTCAACTCACCACAATTTTTTTTTTTCTTGATAGCAAACCACGAATGTATCCATTCCTTAATTTATCTTTTAACGTTATACCACTCATCCACCTTAGCATCCTCCTTTCGGAAACTTTACTTTTTCGACATGTTGCTTCTTAGTTGCCAAACATTTTGATCCATACACATAGCTGGTCGTATAGTCGTCCTATAAAATTTTCCTTTTAATTTTAAAAGTATTCTACAATCAAACAACACGCCCAAAGCACTTCTCCATTCTACCCATCCTATTTTAACTCTATGTATAACACCTTCTTCGGTTTCTCCTTCAATTTGAATAATAGATCCAAGATATTTAAATCTAGTAGCGCTATTAATCTCTTGATCATCAAGTATGTTTGGTTCGCAAAATAGATATTCCTTGGAATAAGATTGAATACAATGGTAAATTTTGAAATAAAGGTAATAGTTATTCCTTGTACATTCCTTATTATTTCATCCAACATGTAATAAAAAAGTATTTAAGTTTGATATATATTGTTGGCCTACAATCTAATAGCTTAAACTTTTAGGTAAAGTGGTAACCTAATATTGCTTCAGAGCTAGTTACCAAGAGGCCCTTGGTTCTAATCTTGTTGCCCACATTCTTGTCCTAACTTAGTTAATTGACTAACTGATAGCAGATTCAAAGGAAAGTTAGGCAAATATTACACAGATGAAAGAGGAATAGAAGGTGTTAATGCTTGACATATATTGTTGGCCCACAAACTAATAGCTTAAGCTTTTAGGTAAAGTTATAATCTATCAAATCTTGTTACCGAGAGGTCCTAGGTTGTTCTAGTCTTGTTGCCCGCATTTACCCTATGGTGTTTTAAAATATTTGTATAAACTGTAATGGGTGTTATGTATCATTTGTTTATATCTACACATGCTATCAAGTTGCACCTGCAAGAAGTGTTAAAGCTTAATATACATTGTTGGCCCATGACATAATAGCTTAAGCTTTTAGGTAATCTAACAAAAAGGAATAGACATTCCCATTGTGAAATTTGATAATAATTATTCCATGTCCATTCCTTGCTATGGATTCATAAAAAGTCTCATTGTTTTTGCTTTATGCAAACAACATATCTATTCCTAGGAATAGATATTTCGCGAACCAGATGCAACCTTAATCTTTTCTCCAATATTCCTCCTAGCATGACTAATTACATTTTATATATGTTGTCTTTTTTCTATTTATCATAAAAACTTCTCTAGGTATCATATCATAGGGTTTCTCTAAGTCAATAAAAACCATATGCAAGACCCTCTTCTTTTCCTTAAATATTTTCATTGATCTTCTTAAAAGATATATAGCTCCTATAGTCAATCTCCCCAGCATAAAGCCAAATTGATTTTCGGAAACCCTCATTTCTAACCTTAGCCCTTTTAGTTTCATTGTATAATTCATAAGTTTAATTCCACAATAATTTACAAATTTGAATATTCCTTTGTTTTGTATGCAAGTACAATTTTGAAAACAAAATCTAACAAAAACTAAAATATTTTATAAACTCTAGAAATGGCATTTTCCTTCCTTCAATTGCCACTTGAAGCAAACCAATAAAATGGCAAACACCCACACACATATTCCCTGGGCAAAAGAAGAATATAAAAGTAAGTTCCAATTCCCTCACTTCATTTTTATGATATCTTAGAATGATTGGGATTCATGTAGCTCAAAATATTTATACAAGTACAAGTCTTGAATTAAAGTTCAAGAAGGTTAGGTCAACCATTTTTAGTCATTCATTCCAAAAATAAACTTTGATTTTTTTCCATATTCTCCCCAATTCTCTCACTAGAATGTAAATCATACATGTTTTTTGTTGGGTAGCTTCTAGCTTGACATACATTGTCAGCTCCTTAATTCCAAAAATAAACTTTGTTGGATGTACAGTTAGTCATTAGTCATTCCAAAAATAAACTTTGAATTTTTTTTTCCATATTCTCCCTATTTGTCTCATTTGAATGTACAACCAAACATCTTTTTTGTTGGATAGCTTGACATACATTGTGGGTTCCCACCTATTAGGCAACAGCTTAAGATTTTTTGTTAGGTGATGATCCAACATGGCATCAAAGCTACAGTTCCTAGATGCCCTTCCTATCTATGTCCTTTCCTATTATGTCTATTATAGTGCAATTGTTCCATACTTCTATTTATGTTTGTACACCTATTCAGGTTCGATTTGTTTGCCTCCCCACATGCAAAATAGGGTTAGATGTGAGAGGGCCTCTTGGATAGCTTGATATGCATTATTAGCCCACTACCCACTAGCTTTAGCTTTTAGGTGAGGTGGTCATATAAATTCTTATTTAAAGCTAATTCAGGTTTTTTTTTATTATTATGTAGATAGTATAACCATGAATAAAAATTTGTCATTTGAAAGCCACTAAATATACTTCCACAAAAATAATAGCCGCAACTTTGCTCATCTTTCTCCTACTATATGTTTTTATCATATTAAACTTCTATTCATGCTCATGAAATGAATAAATCTTCCAATTTCCAACAACTTCAAGGTAGAGATCTTACACAGCCACATTAGAATGCATTTTGGTTAATTGAGGTGCAAGCACATGCTCTTTTGTACTCATATGACCTTATCTTAGAATCCACATGAATCTTGCTTTTGCTTTTTCTAACCTCTTAATCAAGGACTAGCTTTGAAAGATTTATTAATGTAGCCACAATTTCAATAAACTTCCCCTCATCTAATGAGCGTTGAAATATTTCTAAATTATTTCCTTCATCTACAGGAACCAAATTGACACCAAAACCGAGTTCTCACCATGCAATAAACTAAACCTTAATTATCACTTCAAATCCATTCTACTTCCCCATACCACATCCTTAAATCACAGCTATGGGCAAACATATAGGTGGTGGAAGATTACTTCAGCTCGGTTAAAGCCACTTGAAGACTATTCATCTCTGCCTGTTGCCGCCGTTTCCAGCCTGATAGCCCCAATTTTGTGTTTCTAATTGTTACATTTGATAATGAAATCAAGAGAAGTGCACCAGATAATTGGAAATGGTATAATCTATCAATGAGGCTGATATGGCATGCAGTAGGATTAAAGACTTGAATAATGTTGCTCAATAAATCTGAAATACACACCCCATTTCTTCGAACCACATAATTTCCAGCAACAATGTAATTGTACCGTTGTGCAGCAAGAAAAAAATATCAATATTTACTGCCACTTCCAGAATCTACTTTTCCCAAAGCTCAAACAAAGCCCCAGTATCTACAATTAATACAATACATGCAGTTCATAACAATCAACGCATTATTCATATATAGAAGGTTATATCAAGTACAGAAAAAGATAACCAGATAAAAGAAAACAACTAAATATAGCGTCCACAGGCTTCCAATTTACAAGCAATGATGGAAGCACCTCAACTGGAGTTGATAAATTTCAATGATAGGAAAATGCAAATGTCTACATGAGGTAGCTAACAGTACCTATGAGAAGGTGATGTTGCAGCCGGGCTAGATACCCCAGGAGACTTGGCACAAAAGCTGCCACTGCCTTCGGAAACTGAGGAGCTTGAAGCAGCTGTCGATTGTTTGTTCTCTAGACAACACTCTTGCAATTTCACCTCGTCCATCTCCTTCGACCAGCGCCTCCGAAATCCAACATCCTAAATAAAATATCTTACATCATTGAACAAAACACCAAAAGCAAAACCCTCACACAATATTTTGCAAAAGGTACTCCAAATCACTTCAGACCCTAAAAACCCTACTCACCCCCAATATTTATCATCCCCAAGCCAACACGAAAAACAAACAAAACCCAGATCTTGCACTCAACAATCAGATCAAATCAAATTAACAAAAGCGAAAGTCGTAAACAGACTACGAAAATTTCAAGGACTTTGATCAACATACATGAAAAACCAATCAATCCTAAACGAGAAGAGCTAGTCAAATTCAATCTAATAGGGCTGAAATCATCAATAAAACACTCCAATACTGAAAACAACGACAAGAATTTTCAAAGACAACTCCGACATCGGCATAGCAAGCTACCTATTCTTCCAAAGTAGTGGCCAGAATCGAGGGCGAGCTCATCAATCCAACAACGGGTTCCAATCCTTCCAGCCAAGAAAACTCGGCGAGCGAGAGCGAGAGAGAACTTTCGAAAAAACCTCGCCCGTTGGAAGAGAGAGAAGGGAAGTAGAATTAAAAACAAATATACATATACCAGATTAATATAAATTTATACATAACGAATCAGCCACCGACGTCTCCGTTATCTACCGTTATACATTTCACTTAAAACCAAAACCCTACCCGCTAACGGCTATTAACGGACGTTAAAGGAAAGTTTGAACCTCAAACAGCACTCTCCCTTCGTGGCCACTCGATTGATTGTCGAACCGTTTGGGGCCGGGGTTGCTTTGTCGGTCTTTCCAGACCGCTAGATGGAAGCTGAACTAATCGGGGTTTAAGTGGGTTCTACACGAAAGGTGCATTTTAACAATATGGACGGGTGTTAGGGTGTAAGCGTCGGCTGGGACGTCAGATCTTGGGCGATGGACGGTGGATGACGTGATTAGTGTTTCACGACTCAGTTCTGATTTAATGTGGACCGTGGATGGTTTGACCAGGCAGATTTACTGGATCAGCAGCGAGACATCGTTACTGTTTTAATCTTCTGGAGGGCGTGAGTACCCGATCATTGCGGTGTGAGTGATGTACTGAATACGTTTCGAAGGCATAGCGTTAATGATAACGGGTTTAGAAGTAATTGAATCCTCTTCTTACTTTACGTCATTTATTGCATGGTAAATTGTACTAGGGGTGCGTTTGGGTGCTTCAATTTTAATTTTTTCATTTGAATTAGTGTGGTTGTATAGTTTTATGTTACATTTTATTTAAATAAATGTCAACGTTGTCTTCTAAACAATTAAAATTATTGCAATGACATCTTATTGTTAACCTCCATTTGAAATTTTGTATGAAACTTCGCATTGTCAATCTTCACGTTTGAGTAAATTGCACTAATAATATCAAGTTATTAATTAAATGATTGTTTGGAATCACTTATGGAAAAATATTTTTTTGTCTATTAATGAAAAATAATTGATAATGTTTGGTTGTATTCAAAGTAAATACTAACAATAAGTATTTATTAAATAAGTTTACTATAAGCAGTATGATATATATATATATATATATATATATATATATATATATATAATATGACACTGTGTATATGCAAGGATAAGAAAAAATTTTTAAATATAAGGTATAATTTGATAGGATTGTTCTAATTAATAAATTTATTCCAATTTCTAAATAGTGATTTTCTACCTATAATAATAATAATAATATTAATAATAATAATAATATTATTATTATTATTATTGTGTACTTAATGATCAATTAATGAGTTTTTTAATTTAAAATAATTTATTTGGGAGTACTTCCAAGTGAATAATTTTATTTTCAAAATTTTATTTTCATCTTACTTTAAAAGATGAGAGTATTTTTGCCCACAAAATGTTCTACACAATTTCTACTTTTATATATATGGTATGAAAATTTATTTCTTTTAGAAATATTTAGCCTTTCTTTTAAAAGATTAGGATGTATAATTTTATAAATTTTTTTTTAACTTTTAAAAGGCAAAGATATTTTTTGTCCATAAAAAGATTTAAACTATCCATACTCTTATATATAATATAGGTACATTATTGTTAAGTAATTATTATAGTTAAGTAATTAATATCATAATACATAACAAAATACGATATAATTATTTCATGTTAACATTTGTAATTAATATTTTTATAAATATTTTAATTAAAAATTAATTATTATTTATTTTAATAACATTTTAAATATTGTCTAACTAATAAACTAGTGTGAAAATTAATCAAAATTTTTAATTAACAAATTAATCAAATTTTTTATGAAAATTTTAATATTTTAAATTAATTAATTAATATTTATGTTAATTAACATTTTAAATGACATTTTTAGTATTTTCTACTAATGAGCAAAACGGATTACTATATTAATATTACCAAGAATGTTTCTATTAAATTATATCTAGAGTATTATTAGTAATATATTATTCTTCTATAATTTATCATTAATTCCAAATTCACAAAATGAAATTCAATAGTCAGAAAATTGTATATAGGATGAAAGGGAAATCTAGCAAGCTCCACTAGATCCGACAGAGCAACACTAGATTTGGCAACGACCCGATGAGGGAGGGAGGCGAGAAAGAGGGTGATGCAAGCAAGAGAAGGCTATTGAGGGTGGTTGAATGCATAGGAGGAGGAGGAGGCTAGCACCAAAGGAGGAGCCAATGGCGGTGGTGCAATGAGGAGGAGGTGGTCGTCAAAGGCGGCTGAGGATGAAGGAGGCAACAATGGTCGCATGAAGAGGAAGAGGTTGGTGAGGGGGTGGGGGAGGAGGAGGAGATGATAAAGGAGGAACAACTTGCACATAGAAGGTGACTTTGGGGCAAAGGAAGAGAGGGGGAAGGGACATTTCAGTATTTTACAAAATTACCACTAAAACTTGTTAAAACTACAAGTTTGCCACTTTCTCTTCCTAGAAACTTATAAGTGGTCAATAAGTGATACAATGTAATTATCAAAAGTACTTATTTTGAAAGTAGTTTGGAAAGGTAATTATTGCAACAAGCATGAAGAATACCTAATTAAGTGCTTTTTATAATAAGCACTTTTTTTAAAGACGCTCTGAAGGGGACGTAGACATTTAAGTAACACTAGCAATGTTGAATTGATGTATTAAAGAAGCTTACCATCATCAAATAAAGAGAATGTTGCTACAACAAATCCCTTTTAATAATACTCTAACAAGTCTTAAAATTTTAACATTGCTGGGGCAAAGGCTTTATTTTTAAAAAAAAAAAACACACACACACAGGAATCATCAAAGAAAGAGGATATTTCTACAACAAATCCCTTTTAATAATACTCCAATAGGTCTTAAAATTTTAACGTTGTAACCATTTGGACCAAAAGGCTTTATTTTCAAAAAAAAAAAAAAAGACTTTTTAAATCTTTTCTATGTAAACATGTTTCACAAGGGAGTTCATTTGATCTCAGACATGGAAAAATTTAGAAGATTCTTCAAAAATTTAGAAGATTCTTCAAGAATTGAAAACTACAAGAGATAGTTTGCTTATTTTCAGAAACTAGCAGGGGAGAATAGAAGTCGATCAATTCCTTTTAACTGTTTTAATCATAACCTTAGAATTCCATTCAGTGTTGAATAACCACATAGGGGAATTACTTATTTTTACATTTGCTTAATAGTACTAGAAATTTTTATGTTATTTTGTTTTTGGCAAAAAATATGAAACAATGATAGTTATACCCTTCCTACCAACCCATTTTAGACATTTTGATTGGTAATATGTGGTTTTCTAACTATTTTTTTTCCTATAGTTCTCCTTTGCCTTTCAAAAAAATTTAAATTCAAAAAATGTGTGCAATGATAGAGCTTAGCGTAAGTTCTTTTAAACTAAAAGCTCACGTAGTATTAAACACTTTAAACAAAATTTAGTTCAGTTCTCTGGTTCATTGTTTATCCACTAATTCAAGAGTGAACTTTGACATATATGTAAATGGATATGGTGTTGCTAATCATATGTGATTTAATTTTAGTTTAATTTTACCCATAGGTTGGTCTACCATGCATAGTTGGTGACTTTGTGTATTGACATGAATGTTGGTATTTCTATTTTGTTGCAAAATTGATATTAAATAGTTCTAAAATAGGACATAGTCTTGCCACATAACATTACAAGTTTGAAAAGTGTGATGTGATGAGTTGTTCCTTCTTCTTTGAATGTAACTCTAGCGCTCATATTTTGAGCGCCTAACAAATTCCAAAAATCAATGGTTGTTCACCGATTGAGTTTAAACTTGTAGTAGGAGTAAATGGTAAAACTATCCTTTTGAAGAGAGTACGAGAGATTTGATTGATTTTATCTTCTTTGAATTCAAAGTATTAGCACCCTAAATTATCCATTCCTTTGAATGGTTACCACGCTTACCTTGTGTGTGTGTGTGCGCGCGCGCGCGCGTGTTTGTAAATCCCATTTTAAAATAATTTTATGAAAACAAATATTTGAATTTTTTGGAAAAATGAAGTTAATTTTGAAAACTAGACGGTCGATCGTCTGTAGAAGTTGGTCGACCACCCTTTTAATTTTCTGCATTTCTTTTTGATTGTTCATTTTAGAAAGTTTCAAACCTTATGACTAATATGATCAAATTATACAACACATATATTAACACATACACAATGAATAAAAGAAGAAGGAATTTAGGTTTTCGATTTGGTATGACTGCATACAAAGTAGACTACCTACAAATCCTCAAGAATGAATCAAACCATCTCTAAGTCCAAAAAACATTTTTAATCAAGTTTAAAAACATTTTTTATGCTATTCTATGAAAAACATTAGAATTTGCATGATTTGGTTTCGTTACGAGGAAAACCATAAAACCCAATTTATCTTTTAGAAAAGAGGCTTTCTAAGGCATTCAATAGTCGCATCATTAATAGTTCATTAAAAAGTTAAATATTGCAAAAGCCATATTTGGTTTATTATAAAGGAAAACCATAAAACCATTTGAAAAATGTGGATTTTGGAGGAAGAACCACAAACTCGACTTGGTGTGATTTGGAAAAGATTTGAGAACATCTAAACATCACTCCATGCATGTATGACTCCAAATAACTTGAAGACTTTGCAAAAATCATGAAATTTTTTATGAAAACTCATGCAAATTTATTTGCTTTCAATGAAAAAAAAGTTGATTTTTTTTTTGTAGAGAAACCATGAAAACTTTAAGAAAAGATCAATCCTTGTTCATCAAATGTGCTCTACAATGTACTGATACACCAACATACTTGAAATCCCAAAGAAAATCAAGAGAGAGTGCAAAATAAACTCCTAAGGCTTTCATGCATTGTCCGCCCCTAATTAGAAGTTGTTTCAAAAGAAGATGCTATGCTTGAGGGATTCCGGAATCTACTAGAAAGTCAATTGTCAGTCAACATGATTACTTAAGAGAGGAATGATTCGAGTGTTCTTGAATTTCTAGTTTGTACTTCTGATAATTGGAGCATCACTATTATTCTAATGTATGCATGATTTGCCAAACTAATTCTCCCAATGGTTTGACATGTGACCAAAGGGAGCCACTTTTTTAGTTGTAAACAAGTTTATACTTTTTATTTCAATGAATGTTTTTGTTCCTATTCCATCATTGTTTTCTAAGTCATGATAGAATCACTTTTTTTTATTTGTACTTATCATCATCTTGTATTGCAAGAAAAATTAAACCATCCCTAAAATGCCTTTTGAATTATATTGATTGTAGTGGAAGTGAAATTAAGATATATTCCCAAGAGGGGGGTGAATTGGGTTATTTAAATTTATTTGCAGAATTCCTTTTTACTTTAACCCTTGATTATTTTAAACTTCAATAATTTACACAAATAATATATCTATGCAGCGACCATACTATACCAATCAAGAGTCCTAGATATGAATATGAAGATAAATATAAAATTTGAATTTACAATATAAAATTAAGATTTAATGAATTCAGTTAAGCAATTTTGATAATCTAATTTTTAGCTGGAATCAATGAAATTTATAAAAACAATTTCAGTAGTGGAAGTTGGTTTATCTCAGCATATACACTTTAATAGTATGATTAAATATCTACCCTTTTACCTCAGCTTATTTTTTCCAAGATTCAAAGACTTTTGCTAATATGAATTTTTAATTCAACATACAATCGGCAAACTTTAAGTGTTCTTGTTTCAACCAAAAAACAGTTTCCAATCATTCAACAGATTCTCCATTATTCAACCATATCAATGTCCAGCAAATTCTCAAATATTCAGCTAGTTTTCAAAGATTGTTAAATCATGCACGCAGTTTATATCCTGCAGAAATTAAAGAGTTAAGGGAAGAAGAAGTTGAATACCGTATTTTTTACAAGGTTCGACCGCAGCCTACGTCCTTGCCTCAAGCAACCCACTTTGAGGATTTCCTTTTCACTTCATTACTAGGCAAACTAAGCCTCTCTCCATTCAAGGTGGAGCTCGTCTTTCTAACGAGAACAACCCTCTTGTTAGGAAACGATTCAAAATACTTGAATCGTCAAAAATAATGCAAACAAAGCAAGATTGCTTGTACAAAAGAATGCTCCTCAATCGAGAAGATTTGTACACGTTAGAATCAAAATACTTCAAATAAATCAATATAGAATTTGAAGCTCGAAAGTATATCACCAAAAATCTGATTAAAGAGTGTGAGTTTCAAAAGATCAAATCAGAATTTCGTGAGTTTGCAGCAAAAACACAGCAGCCTCTTCAGAAAAATATTTCAACAGTATAACCAGAAAGTTTTGAAAGAATGTGTTCCATGCCATTCTCTCTTCTTACCCTAATGTGCGAGAATATTAAGTTTAAATAGTGCACTAGGGTTTCAAAAAGTTTCCCTCAAATTTTCTCTCAAGTTGGAAACCAATAATGCAAGTTTTGGAAACAAGATTAGCGCTGTTAATCTTTTAAACATACGCATCAATCGATTGGACTCGAAGAGTCAGTCGCCTGAGTTCTTTTAAAAATAGTGCATTCTGAAAGTCAGAATGGGGTCAGTCGACTGGTCCTAATAGGTCAGTCACCTATGCCTATTCTATTTGCATATTTTTGAAGTCAGTAGCACTTCAGTCTCCTAATGAAATATCATCAGTCTCCTAACCTTTCAGAAACACTTGTTTTTCAATGTTTTGGTTCCAAACTTAAATTCATACTTTGGAAAACTTAATTTGGACTTAAAGAAAATATTTTCCATGTATAAAATCTGGTATCTAGGTCAATGATATATCCTTAGAGTTTCAATCATCAATATTGAAATTTAAAGTACTTACATAAGACTTTCACTAGATAAAACTATCTAAGTTCCTAAGTCCTTAGGTGATGAGGCTTCTGACATTCTTCTGAGCTTTAAGTGAATCTTTAATAATCTCCATATCCCTCATGACTTGAAACTTCATGTTCATCATAGCTCATAGCTTTAAGTGTAATTTTCATTGGAGCTCTTCAAGCATATCCACTTGATTTTATAAAAACACTTAAGCCCTGAAATTTAACTCAAACAACCATGTTAAGTAACTTTGATTTGTTATCATCAAAACGAGTCAAGCCTTGTTAGACCAACAGGAAGTGTCTCACATAACCTTCGAGAAGAAGATAAAGAATCAGAATTGCTAAAGGAAATTTTGAGGTTGTTAGAGTGATAGAAAAAAGTAATTAAGCCGCTTGCAGAAGCAATTAATATGTGAACTTGGAAAAGGAAGAATCTCCCCTAGGAAGGTAAAATCAGGACCTTAATGGACCCTTAGGTAAGGAGTGAAATAATAATTTTGTTGCATAAGTTCAAAGATGACTTTGTCTGGTCATATCAAGACATGTGTGGTTTAGATATCAAAATGGTAGTCCATAAAAAATCTTGATGTAGCCTGGGTGTAAGTTAGTTAAGCAAAAACTTATATGGATGTGAACCCGATGGTAGATTAAAATAAAAAAGGAGGTGAACAAAAGTTTGATACATGTTTCTTGGAAGTTTTGCATGATCCAAAAATGGGTGGCTAATGTCATTCTGGTCCCCAAAAAGGATGGTCTAAATAGGATGTGTGTGGATTATAGAGATTTGAATAGGGCAAGCCCTAACTATGACTTTCCATGGCCTTATATCGATAAACTTGTGAGTAATATGGGAGGACACAAGATGTTTTCATTCATGGATGGGTTTTAGGGTACAACCAAATTTAAATGGCAAAAGAAGATTAGGCAAAAACCTATTTCATTACCTAATGGGACACCTTTTGCTACAAGGGCATACCCTTTGGGCTGAAGAATGCTGGCGTCACTTATCAAAGAGCTATGGTGACCCTTTTTCGTAATATGATGCATAAAGAATTAGAGGTTTATGAAAAGTAAGATGTACTCCCAAGAGGGGGGTGAATTAGGTTTTTAAAACTTTTTTTTTAAAATTTTTGTTTTACAAGTTCTTTTAGTTTAGTATTAACTCCTTTTTCAATTTAATTTGCAATCATAACAATCAATCTTCACAAGTACAATTAATTTGTAACAACCAACACTCAAACCAATCAATAAAGTAAGCTTGAAATTGCATGAAATTGCAATATGAAATAGAAATTCCAACCAATATATTAATAAGCTTTGGTATTAATCAATCAACGTAGTCACTTGTGGTTTCTGCAATATATTGATCAATCAACGTACTCCCTTATGGTTTCCGCAATTTCCAAAGGCAAATTAATAACCAGCAAATTAAGTACACAACCACGCAGTTTATAAGTGTTGAAATTTAAAAAGAGAAGGGAAGAGAGTGATACCAAGTTTTTACGAGGTTTGGCTATACCACTCCTTTACAGGCACCTTTACAACACTCCTTCAATAGGATAGAGTCCTCCTCTCCAAGTGATACCCCATGTTAGGTACAACGATTCAACAACTTGAACCGTAAAAAAGAAACAAGAAACAAGAACAAATTCTTGTGTATAAAGACACTCTCAAATAGAGCTGATTAGTATAAGTTCAAAGCACAAATACTACACTTCAATCAAATATCAAATAGAGAAGATATGAAGCTCAAGAATGTTTATCATCGGAGGTTCTTTCTTAAATTTGAGGAACGCAATAGAAAATCAAGAACCGTAGGCTTTTGATCAGCAAAATCTCAGTAGTAATTTTCAGCAAGAGTTTGAGCAAGAGAGAGCTTTTGAAGAGATTACAATATCAATACTTGATTGTTGTTTGTATTGTTTGGTGTGTAAAAATCCTTGGGTTTAGGGAGTATTTATAGAGTTTAGAAAGTAATTTCGTGTTTCCCATGTCACTTGGAGTGTTTCCCAAGTTTTTACAACATTTAGAATTCAAAAACTTAATTTTGGAAATTTCCCGTTACTGTTTAAAATTTGAAATTTCTGCAAGTCAATCAAGTGGGTCAATCAACTGGGCCTATTCTATTTGGGGTTAGTCGACTGGGCCAGTTTTGTTTGAGCAGAAAATCAGAATAAAAATTGTCAGTTGACTGGACTTGTTGGGTCAGTCAGTTGAGCTGTCAAATTTTCACAATCTTCAATTTTTCAAGACTTTGATACTTTAATTTTTGAAAAACTCAAATATAACTTTAAAAATCATTTTCTGAGGTTTTCAAAAATTGGCCTCTAAGCCTATAATGAAACCTAAAGAGCTTCATATATTCATATTGATATCGAATGAAGTACTTACATGAGACTTCTTAAATTTAAACACTCTAAGCACTAAGTCTTCATACTTTTCCATTTCTTTGAATCCATCTTGACTTCATGCTTTGAGCTTCATTACATTTGTCTATCTTTGAAACCAAGCTTTAATATCCGTTAAGATTTCATTTGATTGTCTTTGAAGTATAAGCTTTCTCTTTTAATAAGGCTTGTGAGCATTTTGAGCACTTGATCTTGAACTTATATGCTTGTTTCTTGAAACATTATATCTTTAACCAACACATGTTAAATTCCTTTGATTTGTTATCATCAAAATAAGATTCGTAAGCATTGTTAGGCCAACAAGCTCCCCCTTTTTGATGATGACAAATAAGGAGAAAAAGTGAGTGAACCTTGATAAGGCTCCCCCTTACAACAAGCATACTTTTAACAATGTTTGAAAAAAAAAAATGAAATATCAGATATTATGTCTCATATTTTCATATCTTATATTTCAAGATCATTATGTCTTTTAACAATGTTCGAAAAAAAAAATGAAATATCAAATATTATGTCTCATATTATCATATCTTATATTTCGAGATCATTATGTCTCATATTATCATATCTCATATCAGCATACAGCATGTCTAAGATCTATCTTTTTCAGATTCAATGTTGCATCATTCATTTTTGCTCAAGGCTTTTCTCCCCCTTTTGACATCAGTCAAAACGTATTAAAGCAAAGTTAAATGCAGACACTTGAAAGCACAAAATAGATAGTCATATTCATCCAGATGCATACAAAAGTGTCAAAAACATCGGGAGATACAAAACAAAAAAAACATAGAAACATAGTATCATGAAACTAAGATACAAAGCATAAAGAGCAACAAAAGATCAATCATCTGTAGCATCATCATCATCATTAGTTGCATTTCCTTCATCTTCTTTAGTGCTTTCATCATCACTTTCTTCTTCTTCTTCTTCTGTTGTTTCTTCTTCACCATCACTTTCATCATCACTTACAGGAGCAGAGCTAATATCCAAAGGATCTATACCGCGTGAAGAACTAGCCATATGTTGTTCAATACGACCAAGTCGCTAATCAAGTGAGGAATAGTTGGTCTAAAGAGAAGCAAAATTTTCTTGAAGACATTGGAGTCTAGATCTCATGTCATTACTGAAGGTGGTGAATTGGTGATGAAAAGGAAGGAACCATTAAGGAGTAGCGTCAATCTGAGAAGTAGGATGCTGAACTGGGGGTTGTGGTTTAGGAGCTTGGCTTTGCCTTCCACTACCTTTGAGAAACCAACCTTACTTATATTTTTCATATCTCATTTGCTTGAGCGTGGTAGAATTGAAAAGATCATAATGGGTACATTTGACAAAAAAATCAGTAGAGAGGAAACATGCAGATGAGCGAAGAGCAGATTCAAAATTCCTCCATAAGGAAGAATGACCCGGCGAGCCTCAGTACGGGATATCATCCATTTAAGAACTAGGCTTGATAAGTCAAGTTTCTTGCCTTTGAGGAAACACCATAGCACAAAACAATCCAGGTACGAGACATAAGCATGAGAACCAGCCTGAAGGAGGATATTGTATGTGATGATCTTTTGAAGTATCTGGGCTTGGAGGTTTAGTTTTTTGTACAAAGGAGGATTTTCGAAGGAAACGGGTTCATTGACCATGATTAATGGAAAAAATTCTTCAGGAGTAAATCCTTGCTCCATTATCTATGATGATCTAAAGTGAGGACATTCGAATTCTCCTTGGTTTATGTTGAAGATATTGGCCAGGGTTTGAAGTGTAAGAGTGATGGACTTACCCATAACTTCAGTAGTGATTACCGATTCTCCTTTAACCAAGTTTGCGTAGAAAATTTTTACAAGTTTAAGGAAGTGTCCTTTGGCTTGGTAGGTAACAAAATTTTGCCAACCCAGGTTACTAAACATTTATAGAATGTGGGGAAAATTTTCTCTTAAAAATGAAGTATCAAGGACTTTACCCAAAATCGGATCTGCTGAACAAAGATAATTTCTATAGAAACTCTTAGCATTTGGAGTGATGAGCCATTGTTCAATGGAGGATTCTTCAGTAGCTTGTGAGGAAGTCTTACGCCCAACCGTTTTTGTTCTCGGCATCGTGAGTTCCAAGGAAAAATTGAACTGTAAAAAAACCTAGATTTTTTAGGGGGAATGATAGAGGGTAATGAGTCTCAAAGATTAATCGGAGGTTTTTGGAGTTTGGAGTGCTGAAGATCTAAGGGGAATGAAGGAAAAAGAGAAGTAGGACATGGCTAGTTGACTGACAGCTCGAAATGTTAGGGTTTTGTTCTCGGGTCGTTTTTTAAGCTCCGTCAGTCAGTCAACTGGACTCAAGTTTAATCGGCTGACCTTGCTCTCTTTTAAAAAATCTTTCTTCAAACAATCTCTCTGTTGTGTAACAATCCAAGCTCTCTTCTTATAAATATAAATCTATCTTCCGGTAAAGGTTTGGTAAAAATATCCGCCCATTGGTCACTTGTACTCACAAATTCAAGTATAATATCTTCTTTTTGCACATGATCTCTTAAAAAATGATGTCTTATGTCAATATGCTTGGTTCTTGAGTGTGATATAGGATTTTTGGAAATATTTATCGCACTTGTATTATCACACTTTGTAGGAATTGCTGAGTACTCTAAATTAAAGTCTTTTAATTGTTGTTTCATATAGAGTGTTTGAGCACAACAGCTACCTGCTGCAACATACTCAACTTCAGCAATAGATAAGGCTATTGAATTTTGTTTCTTGGAGAACCAAGACACAAGAGATCGTCCTAGGAAATGACAAGTTCCACTTGTGCTTTTTCTATCAATTTTACATCCCGTATAATTTGTATTTGAATAATTAATCATCTCAAATCCAGTGTCCTGAGGATACCATAGTCCTAAATCAATAGCGTCTATCAAATATCTTAGGATTCTTTTTACCACAATCTGATGAGATTCCTTAGGGGCAGATTGAAATCGGGCACACATGCATACACTAAACATAATATCAGGTCTACTAGCTATCAAGTATAGTAAACTACCTATCATGCCTCAATGGTATTTCATGTCAATTGGTTTTCCTTTTTCATCCTTATCAAGACTTATGGTAGTACTCATTGGTGTTCCTATGGGCTTGCTACCTTCCATGTCAAATTTCTTAAGCATGTCCCTTATATATTTTGATTGATTTATAAATGTACCATTTTTAGCTTGCTTGATTTGTAATCCTAGAAAGTAATTTATGTAATTTTAACTATTTAAAATAATAATAAAGAAAATAAAAGGAAAAGGGGAAATAGAAGAAAGAGAAAATAAATTTTAAAAGGATATTAAATAGGTGCTCGTCGGCGAGCAGGATTTTCTCGTCGATGAGAGATCTATAGAAGCTCGTTGGCGAGTATGTATGTCTAGTCGACGAGGATTAACCGAGAGGTTTTGAGATGTTCTGAAACTCGTCAACGAGCTCACGGTCTTGTCGATGAGTGTTTTTCAGTTGTTCATCGACAAGTTTTATCTTTTCGTCAACGAGTCCACATGGCAAAGACGAGTATATAGGGGTCTAAGGTAGCTTAGCTACGAAGGAAATCATTTTTCCTTCGTTTCTCTCTCTCTCTCTCTCTCTCTCTCTCTCTCTCTAAAATCGTCTTTCTCACTACTCTCTAAGAATCCGACCCGAATTCAGCCCGAATCAATGATCGGAGGTCGCTACAGTGTTCTAGGGAAGATTCTCTACACATCTAGCGGATTAGTTTTCTAAACTGGGCTTTTTGAGAAATGCTCCTAAGTTGAGGTAAGGGTCTGGATTCTTAGTTTTCAGTTTTTAAAAGTTTATTTAAGGTTTATAAGTTGAGAAAATGTAGAAATAATAGCTTATTTTGGGGTTTATTTAATTAAACTAGGGTTTTTGAACTAGGGTCCAAGTGAGCATCATAGGCGTCAGTTTGGGATACTTGTTAGTGAATTTCAAGGGTTCAGGTAAGGGAAAATTTTATATATTAAATTAGGTTTTTATGAATTAAATAAAAATGGACTATGTTTTATATGTATATGAGTTTTCATGTGGGTATAAAATGTCAATCATGTAAATTATGTTTTCTAAGCTTAGGGCTGCTTATTTAACTATGTATATGTGAAAATGAACCAATGAATGCGAATAATATTTTCAAGATAATTATGTAAGAAATAAAAGGTATATTTTCAGTATATGAATATTAAAAGTTAATTGACATATTTTATAGGGAATGTATGAATTTTATTGCTAAATTGTGTGGCATGAGTAAATATAAATTCTATGCAAATATATGTTATACGTATGAGATGTAGGTTATGTAAGGAATGCACTAAGGGTAAAAATGTGATATGAATTATACTGCTTGTGCTTGTTAATGAAATCATGTATACAATGACAGCTAAAAGGAGATGTAGATTAATTGATGACAGCTAAAACGAGTTGTGTTAGCATATTTTAGCGCATTTCTCTATGGACTAACTGATGTATAGCTAAAAGGAACTATAGTACGAATGAATGAAATGAAATGGAATGAGTATGAAATGTGAAATGTGAACGATGTAAAAGGTGAAAGGTTACGTAAAGTGTAATGCTAAAGTTATGAACATGAACAGTTATGGATGATTGAATAACGACAAATAGAATAATGTATTATGGTATTATCAGGTATTTATGCTAGTAGAACGTGTTATGCTAGGGCGGGGCAAACTCTTTGCCTGAGGGCTTGCTGAGAAAGGTGAGTGCACTAGTAGTATGAGATGTAGCAGTAGACTACATAACGCACTAGGGCAGAGGGAAACTACTTGTATGGATGGGTAGATTTCCTTATTCTTGGGGGCCTTCGCTGGTAAACTTTGTCTGAATTGCTTGAGTATGAGATTAATTTATTACTTGAAGGTTTACTGAGTAAGGTGAGTGCTCTGGTATAATTCAGTTGTGACCTTTGGGTTGCTTAATGTATCAGGATAGAAGGGTGCTACTTGTATGAGTGGGTAATCACTCTTATCTTTGGGTAGTCTCATGAGTAAATATTCTGCATGTGATGAATAGGATCAGGAAATGATTTCAGAATTTATGTTAATGGTTTGCAAATAATATTAAAATGTTGATTATAATCTCATGTTGACCACACGTTGTTTTAATATATATTGTTTCTTTCCCTTACTTAGATGTGTCTCACCCGATTATGAATTTATCTTTTCAGGACCACCACGTAAACGAACTTAGAGAAGCTCGAGGTTGATAGAATTTTTGGGGTTCTAGATAAAGAAAAGGGTATAAATATTTTTGATGATATTTTGAGATGTAAATAAGTTATGTTTTACATTTTATGTTTTAAAGTCTCCTGAGGTATGAATGGTTGTGGAACATATTGGTGTTTGTGAATGCTGATTATTTTTGGAGATATGTGGATGTATATAGGAATACCGGCGATGAATGGCTATTATGGATTACAAATAGAATTAGTAAACTATGGTATTTATTATTATGATTGAGGATCATAGTTACGTTTTCCGCTGCGAATGTATTTATTTATTGAAGGAATATCAGGCATTAATCAGGTATAATGCATCGGACCGGGTTTTAGGGTTCGAGGTGTTATATTTTGGTATCAGAGCAATAGATTTTGGGTTTTGCTAACTTAGAGATGATTTATACCAGAGTATAGGAATTAGTTAGAATAAGGATGAACAGGTTAGGTGTTGAGAAGTAGGTTTTGTAATAACCCGAAAAAAAAAATTAAAAAAAATAATTAATTAAAAAAATTAAAATTAAAAGTAATTATTGATTAGCTAATCAGTTAAATATTATTAAATTACTGTACTAAATAAACAAATAAAGAAAATAGAAAAAAAATTATATTTAATTAAAATTATTTATTAGTAATTAATTAGTTAAACATTATTAACTTGAAATAATTAATGTAATTAAAATGATGATTATATATAAAGTATATGTAAGTTAAGTTAAAGTAAAAGTAAGTTTTTTTAAAAAAAAAAAAACCTTAAGGAAGCCTAAAGCTTCTTGCGCAGATTCTGCATTCATCTTTTAGGTTTCATCTCCCTCTCACTGTCTCTGTCTCCGTCTGCGTCTCCTCTCTCTCTTCCCTTATTTCTCGACGGATATTGGACCGATCAGGAAACGGAAGGTGCCATTGGGTTCCTAACTCCGCCACCGACATTTCTACTGGAGCGGATTTGTCGTGGAAATGGCTTAGGCATTGCTCTTGGGGAAAGGTAATTTTTCCCTATTTTCTCAATTTTGCTTCAAATCTGCTGTTAAATCGACGATCAATCACCACCACTGGGTCCTAGTCGTCGATATCATCATTTTGGCGTGGGTAATTTTTCAATTAGGGTTTTTTAGGCCATACTCCAAAGCGAGAGTGGGATTTGGGAAATTTGGCAATTTGGCTAAATTTAAGGGTATATTTATTTATTTAGGAATTATGACCCTAGGAAATATTTAAATAATATTTTATTCAGGAATAATTTATTGGAGTTAGGAATTTTTATTCAGGGTCCGGGTGAGCGCCGCAGGTATTTTTCGGAGTCCTTGTTGGCGTAGTTCAAGAAACCAGGTAAAGGAAAAAATATATATTAAATCAGAATTTTTATGAATTTAATGGAAAAATAAATTGTGTTATATGTACGTGTATATGTTTCAATATGGATAAAATGCCAACTGTTTAAATTATATTTTTTCGAGTTTAGGGTTGTTTATTAGATATATATATATACATGCGAAAATGAACTGATGAAAGTGGGAAATATTTTCAGGATAATTATGTAAGAAATGAAAGGTATTTTTAGTATATAAACATTAAATGTTGGTTGGCTTATTTTTACAGGTTGTGTATGAATTTTATTGCTAAATTGTGTGGCATGAGTAAATAGAATGCTGTGTGGAAATATATTTTAAATGTATGAGATGTAGGTTAAGTAAGTAATGTATTGTGAATAAAACATGACATGGACTATGTTGCTTGTGTGTGTTAATGTAATCATGTAAACAGCTAAAATATGCTGGGTAAATAGCTGAAATATACTGGGTAAAATAGCTAAAAGTGGCTAGGTAAATGTGTAACAGGTAAAAGTGGCTGGGTAAATGTGTAACAGCTGAAAGTGGTTGGGTAAATGTGTCACAGTTGAAAGTGGCTGGGTAAATGTGTCACAGCTCAAAGTGGCTGGGTAAATGTGTAACAGCTGAAAGTGGCTGAGTAAATGTGTAACGGCTGAAAGTGGCTAGGTAAATGTGTCACAGCTGAAAGTGGCTGGGTAAACGTGTCACGGCTAAAAGTGGCTGGGTAAATGTGAAACAGCTGAAAGTGGTTGGGTAAATGTATGACAGCTGAAAAATACTGGGTAAAACAGCTGAAAGATGCTGGGTATGAAATGAAATGAAATGAAAAGGGAAATGAATGAAATGGAAATGAAATATGAAATGTGAATGATGTAAAATGGGAAAAAGTCACTTAAAGTGAAATGCAATGCAATGTTAAGCCAAGAATATGAACAGGAATGAATGTGCATGAATGTATAATGACAGAAAAAAATGTTGTATTATGATATTAGAAGTATGTATGTACGTCGAACATGTTACGATTGGGCGATGCATACCTTTCGCATGCACTAGTAGCTACAGATGTAGCCGCATAACGTACTAGGGCAGAGGGAACCTACTTGTATGGGCGGGTAGATTTCCCTATCCTTAGGGCCTTTGTTGATAAATTATTGTTGAACTGTATGAGTACGAGATTAATTTTATCACTTGAGGGCTTACTGAGTAAGGTGAGTGCCTTGGTATGCTTTAGCTGCGACCTTTGAGTTGCCTAAATATCAGAGCAGAGGGGTGCTACTTGTATGGGCAGGTAATCACCCCTATCCTCAGGTAATCTCGTGGGTTAAACATTTGCAAGTGTTTGATTAGGTTCAGGGAATGATTTTAGAAATTATGTTAACGATTTTCAAATGTTAAATAATATGTCATATATGAACTTATGTTGGTCACACACTGTTTTAATATATTGTTTCTTCCCTCACTGAGATGTGTCTCACCCAATATGAATTCATTTTTTTTTTCAGGATTTCTCAGGATCGAGCTTTGAGAGCTCGAGATTTTATAACATTTTTTGGAAGATATAAGAAAAAGGATATATTTTTATGTTAATTTTGATATGTATATTCTATATTTTATGTCTTTATGTTTTAAGTCAGTTATGAAAGGATAGTTGTGAAACATACTGGTATTAGTGGATAATGTTTTGGAGACATGTATATATTTGAATACTGGTGGATGATTAATTTATTATGGTTGGTAGTTAGAATTAGTAAACTTTGGTATTATGTTATATGGAGATTATGGTTATGTTTTCCACTGCGTATATGTTGATTATGGATCATCAGGGATTTTATCAGGTATAACGCGCTGGACCCGGAAAAAAGGGTCGAGGCATTACAAGTTTGGTGTAGGGAAGTATAGGATTTTGTTTTGTAGTTTAGAGGTGGAAGTACATCGATGTTTTCCAGTGATTTTTCTGAAGCAATCGACGGCCTCAGAAAAGTCATGGTAAACCCTAGATGTTTTCGTTTCTAAATTGTGAGACTAGTCCTTGTATGGAAAACTTGGATATATATATATATATATGATTTAAATTATATAATTATGTTGTTAGGATTATGATATGGAATTCTTATCTCTTTTCTGTCCTATTTTCAGGATGGATCCTAGAGATGAGAATATAGAGGCTAAAAGCAGGGAAGGTTCAGATACTTCCAAAGAAGAGGACATTGATACCTCCAAGGTGCTGCGAGGTATAGCCCACCAGGTTAGGGCAGAGATGAAGAAGGATCCTAAAGAACATAACTATCCACTTACAGGTAAGGGCTGCAACATTAAGGAGTTTATGAAGATGAACCCTCCGGCTTTTGTAGGAGGACCTAATCCAGTGGCTGCAGAGAATTGGATACAGGAAATAGAGGAGATCAGGGTCATACTCGACTGCACAGATGAGCAGAAGTCTATTATGCTGCATTCAAAATGACTAGAAAGGCAAAACGCTGGTGGCTTTCTACGAAGCTACTAGAGGACCAGAGGCTTGAAAAAATAACCCTTACTTGGGAGGGATTCAAGGAGTTGTTCTTTGACAGGTATTTTCCTTCATCTGTTAGAGAGGAAAAGATTGAGGAGTTTACTAATCTGTCCTAGGGGGAGATGACCATTGCGGAATATGCAGCGAAATTTGTGGAGCTTTCTCGCTTCACACTTTTTCTAATCCCAAACGAGGCAAGGAAGGCGAGGAAATTTGAAAAAGGCCTGAGGAGCAGAATATACGAGCCAGTGGTGGGGTTTCAGGTTCAGACTTTCTCCAAATTAGTTGATAAGGCTTCGGTGCTAAAAAAGAGTATTCAGGGCAACACATAGCCTTTAGAGCAGAAGAAGAGGCCTGCACCATCTAGTTTTTAGGCCGAGGTCAGTCAGGGATCAAGGAAGAAAGGAAAAGAGGCAATGGACTCTGTATGTCAGAAGTGTAATAAAGGCATAGGGGCAAATGCTGGTTTGGCACTCCGAATTTTTTTAGGTGCGGTAAGCCAGGCCATATCAAGAAAAATTGTTAGGAACCGTTGCCTATGACATCTGTTTAGAACCAGGACAGGGGAAAACAGCAAGTACCACTTGGAAGAGATGCTCCACCCCGACTGTATACACTTCAGATTGAGGAGGATGCCATCAGAGAAGCAGGTATGAGATTATAATTAAGGAAATTATAAATTAATTCAATTATGGGTGATATGTGCGTATTGAATTGTATGACTTAATGACTCCTAATGATGTGAAAGGATAATTAGTAGGTAAAATTTCGAGGATGAAATTTATTTAAGGAGAGGAGAATGTAACGACCCGGAGAATTTTAACTATTTAAAATAATAAGAAAGAAAATAAAAGGAAAAGGGGAAATAGAAGAAAGTGAAAAGAAATTTTAAAAGGATATTAAATAGGTGCTCATCGGTGAGCAGGATTTTCTCGTCGACGAGAGATCTATAGAAACTCATCACCGAGTATATATGTCTCGTCAATGAGGATTAACCGAAAGGTTTTGAGATGTTCTGAAACTCGTCAACGAGCTCATGATCTTGTTGACGAGTGTTCTTCAGTGGTTCATCGACGAGTCTTCTCTCTCTAAAATCGTCTCTCTCACTTCTTTCTAAGAATCCGGCCCGGATTCAGCCTGAATCGACGATCGAAGGTCGCTACGGTGTTCTAGGGAAGATTCTCTACACATCTAGCGGATCAATTTTCTAAACTGAGCTTTTCAGGAAACGCTCCTAAGTTAAGATAAGGGTCTGGATTCTTATTTTTCAGTTTTTAAAAGTTTATTTAAAGTTTATAAGTTGAGAAAATGCAGAAATAATAACTTATTTTGGGGTTTATTTACTTAAACTAGGGTTTTTGAACTAAGGTCTGGGTGAGCATCACATGCGTCAATTTGAGATACCTGTTGGTGAATTTCAAGGATTCAGGTAAGGGGAAATTTTATATATTAAATCAGGTTTTTATGAATTAAATAAAAATGAACTATGTTGTATATGTATATAAGTTTTCATGTGGGTATAAAATGCCAATCAGGTAAATTATGTTTTCTGAGCCTAGGGTTGCTTATTTAGCTATGTATATGTGAAAATGAACCAATGAAAGCAAATAATATTTTCAGGATAATTATGTAAGAAATGAAAGATATATTTTCAGTATATGAACATTAAAAGTTGATTGGCCTATTTTATAGGGAATATATGAATTTTACCACTAAATTGTGTGGCATAAGTAAATATAAATTCTATACAAATATATGTTATACGTATGAGATGTAGGTTATGTAAGGAATGCACTGAGGATAAAAATGTGATATGAATTATGCTGCTTGTGTTTGTTAATGAAACCATGTATACAATGACAGCTAAAAGGAGTTGTAAATTAATTGATGACAGCTAAAAGGAGTCGTGTTAGTAGATTTTAGCGCTTTTCTTTATGGACTAACTGATGTACAACTAAAATGAGCTGTAGTACGAATGAATGAAATGAAATGGAAATGTAAATGAAATGAGTATGAAATGTGAAATGTGAACGATGTAAAAGGTGAAAGGTTACATAAAGTTATGAACATGAACAATTTTGGATGATTGAATAACGACAAACAGAATAATGTTTTATTGTATTATCAAGTATTTAAGCTAGTAGAACATGTTACACTAGGGCGGGGCAAACTCTTTGCCTGAGGGCTTGCTGAGAAAGGTAAGTGCACTAGTAGTATCAGATGTAGCAGTTGGCTACATAACGTACTAGGGTAGAGGGAAACTACTTGTATGGGCGGGTAGATTTCCTTATTCTTGGGGGCCTTCATTGGTAAACTTTGTATGAATTGCGTGAGTACGAGATTAATTTATTACTTGAAGGCTTACTGAGTAAGGTGAGTGCTCTGATATGCTTCAGTTGTGACCTTTGGGTTGCTTAATGTATCAGGGGCAGAGGGGTGCTACTTGTATGGGTGGGTAATCACCCTTATCTTTGGGTAGTCTCGTGAGTAAATATTATGCATGTGTATGAATAGGATTAGGAAATGATTTCATAATTTATGTTAATGGTTTGCAAATAATATTAAAATGTTGATTATAATCTCATGTTGACCACACGCTGTTTTAATATATATTGTTTCTTTCCCTTACTGACATGTGTCTCACCCGATTACGAATTTATCTTTTCAGGACCACCGCGTAAACGAGCCTAGAGAAGCTCGAGGTTGATAGCATTTTTGGGGTTCTAGATAAAGAAAAGGGTATAAATATTTTTGATGATATTTTGAGATGTAAATAAGTTATGTTTTACGTTTTATGTTTTAAAGTCTTCTGAGGTATGAATGGTTGTGGAACATACTGGTGTTTGTGAATACTGATTATTTTTCGAGATATGTGGATATATATAGGAATAAAGGTGATGAATGGCTAATATGGATTACAAATAGAATTAGTAAACTTTGGTATTTATTATTACGATTGAGGATCATAGTTATGTTTTCCGCTGTGAATGTATTTATTTATTTATGGAATATCAGGCATTAATCAGGTATAACGCACCGGATTAGGGTTTGGGGCATTACAATTTAAGTCTCCCATCATACTCATTTCAAATTCGTTTTGCATACATTTTACAAATTCCCTACATAAATCATCGTTTGTAACACCAAATATGATATCATCAACATAAATTTGTATAAGAAGCATATCTTTATTCTTAGATTTTATAAATAAGGTGTTGTCCGCCTTTCCTTTTGAAAAACCATTTTCTAGTAGGAATCCACTTAACCTCTCATACCAAGCTCTAGGAACTTATTTTAACCCATATAATGCTTTTGTTAATCTAAATACATAATCAAGGTTATTTATATCCTCAAAACCAGAAGGTTGTGCTACATATACTTTTTCATTTATAAAACCATTTAAAAATGCGCTCTTCACATCCATTTGATAAAGTTTAAATTCTTGGTGAGATGCATAGGCTAATAACATTCTTATTGCTTCCATTCTAGCTACGGGAGCAAAGGTTTCATTGTAGTCTATTCCTTCTTCTTGGTTATATCTTTAAGCTACAAATCTAGCTTTATTTCTTACTACAATACCATTTTCATCCTTTTTATTCCTAAATACCTATCTAGTTCCAATTATTGAATGATCAACAGGTCTAGGAACTAATTTCCATACTCTATTTCTTTCAAACTAATTTAATTCTTCTTACATTGTTGTTATCTATGAATCATTACTTAATACTTCTTCAATGTTCTTAGGTTCTTCTTGGGATAGAAATGACTAACGATTACATAGGTTTTTCAATGAAGATCTAGTTGATACGCCTTGTGATGGTTCTCCTATGATTTGATCTACTAGATGATTTCTTACAAATTTTCATTCTTTAGGTAATTCATAATTTTCAGTAGGATCATTATTTAGAGTTACTTCATTTTTCTCTTCTTTTACTTCTATGATTTCTAAGTCTTCTAGTTTTTGTGTAGCATCAGCTTTAACTTCTTCAAAATCATTTGCTTGTGCAAATGGATTTATTTCATCAAAGGTTACATGAATTGATTCTATAATTGTAAGAGTTCTTTTATTATAGATTCTAAATGCTTTTCTATTCAATGCATGCCCTAAAAAAATTCATTCATTTGATTTTGCATCAAATTTTCCTAAGTTATCTTTATCATTTAGTACAAAGCACTTGCATCCAAAAACATGAAAGTAAGCTATGTTAGGACTTCTTCCTTTCCATAGTTCATAGGGGGTTTTATTTAAGGTTGATCTAACGCAAATTCTATTCATTACATAACATGCAGTATTAACCACTTCAGCCCAAAAGTACTTAGGTAATTTGTGTTCATTTAACATGGTCCTAACCATTTCTTGAAGGGATCTATCCTTTCTTTCAACAACTCCATTTTGTTGTGGAGTTTTAGGTGCTGAAAATTTATGTTTTATTCCATGTTCCTTGCAAAATTTATTAATATTTTTATTATTGAATTCTCTTCCTTTATCATTTCTAATATTTAAAACACAATATCCCTTTTCATTTTGAAGTCTTTTACATAAGTTTATCAACATATTGCAAGCTTCATCTTTTGAAGCTAAGAAGAGTACCCACGTAAACCTGGAATAGTCATCAATGATGACGAAAGCATATTGCTTTCCTCCTAGACTTTGTGTTCTAATAGGGCCAAATAAATCTAAGTGAATAAGCTCTAAGGGCCTGCTAGTGGAAATATGTTTCTTCTTCTTAAAGTTGGACTTAGTTTGCTTTCCTAGTTGACAAGCATCACAAATTTATCTTTTACAAACTTAGTGCTTGGTAGTCCTCTAACTAAGTTCTTTTTAGCTAATTTTGATAGTGAGTCCATACTAGTGTGTCCTAATCTTCTATGTCATAGCCAACTTGCTTCATTTATGGCTGCTAAGCATGTGATATCTTGTGAATTTAGATCTTCAAAATTTATGCAATATACATTATCAATTCTTTTAGCGGTGAATAGAACATTATGTTTTTCTCTATTTTCAACAATGCATTTTTCTTGTTTGAAAATTATGTCAAATCCTTTATCACTTAGTTGTCATTATATAAATGACATGATTACTAAGTCTACAAGCAATGAAAAATGCACAAAAATCCTATGAAAGCTATTTGAAAGGCTTTGGAAGCAAAAATTAAGGCTAAATTCGGCTAAGTGTACCTTTGGTGCCAAGTCCAGGAAGTTGCTAGGATTCATTGTTAGTCAAAGATGGATAGAAGTCAACCCAGAGAAAGTCTCAGCAATTGAATAGTTGTAACCCCCTTCTACGTAAAAGCAAGTTTGGGGCTTTTTAGGGAGGTTGAACTACATTGCCTTATTTATATTATAGTTGGCAACTACCTGCAAACCAATTTTCAAGTTGTTGAGGAAAAACAATCGCGAAGAATGGAATGATGAGTGCCAAACAGCCTTAGAGAAACTCAAGAAATATTAAGAGAATCCACCAATCTTAATGTCACTGGTGTTGGGACAACCACTAATTTTGTACATTACGTAAGAAGAATCCACGGGATGTAAGTTCTGCCAAACTGATAAGTCATGAAAGAAAGAGAAATACATATAATATTTGAGTAAGAAATTCAATCAATGTAAATCCAGGTATTTGGCAATGGAACATACATGTTGCATGCTTGCCTGGACCACCCACCATTTAAGACAATAGATGTTGTACCACATGACTTACCTCATTTCCCAAATATATCCTTTGAAATATATCTTTAAAAAATCAGATTTGTGAGGGATGATGGTGTATTAGAACATGATGTTAACCAAGTATGATATAGTTTACAAGTCAGCTAAAACAATAAAGGGACAGGTAGTAGCAGACCATTTAGTTGATCATATGATGAAAGAAAAGAGCTAGTGGACATGAGTTTCTTAGATGAAGATATTCTAGCCATGGACAAGGGAGCAATCGAGTGGAAGATGTATTTTAATGGTGTTGCAAATATAAATGGTTGTGGAATAAGGATAGTTCTAGTGTAACCTAAGGGAGATCGATTCCCCATCACCACTAAGCTAACCTTTTTGTGTACTAACAATATCATAGAGTATAAGAAATGTGTTACAAGGTTATAAGTCACACTGAAGATAGGCATTTGAGACCTGGATTGTTGTTTGACTACCTTTTCTATGCACAAACGAACTCCCAAGCTCTAATTCTCTCCTTGAATTTTTCTTTATTTTCACCCTATTTTTCTTAAGGAAGAAAAAAATAAAGTGGTGACTCCCTATTTATTTAGGGCATCGACACTCATATACTTCTAAAGATATAACTCTTATAAAAACAAAATATTTTGACCAAGTATATTCAAGAGGTCTTTAAAAACACTTCTCTTATCTAACCCCTATACCTTTAACATTTTAGAACAAAATTTTCATTTGGTAACACTATTAACCCCTAAAAACCTACCCCTTAAGTAGTTTACTAAGGAAGCTAACCTAACTATTTCTCTACTCAACCTCTTCCCCATGCCATTATGTTTACCCTAACTAAATTCCCAAAGGGAGTTACAAAGCGAAGAACATAATCATCAAAACTTTTGTGGGCCTCGTTGTAAGTTAAGATGTAGACCCAAGAGGGGGGGGGTGAATTAGGTGATTAAAAATTTAAGCTACTACTCAAATGATTTTTGCCACAATTTAAGCAAGTTTTTTATGCAAAGGCTATCAATGATCACAATAAATATGCATGAATGTAAATGTGCTGAAATTAAAGAGTTAAGGGAAGAAAGAACAAAACCGAGTTTTACAAGGTTCGGTAATCCTTGCTTACGTCCTTACCTCAAGAAAACCACTTGAGGATTCCACTAACCATTCCTTCAATAGGCGAAGATGCCTGATCGGTGCAAAACTGCAAGTGCACAATATCATAGTTTTATAATATAGTGATGTGAAGAGTATCATCCTCAGGGATTGATGTCTTAGTTTTACCAAGTACCGAAATTATACTAATCTTGATTTTATTTAGAAAGATAAATAATTTTGGAATGCGAAATTGAAATAAGGCTACTTTAAATAAACTATTCAAGAAAAAACAAAACTGGTTGTCACGTATCAAATTAATGAGGGGGAAAAACTTCTAGGAAACCGATTTCACCTAGTTTCTCACTATGCTTTACTCATCTAGCTAATTCGATTTCATTTTCTCTGTTTGTTAGCAAATTTCCTATTTTTCCAAATGCCTCATTCGATAGTCAATCAGATGCTATTCTTGTTTATTATTTAACATAAGAATATGCAAATTAATAATGCAAAAATGCAACAAAACCCTCGATTTTTTTAACGCTACGTAAGTTCATACAAGTCCTTCGATCTCTATATTCACCTACACTGAATTATCCAAGATCCCTTTCAGTAGCAAATCACAAGATCAACATCATCTAATTAATGGTCAATTAATTAAATGCATTAAGCGCAAAATAACTCAGAAAAATATTAAAGAAAACTACTTTAGATTAGCATCAAAAAGCAAGCATAGTTTAAAACTAGGCTACATCATTTTCCTAGAATACAAAAATTAGTTCAAGCTGAAAATTAAATAAAATATAAACGATTTTACCATACTTTCTTTTATTTGGAGAGTAGAAGACAAAACAACACCCACAGCACCTCCGTCGCCCACTGCGAACACCCAGAGCACCGCCGTTGTTCGCCGTTATCGGTTCTCGAAAAGATATTAATTTGTCAGCATACCGCCAACCACCCTTGCTGTTCGTGTGTTGAGTTTGCATAGCACCTCAAAAGAAACCCAAAAAGGACCCCCCGCTCCAACTGCTCTGCCTCCTTGCTGTGCGGCATAGCCAAGCCCTCCAGAATTTTTCTCTACGGCCTTCTCTGCTGTGCGTTGTTGCCAGGCCCCCCCCCCTCTTATAAAAGAAAACCCTTTTTTTAAAAAACCCTAAAAGCCACCAAAAAGTAGCACCCCACTTTTGACTTTCCAAAATCCCTTTCCTTTCTTTCCTTTCTTTTCTCTTTTCTTTCTTTTTCTTTGTGTTTCACCCAGCGCATCACCCAGAGGACCCGACTGCATGGCCGGGTCACATCATCTTTTATTTTTTATTTTTTTTTTATTTTCTTTTCTTGTTTCTTCTTTTTTTTTTTTTTGGTTTTAGCGCACAAGCCCGATTTTGACCTTCCTACAGCCCGTAACTCTCAAAGCTCAAAACACAAAAATTGTAGAGAATTCTCTCAACTTTCCACAGCATTTTGAATTATCTCGATTGGAGCTCGGATGAGAAAGTTACGCCCATATTATGAAGTAATTTCGAAAACAACCTCCTCTTTGCATGCACGGCTTGGCTTTCGAAAATTATCCTTTAAATGTTCGTGAAAATCTCGGATGCTCACGGTGTTGATTTGGACTCCGCCTTACGTACATGGCACCTCTTCATGCTCACGACCCACGTACATTCTAATTTCAAATTTAATGTCCAAAAATTATCCTATAATAATCAAACACGAGTGTCCATAAATGTGCGGCAACAAATAGGGTAATTATCTTAAAATTATCAGGTGAGCTCAATGATTAAAATATTAGATAAAATTGGACATTTAATTAAAATTATGATCTTTAAAGCATGAATTTAAATGCATAATTACGCAACTTTGGCGCATAATCACACTCCTCAACTAACGTTTTGCTAGTCCCTAGCAAATAATGTGAATGCGATTTAGGGCGATACCCACAATTTTCAATTTCAACGAATATTAAACGAATGCACATGCGTCACAACCATATCATTTCACATACATGAATATCACCATATTACACACAAGCTCATTCTTACACAATTCACGCAACTTTGAAGCAAGTCACTCATGCAAAATTCATCATTATATAGCCGTTAAGAACAATATATTCACGTAAAATTAATCAGCAATCACAATTCAGAGTTAATGTAACCACATAAATTCGAGAATAAATAGGCGAAGTCTCGAGGCATGTGTAATGTGTATGACTCGTTACACCCAGGATATCCATGGACACCTACAGAATGGTCGTTTTGACTCGGCCTAACTAGTATGCCCTTAAAACCACTCAAAAAGGATGGGTTCACTCATCCTATGAAAGGAGAAGTGTCATGATCAAACATCCCACATATTTCAAGGAACAAATGCTAAATGTATGGAGTGGACTAGTCTGAAAAGGATCTAGCCTATTTACGAGGTGTCAGGTCCTTCACCCTAACATCTTCTCACCTACTCGTCATATCCAACCAAGACCACCCTAGATCAACTTATTCACAAACTAGGTGTGAATACATCTGAGGCATTAGGCGGGTGAAGAGTCTTTATATGTGGAGAACATGTGTCGTGTCCTTGACTTTTGTTGTAGTTGTGCAGAGCAAGTATTAATCTTTCACCTCTTCTGGGGTATTTCTATTTCTCTTTTTCTTTCTTCTGCTCATTTTTCAATTTCTTTCTTTTCATGGTCAGTTAGGACAATTATGACACTTTTGTTATTGTTTTCATACCACCTATGTGCTTTAAGTTCGAACAAAAGTCCATGAAATAAGTCTATTTCTAGGGATAACTCAGCCTTCACATTTTGAGTAGGCTACAAGACCTAGGTTTCTATCTCCCCACTAGATGTTACACCTAGGCTCGCAAGTCAAAAACCAAGACTAGTGTACAAAGAATATCTAGAAAAAATACGGAAAGTTGAGTTTCATGAACTCTGAGTTGGCATAAAAAACTCAAAAGAATGATAAATGGCTCAATAGTACCTCATAAGGTGTCAAAGTCGCCACGAACGCTCTTTTAGTGTTCACAAGGAACCCTAAGTGCTACAAGTCACATGAATGTGTATTTTTTTAGCCTCCAGAGATACCATGTAGATACAAGAGTTTATATGGCCAGATTAACACAATTGAACTACCAATCAACCTTCAATGAGTTACAATTCCTAGTTTAGCCATATAAAGAGAAACTACACATAAATGACCCCCAAGTGTGTACTCCTAAGTTATATGCAAGTATGTGAAGGGCATAAGTAGTGTCACTTATGGCCTAATCATCCATATTCAAATTTTTTTTCCATGTTATTCAAAGATGAGAAAGATTGAAGAAAATAAAGAAACTTCCCTGGCTTCTTGGTGAATCCGTCGAGGAATTAAATTTTTCGCTCTGCACTCATGCCAGATAAACCTACATAAAAAATTTAAATTATTCAAAAGTGAATGTATAAATAAATAAAGTAATAAAGATAAAAGAAATAAACAAAAGAAAAATTCTTTGGGTTGTCTCCCATAAGTGCTTGTTTTAACGTCTACAGCCAAACTTTTCAATCTTCATCAACCAGGATCTCTAAGAGGAATAAATGCACAGTTCCTCTCCATTTGTTCTCCATAGTAGTGCTTCAATCTCTAACCATTAACTCTAAATATATTCCCTGTCTTGTCCTTCAAGTCTATTGCTCCAAAAGGGAAAACTTTATCAATTGTATAAGGACCTGTCCATCTTGACCTCAACTTACCTGGAAAGAGTTTTAATCTTGAGTTGAAGAGTAGAACCTATTGTCCTGGAGCAAACTCACACCTAAGAATCTGTTTGTCATGCCACTTCTTCGTCCGCTCTTTGTAGATTTTTGCATTTTTATACGCATCACTTGAGAACGCATAGTGAAGATGCTCAGGGAATTTCTTCAACTCTGGAGATATAGGTTGCTGCATCTTTTCTTTAGAGATTACAAAATCTGTCTTTGCTACCATAGGTTCTAGCCTCCCCACACGCTACTGTGTTGTAATCTGCTGCAAGGATTGTTCTAGGTGATCAGCTGGTACATCTTTTTGAAAGACTTTTTCTACACCTTGCTGAATGACATATAACTGAAAGCAAGTGCTTGGATCTTTTGGGAACCTCATGCCTTGGTAGATGTTGAACATAACCTTTGTTGATCCTATGGGTCATACCCTATTTTGATAATGACAAATACTTAGGTATTTAATGTTTATCAAGTTTTTGTGTAGGTCTATATGAGCAGATCACTTGATGGCATATGAAGATTCCAAGTCTAAAGACCCAGAAGAATTCTTTTTTTTTTTTTTAATTTATTTATTGTAATCTATATTAATTCGGGTCTGCAATAGTAACATAGGAAAAAGGTTTGTAATAATCCCTGCATATTATGCATGTAGGAACTTATAAGCTCAAGGCCATAGACAGATCTTAGGGATTTCAGTCGACCGACGCCATATTTTTGGGACCATTTCAAAATGACCTAAAATGTACCTTAGGTTCCCACACTTAAGTGCACAAAGCCCTAACATAGTTCTCATATTATTAAGGAAAGATTAGTGCAAATAAAATGACCTTAGGTAAAAATCAGAAGACATTCGAGTGACCAAACATGGCAGTTAAAACTGCCTCGGTCAACCGAACCATGGATGGATCAAAGAGTTGACCTGAGTTCAGCAAACCTAACCAAAAATGAACTTATCTTCCACGGGCGACCGAACCTGTGTCAGGTACATTCCCACCAACTTGGGCGCCCGAACCTCAGCTTTCGTCATCCTCGGGCGACCGAACACATGAATTCGGTTAACCAAACTTCAGACCGGGCACTCGAACCACAGACAGTGTGGAAATTGCATATGTTCAGCCAACCAAACCTTGACTCGGGCACCCAAACTTTGAAAAATTGCTTTTTTCATTGAGTTTGTTCGGGCGACTGAACCGTGCGTCAGCCACCTGAAACTCTCAGGTTGTTTTATATTTTTACCACGATTAAGATGGTTAAACAAGGTTATTTTTGCTAAACCATTTTAAAATAAATTTAAAAATGCCCTATATGTCCCCAACGACTATAATTTTGTCAATGCCTATATATTCAAGTTCATTTGCAAGGATTAGTAGAGAATTAGCAAAGTGATTAGTGAGAAATCCTTTGAAAATTTCCAAACCCTATTCTCTCATACTAAGTTCATAACACTCAAATACCTTCATTCCTTTAAGAAATCTTACATTGTGAGTGTTTTATTCATCATTCTAAATTGCTAGATACCCTCACTTGCATTTGTGGTTGTGATTTTTTTTGGAGGGTTGAGCAAAGAAATTTTCCCTTTAATTTTGTTAATAAATCTTTGGTTGGGAAAAATTCCTACAGCTAAGTGGGTCTTTGCATTTGGATTGCAAGATTCATTAGGCTTATATTTTTGTATGCAAAAATATTTTACAAGCTTCAGTTGAATATCTCTTCATGCATTGATATTAAGAAAACTCTTTTTTTGGAGATATTCTATTGCTATTAGTTCAAATCTTTGAAACCCAAAACTGAGATTGAGATTTTATGTTTGCTTAGTTTCAAAGATTAGCTTGTTGATACACTCTTGTGCTTGATTGACCATAGACATAACTTTGAATGTTGATTGCACACGTAGACCACTGAGCTTATAAATTCCTATATTATTGATGTGCATTGATTGATTGTATTGGTACATATCTGCTTATTGGAGAAGCATTATATTGTACACGATTTGTATTGTAATTCAGTTGTATTCCAGGCGTGAGCCTGAAGTGGGACTAGCCTTGTTGAATAGTTCCAGATTAGCTTAGATCCGGTTAGAAAAGTTAGGTGCACCATCATGGTAAGGTGTAGGTTGAGGTTAGCCCCGTTAATTGACCTGGTTGTAAACGATGCCGCTCCACCCGTTAAGTGAGCATTAGTGGAATCCTTGAGCTTGCGAACTAGAGGCGGGGATGTAGGCACACTTGGCCGAACCCCAATAACATTTTTTTTGCATGCTTTTAATTTTTCGCATTTTAAATTCCAGCATATGAATGTTTATATTTTAATATTGTGAATGATTGGGTTTATAATTGCATAGAAAGACCCTAAGTTGAGTAATAATGTTACTAGACTGGTTGACCTAGGGATAAATTTTTAAATCTCCAATTCACCCCCCTCTTGGGAATACACCAAAGCTAACAAACTCTTCCTTGTCCACTCTTAATGTTAACTCACCCTTTTGAACATCAATTAAAGCCCTTCCAATGGCCAAGAATGGTCAGCCAAGAATTAGTGGAATTTCTTGGTCTTCCTCTATATCTAACACCACAAAATCAGTAGGAAAAATGAATTTGTCCACATTTACCAATACGTCTTCTATGATTCCACGTGGATACTTAATGGATCGATCTGCTAGCTACAATGAAATGGTTGTTTGTTTCATCTCTCCAAATCCCAATTTCTTGCAAATAGAAAGTGGCATAAGATTAATGCTAGCACCAAGATCACATAAAACTTTATCAAAAAATGAATTTCCAATAGTGCAGTGCGAAGTAAAACTTCCTGGATCTTTTAATTTTTGAGGCAATTTCTTTTTAAGAATAGCACTACATTCTTCGGTAAGATTCACTATTTCGAACTCCTCCAACCTTCTTTTCTTTGAAAGGATGTCCTTCAAGAATTTGACATAATTTCACATTTGTTCCAAGGCATCTGCAAAAGGAGTGTTTATTTGAATTTTCTTAAAAATATCCACAAACTTAGAAAATTGCTTATCTAATTTTTGTTTTTGAAAGCATTGAGGATAAGGAAGTGGAGTAGAGAGAATAGGAGGATTGTTAGGAAATGAAATTGTAGGAGGCGTGTCCATCTCTCTTGGAGTGTCATCCACAATCTCATCTTCTTCCACTTTATTCTTGTCTTGGCCATTATTTTCAACTGGTAAGGGTGGACATGGTTTCCTTTGATGGTGATTTCTCAATTTCTCTTCCACTCCTAAGTGTGATGGCCTTGCATTGTTCCTTAGGATTCACTTTGGTGTTGCTGGGAAAAGTTCCTCTCTATTGGGTATTGATGGTCATGGCCAATTGCCTAATTTGAATTTCAAGATTCTTTATAGTAGCTCCCATATTGCTGCAATGAGTCTCAATGTTGTCCAGCTGTGAATCGGTCTTTTTAAACGTTGCTTTTGTCTCCTCAACAAATGATATCATGGCATCCTCAAGTGACATCTTCTTCTCACCTTGATGACTATCAAGTCCTGGAGGAGGTTGCAGCACATTCCTTGTATTTCCATAAGACAAATTCTCATGATTCCGAAGCCCTGGATGGTAATATTGTGGCAAAGGATCACCCTGATAGTTGTAGTTCTGATTGTTGATGTATTGAACATGTTCTTGACTCGCTTCATTGCTCAAATTTGTCCTACCTGTAGTTGCCACATATTCTGCACCTTGTGGTATCCTCTGGGTTGTCAAAGCTGAAATCTGATGAGATAAAGAAGTGACTTGAGCTGAAAGTGCAGCAAACGGCTCCATTTCATGAAATCTAGGAACTTTCTTAGCCATAGTTATTTCAGTTGGCCGTTGATAGTTAGAGGCCAATTCTTCCAAAAGAGCAGTAGCACCCTTAGGTGTCTTTGACATCAAAGTTTCCGTAGATGCAACATCAACTAAAGTCTGAGTTTGCCCATTTAACCCATTATAGAACATCTGAATCTGCAACCAATCTGGCAATCCATGTTGTGGGCAGCGTCGAATCAAATCTTTATACCTTTCCCATGCTTCATAGAGTGATTCAAAATCATGTTGCTTGAATTGACCAATTTCACTCCTGAGTTGGGCTGTTTTTGTAGGTGGAAAGAATTTAGTTAGAAATTTTTTTGCCATGTCTTGCCAACTAGTGATACTCTCCGATTGTAGAGACTGTAACCAACCTCTTGCTTTGTCCTTCAAAGAAAAAAGGAACAATCTCAGTCTAATGGTGTCTTTAGTAACACCATTAATCTTCACAGTGTCACAAATCTCCAGAAACATCGCCATATGGATATTGGGATCATCAAGTGGTGATCCACTGAATTGGGCCTACTGCACCATGCTGATTAATGCGGGTTTGAGCTCAAAATTGTTGGCATTAATGTGTTGGCGTCTGATACTCGAATAGTTTTCATTCACAACTGGCCATACATAATCCTTGAAGGCGCATGGCTGCACATTATTTTGTCTGTTCTCCATGGCTAGTACATTCTTCTTCTTTCTTAGTGCTCTAAGCATTCTTTCAATCTCTGAATCAAAAGGAATAATGTCACGGGTTCTAGAACTGTGCATCCAACATAAAAAAAAACACACTTGAAATAAAGAAGATAAAAAAAATAATAGAATAAAAAAAAGAAATAAAATAAAAATATATAAAAATAAAATTCTAAATTAAAACCAAGATTACTTTGTATCGATATTGGCAAAAATAAAAAAAACTCAATCCCCAACAATGACGCCAAAAACTTGATCGGTGCAAAATTGCAAGTGCACAATATCGTAATTTTATAATATAGTGATGTGAAGAGTATCGTTCTCAGGGATTGATGTCTTAATTTTACCAAATACCGAAATTATACTAATCTTGATTTTATTTAGAAAGATTAATAATTTTAGAATGCGAAATTGAAATAAGGCTACTTTAAATAAACTATTCAAGGGAAAACAAAACCAGTTGCCACGTATCAAATTAATGAGGGTAAAAAACATCTAGGAATCCGATTTCACCTAGTTTCTCACTATACTTTACTCATCTAACTAATTTGACTTCGTTTTCTCTATTTGTTAACAAATCTCAAATTTTTCCAAAAGCCTCTTTCGATAGTCAATTAGAACCTATTCTTGTTTATTATTTAACATAAGAATATGCAAATTAATAACGCAAGAATGCAATAAGACCCTCGATTTTTTTTAACGCTGCATAAGTTCATACAAGTCTTTCGATCTCTATATTCACCTACGCTGAATTATCCAAGATCTATCCTATAATTTCCCTTTTCGATAGCAAATCACAAGACCAACATCATCTAATTAATGACCAGTTAATTAAATGCACTAAGCGCAGAATAACTCAGACAAATATTAAAGAAAACTACTTCAGATTTGTAACGACCTGAAGAATAATGGTATTTAAATAATAAAGAGGGAGGAAAATGGAAACAGTAATAGAAGGAGGCAGTCGACTCCTCGACGAACGCTTCGTGTTCATCGACGATGTTGCACTTTGGATGTAATAATCTCAAGAAATTTTTCCAGGCCTCGTCGACGAACACAGAGGTTTTGTCAACGAGGGTTCTTTAGGATCTTGTCGACGAGGTCCCGTACCTCATCAACGAGAAGATACCGAGAGAGGATTTTTGGGAAGTCTAAAATTCGTCAATGAGGGTGCAGGTTCATCGAATAACTTTCTACAGGACTCGTCGACGAGGTGGCGTGGCTCGTCGACGAATCTCACAGTATAAATAGCCTAAATCAGGGTTAAATGCATAATTTTTTAGTGAAATTCTCTCATTTTCTCTCCCCTACGGTTTCTTCTCTCTCTCTCTTCGATTTCGTCTTCATCAATTGTCAGATCGATGATCTGAGGCCACCACGATGCTCCTTGGGAAGTTTTCTCCAAGTTTGCCGGAGCGGATCGTCGGTGCGACGAAGTTGGATTCCATCCCAGATTCAAGGTAAGGTCTTTTTGTTGAAATTTGACTTTTCAGCAGTTGTAGGAAATGTTGTAGATGTAGAAATAGTAATATTTTGTTTTGGGATATATGGTTTTCAAGGTGTTGAATGGAGAACCTTGCGGGTGTAGGACTCGTCATAGTAGGGGAATTTTAGCAGGAATCAGGCAATAGAAATATGCTATGTTAGGCAGTTTTAGAATGATTTTCAGTATAAAATATATATTTTTATCAAGTTATTATTCACAGCAGAACTTTATACAGTTTATCAATTATGAATAATATGTTTTAAATTACTGTGTAGCTTGAGAATATAGATATAGTACAAAAACATGTTTTATAGTATTTTTCAGAGTTATGTTTTACAGAATATACAGACAGTGGATATGTTTTATAGTAATTACAAAATACCATGATTATACAATTTACAATACCATGACATACAGTTTTATAGTTCATTTCAGAAATACAGTTGATACAGATATAGTTTATTACAGCGTCATGGTTAATATAGTTATTACAAAATCATGGTAAAACAGATAGTTGTATATAGAAATGTATTATATAGTATCAGACCCTGATGAACCATACATATACAGTTTACAGAGCACGGTACCGTTGCTACATACAGTATAGAGTGCAACCACCTATTTAGATAATACGTGGTAAGTAGGTCGATCAAATTCCCACGAGTGGGCAGGCTCCCCATCAGATATGTGTTGAGGAGAGCTGATCAGACTGATGAAGTATAGTGGTTTATCCTAGTTGACCAATCAGGGTAAATCCCGCCTACGGACCACATAACCCTGTCATAAGGGGTTAAATCATGACATACAGTTATCCATCCAAGGAAGTTTTCAGTTATTATGTATGTACAGTTTCACAGAAACAGGGAATATATGTATATCAATATTAAAAGTATTATGTATAGAAACCTAAAATATAGATATGTTAAGCAACATGAGAAAGGTGGTTGTTATATTATTTGTACTATATTTACAGATTCAGTTATACATGATTATACAGAAATAGATTTTCATAGTATTGTAACTCATTTGTCACACACTAACAATAACATATTTCGTCTTACTGAGCGTTGGCTCATCCCATTACTTTAACATTTTTCAGGTGATCCAGGTAGGCGAGCAGATCAGGCTCACAGATAGAGGGGCTTCAGTATTGCCCTATCAGTAGAGTAAGTATTTATGCATAGCCCTAACCCAATTGAGGGTATTTTGGGAAACGGTCATATATGTATATTTTGGGGAACATTTTAGCACTTTGGTATTGTATATTTTCTTGATTGTGTTTATATGAATTCCACTTCATGCTGCTTAAGTTGATGGTTTGGTTTAATCTAGTAGGCATTAGAGCAATATAAATTTTGCAGTAAAAAAAAAAAATCTCAATTAATTTAGCAGGATGTTACAAGATTAGCATCAAAGAGCAAGTATAGTTTAAATCTGGGCTACATCATTTTCCTAGAATACAAAAATTAGTTCATGCCAAAAATCAAACATAAACAATTTCACCATACTTTCTTTTATTTGGAGAGTCGAAGACAAAACAACACCCATAACACCATTGTCGTGCGCCGCGAACACCCTGAGCACCACCGTTGTTCGCCGCTTTTCGGTTCTTGAAAAGATATTAATTTTTTAGCGTACCACCAACCACCCTTGCTGGTCGTGTGTTTAGGGTTTAGGGTTTAGGGCCCACTTTTGAATTTTCAAAATCCCTTTCCTTTCTTTTCTCTTTTCTTTCTTTTTCTTTGTGTTTCACCCAGCGCATCACCTTGAGGACCCGATTGCATGGCTGGGTCACATCATCTTTTATTTTTTATTTTTTTATTTTCTTTCTTGTTTCTTGTTTTTTTTTTTTTTTTTTTTTTTCAGCGCACAAGCTCGATTTTGACCTTCCTACAGCCCGTAACTCTTAAAGTTTAAAACATGAAAATTGTAGAGAATTCCCTCGAATTTCCACAAAATTTTGTATTAGCTCGGTCGAGAAAGTTACGCCTAGATTACAAAGTAATTTCAAAAATGGCCTCCTCTTTGCGTGCATGGCTCGGCTTCTGAAAATTATCCTTTAAATATTCATGAAAATCTCGGATGCTCATGACCTTGATTTGATCTCTACTTTACGTACATGACACCTCTTCATGCTCACAACCTGTGTACATTTCAATTTCAAATTTAATGTCCAAAAATTATCCTGCAATAATCAAACACGAGTATCTATAAACGTTCGGCAACAAATAGGGTAATTATCTTGAAATTATCGGGTGAGCTCAATGATTAAAATATTAGACAAAATCGGGTATTTAATTAAAATTATGTTCTTTAATGCATGAATTTAAATGCATAATTACACAATTTGGGCGCGTAATCAATGCCTCTCCTTCACTAGGCGGAAATGCCTTTACAATCCCTCCTTCACTAAGAGGAGATGTCTCACTCTTTCACTAAGCAGAGATGCCTTTACAATCCCTCATTCTCTAGGTAGAGATGTCTTTACAGTTCCTGAAGCGAAAAACCCCTTTTACTTGACACGATTTAGTCCTAAATCGTCAATATACAACGTGAAATCGAAATAAGATGGTGTACAATGAATGCTCCTGAATTGAGATGGTAAGTACAATGGAAATAACACACTAATACACTCCCAAATGAATACAAATGAAGCTCAAAGGAGTAACAAAGGTTCTTCAGGATTTTGAAAGCAAGAGAGAAAATGAGTGCATGGAATCGATAGTAATCTAATAATAATCCATGTCTTGAACAAGTTTAAAAGCCTTGTATTTGTAGGCAAAATCGTGTTCTAGTCGTTGGGCGTATTTAATAACTTAATATTTGAAAATTTAGCCATTTTATAGTCATTGGGATAATAATACCGCAGGTTTCGGTCGACCGACCTAGCATTCGATCGCTCGAATAGCCTGGAGCTGGACCAGTGTTCAACCAGTATCAATTTGGTCGACTGAGTCTCCTGCTTTAGGCACCTAAACTTCCTGGAATAGCAAAACCTTTTATTTTTCATTCCAAAAATGATTTTAACGCTTTGAAATAATTTTCACACTTTTATAAAAAGATTTGTCATGAATTTTAGAGTGCCGAGAGTCCAACTATGGTCACCTATGAGCTTCATCACATTATTCAAGGAAGTGTACTTACATAGGTCCTATTTGCTATATACATTAAAAAAAATCTCCAAGTCTTCAAGCTTGGTCTTTATAAACTCCATGATCATAGCCAAATAAAATCATCTTGTGCGCTTTATGGCTTCCAATTTGCATATGTTATTGTGCTTAAAACCTTAATTCCTATGAATACACTTAATAGCACAATTAGATGTCTTAGTTTGTCATTATCAAAACGGGAGGAAACCTTGATAGACCAACAGTCTCCGCTTTTTTTATGATGACAAACATGAAGCAAAATAAGGTTGCCTTTATAAGACTCCCCCTCACAATATGCATAAAGATAAATGTTGACCTAATTGGTTATATCTCGGTTTGATAATGACAAATACATTGGTACTGATGTTTTCCCTGAGTTTGCATGCAGGTTCACTCTACGCATTGAATTGAAAAGAATGCTATATCATGATGGCGTATGGTGATCTTACAAAAGATTGAAGAATATTGTGTCTTATTTGTATTTGTACTTTATATATTCTTCATTCTGGTCTGGACTGTAAATCAATATGGTCTGTAATAATCTGCATCATGTATGATAGGACTGTATGCTCAGATGGCCTTAGATAGACCTTAGGTTCCCACACTTAGTGCACGAGATTCCACTATAATTCATATGTCATTAGGGTTGAAATTAAAATTAAGTAATGTAACTTTGGTAAAAATCATAAGGACTTCGAGCGACTGAACTTGGCAAGTCAAATTGGCTTAGTCGACTGAACTGCTGACCGATAAAAAAGTTGACCTAGATTTGAGCGACCGAACTCAAATGTCTTGAGTGTCCACAGTCGATCGAACTTGTACTCTATTCTTTTCCATCGTCCCTGGGCACCCAAACTTATAGTTCATTCTATCCTTGAGTGACCAAACTTGGAAGTTCGATAAGCTGAACTCTGGTTCAGACGACCGAGTCTTAGATAGAATGGAAAATCGCTTTGGTTAGAAAATCGAACCCTCATATAGGCACTGAACTTCAAAAATTACTTTTTATGTTATATCTGTTCGAGTGACCGAACCTATGGCTCGGTCGACCGAAACTCTCAGGTTGGCCAAATTTTTACCACGGTTAATTGGGGTTAAACATGGTTAATTTTCTAAAACCATTTAAAACAATTTTAATAACTCCCTATGTGTCCCAAACGGTTATATTTTTTGTCTCCTCTATACATATGGGTTCATTTGCAAAAAATATGTGAGATTAGCAATGTCATTAAGCAAAAAATCCTCTCAATTTTCAAAGAGCATATTTTTCACACACAAGCCCAAAACACTTTTTGCTTGTTACTCCATTGAGAAATCCAACTTCCTAAGAGTGTTATTGAGTGATTCAAATTGCTAAATCTCTCCTTATTATAAATTGATTGTTATTTTCATTAAGAGTTGTTAGTTAGGGTTTTTCCCGATTTAATTAATAAATCTTTGTTTGGGAAAACTCTTGTAGCTAGTGAGTCTTTGCATCATTGTTGCAAGACTCATCAAGCTTGTGTGTTTTTGATTTGCCAAATATTTTTCACAAGCTTACATATATTTCAAATATCTCTTGAGCTATTATCTTGAGAAAATCTTATTTGAGATATTTTGAATATTCTTGTTGGAACACTTTGAAACTTGCTGTGATTGATTTACATTGATACTTTGTTTCAAAGATTGTGTGGAAATACACTCTAGGTCTTGATCATACATTTACATTAGATTGAGTGTTTAGCACACGTTATTGGCACTGAGCATATTTACTTTCATCTGTGCTTGCACATATTATTTGAACTGTATTGTGGTACATATTTGCTTGATTAGAAGCACTTTATTTGTATACAAAAATTATATCGATTATTGTATTCCAGGCGTGGGCCTAAAGAGAGAGACTTACCCTTATAAAAGTCTCAGACTAGCTTTGACCCGGTTAGGAAAGCTAGAAGCACCATCCTGGTAAGGCATTGTAAACGGTGCCGCTCCACCCGTGAAGTGTGCCTTTAGTAAAATCCTTGTGCTTGTGAGTCAAGGCGGGGATGTAGGCAGGATTGGTCGAACCCTGATATCATATTCGGTGTCAAGTTTACATTTCCTACATTATATTCTACTTTGTGCTTGATTTAATTTCCTTACTGAATATATTGCATTTGATTGGGAAATACTGGAATTGCGTTGTATGTACTAAAAGGTGATTAATATATCGTATCTGCAATTTCACATTCACTTTGTCTGCCCCTAGGTTGCATAATAGTGTTGTTAGATTAGTTGAACCTAGGAGGAAATTTTTAAATATCCAATTCACCCCTCTCTTGGGATTGCACTAAAATCAACAATAAAAATAAGCAATATATAACCTTTTTAGCATATTAGAATCAAGACTTAGATTTTTTCAAGTTATTGTCTTTTAAGCTCCAATTTGACTACATTAGCTTTCAAAATGACTCTAAAAATATTTTCAATCATGCTTAGGAGTTATTAAGCCATTTTAGATGCATTTTCATCTAAAAAGATTATTCGAGCATTCATGCATTTTTCATCAAGTCATAAGCGTGAATTTCATTATACCAACCATCACAACCATAGATACTAAGATATTATAGAGACTCAAAACCATACATGAACATACATAATGTTCTCAAATCCATAAAAACTCAAAAAAAAATCCATAAATATACATTATTTTCTTAAACTCATAAAATCTTCTTTTAAGATCTCCCCCTATGATCTTCTATTAAGCTTCCCCCCCTCCCCCCTTTTTTCTAAGTGTTCTTAAGTGCTCCATCCATGTTGCTCTAAAGTCTCCCCCCTTTTGACATCATCAAAAGTAGTCTAATCATCATTGGCATCAGATGCATCTTCATCAAAAGAGCTATCATCGTCATCTTCATCTTCTTCTGGGCTTACTTCATAGGAGCTTTCCCTTTAGAATAAGAAGCAACTTCCAACTGAGATTAAAGCTTGTCAATCTTTTTGTTAAGAGTCTTGAAGTCTGAGCGCATTTCCTGGAAAAGTTCTTTGAAAGCCCTTTTGCTAAGCTTGGTCATAGAGGCAAGGAGCTCAGGAGGAACATTTGTGGTACTGTAATAACTCGGGAAAAAAATTAAGAAAAAATTAATTAAAATTATTAATTAATTAAGTGGTTAAACACTATTAAATTAATGTATTAAATAAAAAAATAAAAATAAATAGTATAAAAAAATATATTAATTAATTAATGAAGTAATTAAATGTTATTAAATTAAATAAATAAATAGTAAAAAAAATTGGAATAAAGATATATATATATATATATAAGTTTAATATATGTATATATAAAAGTTAAAGTATAATATATATTTATATATATAAAAGTTATCTAAAAGTAAGTTAAAAAAAAAAGATAAAGAAAATTAAAAAAATTCCATCACCTTCTTCTTCTTCTTCTTCAGTGTCTCTCTCTGTAATTCTTCACGCCGCACGCCTCTCTGTCTCTGCCTCTCTCTCCCCTCATTTCTTGATGAATATTCGACCGATCGGGAAACAGAAGGTGCCGTTGGGTTCCTAACTCCGCCATTGACATTTCTACTGGAGCAAATTTGTTGTGGGAACGGCTTAGGCACTGCTCCTGGGGAAAGATAATTTTTTCCCATTTTCTCAATTTTGCTTTAAATCTGCTATTAAATCGACGATCAGGCACCACCACTGGGTCCTAGTCGTCGATATCGTCATTTTGGAGTAGGTAATTTTTTAATTGGGGTTTTCAAGGCCCTACTCCAAAGCGAGAGTGGGATTTGGAAAATTTGGCAATTTGACTAAATTTAAGGGTATATTTATTTATTTAGGAATTATGGCCTTGGAAAATATTTAAATAATATTTTATTCAGGAATAATTTATTGGAGTTAGGAATTTTTGATTCAGGGTCCGGGTGAGCGCCTCAGGTATTTTTCGGAGTCCCTGTTGACGTAGTTCAAGAAACCAGGTAAGGAGAAAAATATATATTAAATCAGAATTTTTATGAATTTAATGGAAAAATAAATTGTGTTATATATACGTGTAATTTTTTAGTATGGGTAAAAATACCAGCCATTTAATTTTTTTTTTTTTAAGTTCAGGGCTGTTTATTGTATATGTATATGCGAAAATGAACAGATGAAAGAGAAAGAATATTTTCAGTGTAATTATGTAAGGAATGAAAGATATTTCAGTATATAAACGTTAAATGTTGGTTGGCTTATTTTACAGTCAATGTATGAATTTTACTGCTAAACTGTGTGGCATGAGATTCTGTGCAAATATATGTTAAATGTACGAGATGCAGGTTAAGTACGTAAAGCAATGAGAATAAAATATGATATGGATAATGTTGCCTGTGTATGTTAAATGCAACCATGTGAAGGTACGACAGCTAAAAGCCGGGTTAGCAGATTCTAGCGCATTTCTATGTGGACTAACTGATGACAGCTAAAAGGAGCTGTGTTAGTAGATTCTAGCACATTTCTATGTGGACTAACAAATGACGGCTAAAGAGCGGCTGTAGTATAAAGGAATGAAATGAAAATGTTATGAAATGAAATGACAAGGAATGACAATGCAATGAAATGAAACGTGAAATGTGAATGATACAAATGGGAAAGAGTCACTTAAAGTGAAACACAAGGAAATGTTAAGTTATGAACATGAAAGAATGTGAATGATTGAATAACGATGGAAAGAATGATGTATTATGATATTAGAAGTATCTATGTATGTAGAACATGTTACGATTGGGCGAGACATACTCTTCGCTTGAGGGCTTGCTGAGTAAGGCCAGTGCACTAGTAGCTTCAAATGTGGTAGCAGCTGCATAACGCACTAGGGCAGAGGGAACCTACTTGTATGGACGGGTAGAATTCCCTATCCTTAGGACCTTTACCTGTAAACTATTGTTGAATGTGTGAGTACGAGATTAATTTATCACTTAAGGGCTTACTGAGTAAGGTGAGTGCCCTGGTATGCTTAAATCGTGACCTTCGGGTTTCTAAATGTATCAGAGCAGAGGGGTGCTACTTGTATGGGCGGGTAATCACCCCTATCCTTGGGTAATCTCGTGGATAAACCTTTGCATGTGATTGTTAGGTTCAGAAAATGACTTTCAGTGTTATGTTAATAATTTGCAAATATTATAAAATGATATATATAATCTCATGATGGCCACACGCTGAGTTTAATATATTGTTTCTTCCCTTACTGAGATGTGTCTCACCCAAATATGAATTCATCTTTTTCAGGATTTCTCAGGATCGAGTTTTGAGAGCTCGAGATTTTATAACATTTTTTGGAAGATATGAGAAAAAAGAGCATATTTTTATGTTAATTTTGATATGTATATTTTATGTTTTATAATTTATGTTTTAAGTTTTATAAGATATGGATGGTTGTGAAACATACTGGTATTAGTAGATAATGTTTTGAAGACATGTATATATTTGAATACTGGTGGATGATTAATTTATTATGGTTGGTAGTTAGAATTAGTAAACTCTAGTATTATGTTATATGGAGATTATGATATATGTTTTCCACTGCGTATGTTATAGATTATGATCTATCAAGATATTATCAGGTATAATGCTCCGAACCCGTGTTTAAGGGTTCGGGACGTCATATTAAAGAAAATTAAAAAAATTCCATCACCTTCTTCTTCTTCTTCTTCAGTGTCTCTCTCTGTAATTCTTCACGCCACACGCCTCTCCGTCTCCGCCTCTCTTTCTCCCCTCATTTCTTGATGAATATTCGACCGATTGGGAAACAAAAGGTGTCGTTGGGTTCCTAACTCCGCCACTGACATTTCTACTGGAGCAGATTTGTCATGGGAACAGCTTAGGCATTGCTCCTGGGGAAAGGTAATTTTTTCCCATTTTCTCAATTTTGCTTTAAATCTACTGTTAAATTGACGATCAGGCACCACCACGGGGTCCTAGTCGTCGATATCGTCATTTTGGCGTAGGTAATTTTTCAATTGGGCTTATCTAGGCCCTACTTCAAAGCGAGAGTGAGATTTGAAAATTTTGGCAATTTGGCTAAATTTAAGGGTATATTTATTTATTTAATTTAAAAACATTTAATTAATTCATTAATTAATTAATATATTTTTTTTGTACTATTTATTTTTATTTTTTTATTTAATGCATTAATTTAATAGTGTTTAACCACTTAATTAATTAATAATTTTAATTAATTAATTTTTTTAAAAAAAAATTTCCGGGTTATTACAGGTACCCTCTTGAACATTGGGCTCCACATGGTAGGGGATCATCCATATAAGTATATGCCTGTTCTTCCTCCTCACGTTCATCAACAATTATACGTCGATGTGGGTGAAGCTTAGGAACCTAACCGTCAAGGCCATTCAAGCGATAACCCATTTGCTTCAAGGAGGTGGAGGTAAATATGTCGGTAAATTTACATGGAACAAAGAGGGAAGAGGAGTGGGTAAAACCAAGAAACTCAAAAATGAGATTTAGAGCCCCTCCATAAGGGAGAATGACTCTCCTAGTACCTTCTTTGGCAAGCATCCACCAAATAATTAGTGATGGAAGGTTATGACACTTTCCGGTACAGAGACACCACATGAAGAAACAATCAAGGTTGGATAGGTGATCTCTAGACCCACCACGAGGGAGAACGTTATAGGTGAGGAGTAAATGGATAATTTTGGCCTCAAGAGTGAGTTGTTTATAAAGTGGAGGATGACCAAAATAGCCACTGACCTCCTTCGATACAAGTAGTAGGAAATCTTAACGAGTAAAATCCTGGGCTTTAATCCATGTATTTCCTACTCTAGGGCATTCAAAGTCACCACGTTCAATATCAAAATTTTCAGCTAGAGTGTGGTCGATGAAACAAAAAGTTTTGTTAAGAACTTGAGTGGTGTAGTGATCACCATCTTGAACAAGATTGGCATAAAAGAGACGTACAAGATGGGGAAAAACATCTTGGGGTTGAGAATAGAGAAATCTACCCCATCTAATAAGTGAAATATACGAAAAATATTGGGAAAGTATTGATCTATGAAAGGTAGGTCAAGAATCTTACTAATAATCGGGTCTAGGGTACGTAGACGTTCATTATAGAGCTTCTTTGCTCGAGATATGGTAAGCCAACTATCGATTCCTTCTGAGGTATCGCGACTCACATATTTCCCCATAGCATTCTTGGCCCTAGGCATGATTGAGAGGGATGGAGATGAAGGGAATGAGTGGAGTTGATGAGGAAAGGGAGTTTGAGAGGAAGGAGAGGGAGTTTGGTGCTTCGGTGGAGGCTAGGAGAGGAGAGGTTTCAGGTGAGAGGAAGACAAATAATTTATGTTTTTGCATGAGGGTTAGGGTTTTAAAACCCTACGATTCGGTTAACTAAGATGTGGTTTGGTCATCCGAGTTGCTTGAAACTCGTAGCCAACAAAGTTAGTGTTGATTTCGATCAACCGAGCTAGGCCTTTCAGTCGCCTGAGTTGCCTGAAGCTCATAGGCAACAAAGTCAGTATTGATTAGATCAACTAAGCTAGCAATTTCAGTCGCCTCAGTTGCTGAAGTTTCCTACATCTTAAATTTAGCCTTGAACACTTATTTTAATGGTCAAATTAGCTTCAAACAACTTACCTAACATGCAATAAGCCTGTCATCAAATTTGGTTTATATAAAAAGTGTAGTATCAATTTCCCCTCTTGAAAATCCATTATTTAGTAGAAAGCCAATTAGTTTTTCATACCAAGCTCTAGGAGCTTGCTTAAATCCATATAAGGCTTTTTGATAATTTAAAAACATGATTGGGAAAATGATAACTTTCAAATTTCGTTGGTTGTTTTGCATACACTTCCTCACTTATGAAGTCATTTAAAAATGCACTTTTAACATCGATTTAATAAAGTTTGAAATTCTTATGGGATGCATAGGCAAGTAATATGAGAATGGCTTCCAATCTAGTTACCAGTACATAGGTTTCATTGAAATTGATACCTTCTTCTTAATTGAAACCTTGTGCAACTAACCTAGCTTTGTTACAGACAACAATACTATTCTTATCCTTTTTGATCCTATAAGCCCATTTAGTTCCCATACTAGTATTGTGATACCCCGTGGAAGAAAGGCTTAAAAAGGATTAGTTGTTACTACCCATATCAACATGGTGCACCTTTCTTTTCGGGAGCCTTCCCATAAGAACTCCACAGTTAAGCGTGCTTGGTTTGGAGTAATCTTGGGATGGGTGACCTCCTGGTTGGTTTTCTCAAGAAGTGTGTAAATGAGGACAAAACACACTAAAAAGGACACGTGTTAGTCTGTTGGGCCAGTCATTAGTCCGATAAGGCCGGCCCCCTATTGTCTGGTCTAGGTGGTGGAGGAGAGACGCAGTGCTCCCTGGCAGACGTAGGTTGGGGCGTTACAAGTATGATCATTAGGCATAGGAACTAAGGCCTAAACACTATTTCTTTCAAATTGAGGGGAATGATGTAGTCCCAAGAAGGGGAGTGAATTGGAATTTTAAAAATTTTTGCAAATAATTTACACGTTTCACCCAACAATATCCCAATCAAAGTAAGATGCGTGTATGTAAAGCAATCACAACAATTAATAGATAAACATACACTTGCAGGAATTTAAAGTGCGTAATGTAAATGAGATATGAGAGAGAGAGAGAGAGAGAGAGAGAGAGAGAGAGAGAGTGATATTTAACGAGGTTCGGAGATACCCGCCTACTTCCTCGCCTTGGGCAAACCCCCAAGGATTCCACTAACCTTGCTCACTTAACCAGGTGGAGCCGAAACCATTACGACCACTCCTTAAAGGATGAAGCCCTCCTTTTCAGGCGATACTCCATGCCTGGCACACTCCTTATAGGATGGAGCCCTCCTCCTTAGGTGATACCACACACCTAGAACACTCCTTACATAATGGAGCCCTCCTCCTCAAGTGATACTTCACACCTGGAACACGGTTCACTACTCGAACCATAGAAAAATAAAAGATATAAAATTTTTCATACAATAAGCAGTGCTTTTCAAAAAGCGTATTTGAATAATTTCAAAACTAGATGCACTCTCAAAAGATTTAAATGAAGCTTGGTGGAGTATTTGATTTTCCTCTCAAAAATATTTTTCAAGTTAAAGCTGAGAGTATGGAAGATGTGTACCTTTCAAGATTGACCTTATACAAAATCAAAATACAAGCGGCTTTTCAAGTAGAAATATATGAATAAGTATATTGCTTAAGCACTCTTGATTTACTCAAAGATTTTATCCACAAGCAATATTTAATGATGAAGTGTGTAGGAGAGTTTGACCCTTGAGATTAACATTAAATACAATAAAGGCTTTCGAGCTACATATATGAACTTGAATATAAGCTCAAGCCTTTTTCAAGAACCCTTGAAAAGTTTTCTCCAAGAAAGTTTTTTCAAAAGAGAAAGTTGGAGAAATAATTAGCTTTTTGAAATCTCAAGGACAAGAGGCTTATTAAGTAAGATATATAACTTGGACAAATGCTCAAAGCCAACTTGTATAACTCCTAAGATTTTCTCAGAAAAATTTTTCAAAAGTAAAAATATAGGAAAATAAATTTGATCTTTGAAATGGAGTAGAAAATATGAAATGAAATCAAAGAATATTCAAAAGATCTTGCAATATATTTTTTTAACATTTTAAAAATGTTTTGGCCAAGTATATATAGGCATTTTCAGAATATAACCCTTATATGACCGTTGGGCAATAAAATAACATTAAAATTTGAATTTTCTAGCCGTTAGATGCCCATAATTTGGAAATCTAGAGAGGTTCGGTCGACTGGCCCTAAGGCAATTTCCCAACTCGTGAGAAACGGCCTGCCTGGCTCAAGATCCAGTTTACTGGATGAATAGTGCCGGTCGATTGGGCCATTTAAGCCTTAAAGAGGTCGGCCGAGTGGGCACATATACAATGCTTGTTTCTTTGGTTCGACCGACTGGACCAGCAAAGCTTAACAGTGGTCGGTCTGCTGGGCATGTTCAGATTACATTTTTGCCTTTATGTCCTCATCGGTCGATTGGCCCAAATATAATTACGGGAGGTCAGTTGACTAGCCCTTTGGTAAAAATCTCACTTTGGCTTTAAGAGCACTTCGATAGACTAGGCTTTACAGGTCGGTCGACCGGCCTTAACAAAAAATGAGATTTTGGCCAAGTCTTTGATTGGAAAGGCATTTTAAACCTTTGTAGAAGATAGTCCTTAAGTATAAAAAGGTTTTCATTTTATTTGGGATTCTTATAGTCAATCTATGGTTTTGATAGAGCTTCAATTAAATCATGCGAGCATGCATGATAAAACCCTAATTACTATTACAACTTAAAATTCAAAGTCTTCAAGCTCTGCTCCCTTGGAATACGCTAAGGAATACGATCTTTTAGCTGTATTTCAAGGCTTTTATATTACATCATCATCTCTGCTATCAAAAGGATGAACATGTACTAACACTAAGCACACAATGAGATGCTTGGTTTGTCATAATCAAAACAGGAATCAGATTCAAAAAATCAACAATTTCTCCCTTTTTGATGATGACTAACATAGGAAAAAAATTGGGTTCAGCCTGAAAAGGCTCCTCCTAAGAATATGCATAACTTAAAAGATATTCAATACAATGCAAGCATATGCAAACATGAAGACTCCAGAAAATTTAAGATTAGCATTTAAGTCCAGTGGATCATTGTGCAATTTGTATTGAAGCTTATTTTAAAGATATTCAATAAAATTTTCATGATACAAGAATGATTTTTAAGTTTGCAAAAAGTATGATGTTTATCATTTTCCAAATGAATAACAAAAGACAAGAGAGACAAGAGAATATAGTTAGAAATAAATTAGAATTTTGCTCATAAACCTTCTCCCCCTTTTGTCATCAGCAAAACGGCCCAAAAAATTTTTCTTCTTAGATAAGAAGACCATTAAACAATCAAGCCCTTAAGTTTAAAAAAAATTCATGACACATGAAATTTTAGGTACTAAGTAGTGCCATGTCATGAAAGCTTTAAGCACACAAGCAAGAAACAAAATTATACCCCATATAAAATTATATCTTGCCATAAAAATTCCATTTTAAAAATTAATTCCCCCTAGATATTATAAAAAATACTGAGGATCATGCTTGCTGAAAAAGAAAATTTAATATAAAGGTTTAAGCAAGTTATGTTTTTCTGGCATACATTTAAGCACAGATAAAAAAATAACCAAAAAAATCAACCATATCATCCTAAAGATTTGAATTTTAATGGAAGATCATATGGCTAATCTAAAATGATTGTGGCTAAGCAATATATTTTTATTTAATATTTTTCAAGAAAATCATCATATTTAAGCACACAAGCCACATAAAACTTCTAATCAGAAATCTAAGCCACACACGTGGGTAAGCACAAAAGATAGAATTTTAAGTTCGAAAGCTACTCTTTTCGATTTGAATAAGTGCTTAGATAATTTTAACTACTTATACTAATACTGAATGTGAAAAGTTCATTACAACAGTATAAGCGCTAACTTTAGACAAAACAATTCTACTGGTTATAGATCAACCATTTTAACCAACCAATAAGGACTTTTCTATAGAACACACAAGCTTCAAATAACAAGCATTGAATAATGTAATGTGTTCATGCATCCCACAAACAATCCATATCAAAATATGATTCTATAAGGACCAGGATATGATGTTCATGGTTCTTAGAAACGTCTTCAGAATCAAAAACAAAAAATAATAAAGCATGAGTCCATAAGAGTGATGCAAGAAATTTTCATATGCAAAATGTATTTAAGGATGAAATTTCAATCTTCATTTATCATTCACTCATCCTTTCAAAAATTAGCATACAACATATAATCGTTTTAGCACATGGTTTATGGACTTTGAATGTTTTGGGAAAAAATTAACAAAATTTTGGCAGCATGCTATCTGTAAATAGAACATTCATCAAGCCTGTGGGTCACAAAATCATGCACCAGATAGCCTAGCAAATTCTACAGCATGCAATTCACAAGTCACTGCATCAGCCATGTAGGTGGCATTTAGTCCAATCAGCATGCACTCCTAATATCAACTATCAGCATGCATTTCACAATACTGCATCAGTCATGTAATTGGTGTTCCAGATTAAATAGCATGAAATCATAGTATATTCAGTATCTATCCATGCATGCAATCCTATAGCTCAAGCACAGTTCATAAACAAAAAGAAACCATCCATCAAATATAAACAAAAATGGGTAGTGGGTGTGTGCAGTGTAGTGCGGTGTAGTGCCGTCAACATAGAAAACAAAGTGTAAGATGTATATGATTACAGACCAACAGGTGAAATTTAAAATTGTTCATTAGCTAAGAATTTTTAGAGTGCTGCTCCGCTTTAGATGTAGCTCCTAAGCAACTCACCCAAAAGCCTATCCATCATGAGGACTTCCACCAAGTGATCCCGCTTCATCGTCGCTAATGTTCATATGGTGCTGACCTTCCTCATCATCTTCGCTGTGCAGCTAATTAATTTTGTCACTCAATTTGGTGAAGTTTTCCTACACCATAGCCTCCAAATCAACGTAATTATTCTAAATATCTATGTATCTGTTCTCTAAAGCAACTGCAAGCTCCTTTAATTCCTGTTGCATGGATGTAAGGCGAGCATCTGTAGACTCCAAGGATTTAGCCATGAATTCTCTGAACTCACTGAAGGACGAGGAGAGACGCTCAATCGCAGCCATGATCTTGGCTTTAGTCGGCTGTGGAGGTTGGTCCTGAGGTCCTGGCTGATCTCCTGCTCGTCTAGGGGCCACGGGTAACCACATATTACCTGCTCACTCATACCTTGTTTGCTTTATGGTCGTCAAGGAGAATATGTCTGAGTGTTTCCTCTTTAAAAGCAGTGAATACCCCAACTTGGTGACTCCTAACCTCAAGAAGACCCTATTAAGTATGCCCTCATAAGGCATAATTATTTTGTTGCTTGTGGTCTTAATAAACATCCATTTAATGATCAAGCTGGCTAGGTCCACTTTCTTCCTAGTGAAGAGACGCCACATAATAAAGTAGTCCAAGAATGATACATAGACCCTGGACCCACTCTTAAGTAGGATATTATATGAGATCAGGTGTTGTACTACTTTGGCCTCTAGAGTGAAGGACCTATACTCAGGGGTATGGTTGTGGTTCACCACTGGGTGAACCATGAACAGGTTCACAAAAGCCTCTATAGTGAACTCCTCTTCATTAATCTAGGTCGTCTCGTGGTTAGGACATTCAAAATCAGCTCTTTTAATTTCAAAAGTTTCTACAAGGCGTTGGGCGTCAAACCTAAAGGGCTGCTTTAGGACTCTAGAATAAAATCCTCGGTCATCTCATCCTAGATTTGCGTAGAATATTCTAACAAGGGTAGGGTACACTCCCCTAGCCTGGTAAGTAATAAAAGGGTACCACCCTTGGTACTTGAACATCTCTAACACGTTTCTAAAATGTTGTTCCATAAATGAGATGTCTAGGATCTTACCCAAAATCGCCTCCTTTGGTCTAAAATCCCTCTCGTATTTAGCCTTCTCGTTTGGGGAAATGAACCAATTCCCTAAGGCATTGCTAGCTTCTTGGACAGTTTTGCACTTATCCGGCCTTGGCATGATGGTTTGAAGGTATGGGGGTAAGATTTTAGCTAAAACACAAAAAATAGGGAAAATATAATTTTTGCTCTCAAGATAGTCGTGAAAAATGAACTGTATATGCGCTAAAAATATATATTTCCTGAAGGTTCGGTCGACTAGGAAGAGTCTCGGTTGACTGGCGAGTATTAAATGAGGTCACTTTTTTTTTTTTTTTTTTCTGGTTGGTCAACTAGGGATAGGGTCTGGTCGACTGATGTTGAAGGACTTTTCAATTTCCAAGACCCAGTCAACTGAGGGAATGGATCGGTCTACAGACCTTCATAATCTGTTCAGAAAACAAGTGCCCAATCAACTGGGAAAAGATCCGATCGACTGGCGTTCAAACAGAAGGCCTTAGTTTTGGGCCTGGTCGATTGTGAGGAAATCGAAGGGGTCTGGTTGACTGGGCAGTTGACTAGGGCATATCCGGTCGACTGGGCGTGTAAGACCGGTCGAATGGGGCTTGCCAATTTTGATATTTTGCCTATTTTTCAACCCTTTCTCATTTAACATATTTAGCCAAGGTATTTTAAGTTTTCAATAACAAACAATTGACTTTTAATCTTTAAGCACTATTGACCTGATTAAAAAAATTTAAATAAAAATCCCTTCAATAAATTCATTTATTCTTGATTTTGAAGCATGTAAAGGGTGAAATTAAGTTCTTGAGGCTAAAACCTAAGGTGGGAACAATGGGACTTGCTTTTGTACCCAATTTTCTTGGAGTTTTGGCAGGTTAGAACTCGACGTTTCTTTGACTCTCCACACTTGTTTAGGTTTCACACCTTTCTTTTTGAATGGACAATTAAATTTGATATGACCCTTCTTTTTGCATAGGAAATAAGTGGTGTGAGCATATGGACCAGATGAGGCACTAGCATAAAATTTAGATGCTTTTTCAAAGTATCCTATGTATAAGTTCTTTCTCTTTCTATTTTCAATGTCATTATAACCTATACCATCTTTGTCTAAGGTTATCTTCTATGAACCTAAGAACTTATCAAAATTTTCTTTGCCCCTCGTGAATGTGTGGATGATCTTAGCTTGGTCCTCTATTTTACTTTCTAGGCCTAGATTTTTCAAGTCTTTTAGGGCCTTGTAAATAGCTTGTAATTTTATGAATTCTTTAGTCATTTTATTTGCTCTATCCTCTAGTTCAGAAATTTAAAGATCCTTTTCATTTTCAATGGAAATCTGGGTCTTAACTTTTTCAACTCTTTTTCCAACATTGCATTCTTGTTATCTAATCTCATGATTTTCAAATCCTTTTTGTTAGCCTTAGTGGCTATACCGTCATTGTTTAATGTGTTTTGATGATATTAACCTATATGTTGTTCCTAGTGTTTTCCTATCTTTGCAGATCATGTTTAGTACAGGTACTCATACATGAATTATTGGATCGAAGGCAAAGATAAGACCGAGTCGATTGTCGCGACGTCCCGGGAGCGCGTGTGCCCCGGGCAGCGAAATTAAAATCATTTTAATATTTTCATGGAAAAACATGGAATGTCGGAGTCGCCACAAACCTTTAGTGTGGTTAGAACACGTGATGACTACCCCGTTAGGGGTAAAATAGGTCTACATTACCAGAGTTAGGCTCGGGAGTTCGGTTACGGGAGGGGAAGGTACGAGCACCCCCTACGCGCCCATTCTTACGAACGGTACCTAATTAATTTGAAATTATCCCTAAGTTAATCTAATAAGTCTTTAAATTACTCCTTTTTATGAGTTTATAAATACATAGGGAAAATAAATAAATAAATAAATATATATATATACATATATTCCCTCAGAGCTTTAAGGTACGTAAAGCCCGAAGGCTCATACCCCCCGCATTAAAATCATAGGGATAAAAAATCATAAAGTTAAGAAAATAAATAATAAAAATAAAAAAAATATTAAATTAATACAAATATATAATAGTAAAAATAACACAATATATGATATAAACAAAAATAATAATTACGATAAAAATAAGGATAAATATTAATACTCTAATAAGTAATGCTAAAATACTAAAAAAAAATATTAATAATAGAATACATGACTCTATATATATGCTGAAAAATACTATAGTAAGTAATGAAATATTAATATACTAAATATATGTAATACTAAACATTTAAAAATGAATACTAATACTAGATATATTAATATACTAAAAATAGTAATACTAAATATAGTAAGATTCTAATAATGATTAATACTAAACATATTAATATGCTAAAAATAGTTAATACTAAAAAGACTAAGATACTAATAATTAATACTAACTATATTAATATACTAAAAAAATAATTGATGCTAAACATGTGATTAAAATGCTAATTTACTAAATATATAATATCCATTAAACCCTAAGTCACTAAATATATAATATTAAAAAAAATTACAAAAATGCTAAATATGTAATATTTACCAATATGCTAATATGTGATATACATATAACTAAAATTATTAATTTACATATAATATCAATAAAACACCAAGCTTAGGATCCTAATTTACTAAATATGTAATATTACCTTACTACTAAATATGTAAAAACCCTACCTTGATGATACATCATTTAACATTTACAATGGATACAACAAAAATTTAAAATTAAATATTAAGACATATTTTAACCATAACAATTTTGCAATGACAACAATGATTATTAAATAATACATATAGCCAAAATACAAACATGGATATCAACTTAACAAATATTAAAAATCCTATAACAGTAAAAGTTTAACAAGAAAATTCTACAAATATAATCATAAATACTACAAAAGATACAAACATGAATATCAATTATTAAATAACAATGTTAAATAAATAAGTACAACAATAAAAAATTACCCTAAATACACTAACATTAAACATACAAAAATGACAAAAAAATAACCCTAATATGAAAATTCAACGGTTAAGATAGTCATAATAATAATAAAAACCCATGATATGAATATAACAACAAAAACCCTAATCATGAATATTTAAATGTACAACAACCAAAGATATTTTTTTTTAACTATCAAGTATTAAATAAATACACAAATACAAAAAAAATTTAGAATTTAAAACAAACCAAAAATTTCTACAGTAAAAATGACTAGTTAATATCACAGTAAAATAAAAAACCAATACACATGGGTAGATGTGCCTGTATGTAATGAACTATGTGTGAGGTGTGTGCATTCCCTGTTCATGGTTTCGTGTGTGTGTGCATGTGTGTTTGAAGGCAGGAAACTCACTGTGTGTTTCAGCATGTGTGTGTGTGCATCGTGTTTGAGTGCAGGGACTTACAGAGGGGGGTACAGCCGGGAGACGGCGACGGGAGCGAGTGACGGCGACGATGACGGGAGTGAGTGACGGGGCTACTGGGTGGTTGCTCCTGCGGCCGCTGCTGAGTCTTTTGTGTGCGGCGGTGCTCGCGACAACGCCTGAGAGGCTGGTATTGGCGGCGATGGTGAGGTCGGTGAACGGAGGGTGGCTGCTCACGGCAGTGCTGGTCGTGGTGCTGCTTCGGATGGAGGCTGGAGCAGGGGAAGAACTGCTGGTATTGAAGGGTTCGGGGAGTAGCAGAGGGGTCTGTTGGTGTGGCTTGGGGGTCGGCAACGGTGTGCACGGGCTGTGGTGTTTGGGACGTGAGGGATGGACTGAAAAATGGAGAGGTTGTGGTGGTCTCTGTGAGCAGGGGAGGCCATCGATGTTGGTCGGTAGAAGGAGAGGCTGTGCGTGCGAACCAGAGAGAAGCAGGGTGAGAGGGTTTTCAGAGAAAGAGAGTTTTTTTCTTTCTTTTTGGCTGTGCTCTGCGCTTGGCCTCCCCCGGGCTGTGTTTGCAGCACCCCCTCTTCGAGTTGTGGGAAGGAGCCTTAAAATAGGCTCCTAACCCTAATCCCCCAAAATAATAATAATAGTAAAATGAAAATAATAAAAATAGTAAAAATAATGAAAAATAATAATAATAATAATAATAATAATAATAATAATAATAATAATAGTAAAGTAATAATAATTATAATAATAATACTACTACTAGTAATAAATAATAATGAATAATAATAAAAATAATCATAGCAATAATAATAAAAATACTAATAAAAATTATAGTAATAAGGATAATAAAAATACTAAAAGTAATAATGATAATGAAATAATAATAATAATAATAAAAAATATAGAAATAATAATAATAATAATAATAATAATAATAAAGTAAGATAAAACTAATTACAATAATAGTAAAAATAATAATAAAGATAATAGAAATAATAATAATAATAATAATAAATAATAATAATGATAATAAAAATACTAAAAATAATAATGATAACAAAATAATAATAATAATAAAAATAATAGTAATAACAAAAATAAATAAATAATAATAATAATAGTAATAATGATAGTACTAATCATAATATAGGAAAATAATAATAATAATAATAATAATAATAATAATAATAATAATAATAGTAAAGTAATAATAATAATAATGAAAATAATAAGGGGGGACCCCTTGTTCTATTTGGTTAGGGCAAAAATAGAGTGTCTACATCGATGTCAAGAAGGAAAGATAAAATGGACACGTACTCAAAAGGACCCTTAGCATAACCAAAGGAAGCTTAATTGTAGAATTATTTGTAATAAGGGTTATGTGAGGTAGTATATTTTGTAATTCTTGCGAGTATGTTTTTTGCATGATTTCTGAGTAAGAATTGAGCAAATACATACATACTAGGACACATGAGTATATAGAATTGCACTAAATTCACAAACTCAATATTCATAGTTTTCTAAGTTAAAACAAGAGTTTGTCAAATGAATCCTAAAACTCAAATATGTTTTCAAAGGGACAAGTTTTTAACATATTAGTTTTAAGAATATTTTTATATTTAGTCCCGATTGTGTTAAAACAAGTTTTATGTCCTTAAGGTTCAAATAAAGTCAAGTATATTTATAAAAGGACATGCTAAGCATATAAGATATTAAAATGGGTTTCCAAATGTGTTTTATTAATCAAAATATCTTATATTCAAAAGGAAACTCATTTGGACAGGTTTTAATCTTCATTAGACTTAATATATTTCATATAATTTTGTCCAAGAATGTTTTAAGTCATTAAAATGCTTTTTGACAAGAAAAAAGAAAATAATCGTTACTACCATAGTGCAACCTTGAGTCTTAAACACCTTTAGGTATTTGGGGTATAACATTTGCTAGGAAAGTCCAAAAAGGACAATCTTGGTGTCTCTAGAAAGCCAAGACAAAATGCCACAACTTTTATGTTGGTGACTTTTTATAATTCAGGGCACTCATTGATGAACATAGGGGATTTGTCAACGAGTGGCAGTGTGTGACTAGTCGACGAGAGTAGGAGACTCGTCGACGAGTCCAACGGGCAGCACCACTCCAATGGGCGGAAAACAGCTAGTTTACCAAATAAAATAATTTTTCTTCCCCCAAATGGTTAGTTAATTGCTCCTAAGGCTCTTGGGCTATAATTACAAGCTATTAGACTTGTATTAACATGGTTTTGAAGGCTTTTGATCATTCTTAGTGAAAAACATCCTTTTATACCAAAACCTAAGCACCTAACACTTTGCATTGTTGTTCTTCATTCACAAGTGCTCATTCTTTCTTGCTCTTTAATAGTGTCTGATTCATTACTTGAGAGATAGTGTAAGGTTTGCTTTGTATTTAATATTTGCTCATTTGAGGAGCATCAAATTGTATTTCCATCATCTTTTTGTAAAGGTTCTTTGTGAACCATTTGATGAAGGTTTTTTGTGAATCGAAGAGGTTCTTTGTGAGCGAGTAGGGATTTGTTCCCAAGTTTTAATGCTTCTCCGCCGGTGAAGGAGTTTTTTAGTGGATTATGAAACCTTGGGTTGGTCCCATGGTGTAGACGTAGGCTTGGTGCTGAATCACGTAAAAATACCGGTGTTAATTTTCTCTACCCTTCTCTTCATTTTATTTGTTTTTGATTACGAGCTTAAATTGTGTAATTAGATGCTTTAATTCATGCATTGATGCTTACATTTTTAATTAAATACCTAATAACTCTCAATATTTCAACATCGTGTCTTATTTATAATATATGGATTTTATTGAGCAAATTATGAATTTTTGGTATTTTTTATCGCAGGGCGATTATTGGAAGCTAAAACCAATGCTACTTCATAATTTGGGTGTAATTTTCTCGTCCAAGCTTTGATCAAGAGGATTCAAAATTTTGATGGAAATCCGAGAAAATTATCTACAAATTTTGTCTTTTAAGTTTCGAGAGATACGAGCTCTAAGATGGTCAAAATTGCCATTGTTCGCTGAGAAATAAAAAGAATAAATAAGAAATAAGAAATAGAAAAAAGAAAAAAAAATAATAAACAAATTACCTGATTTGACCTGGCCATGCAGTCAAGTCTGGGCCTTCAATCCCGTGCGCTAGGGCAGCCCCCTCTCTTCCCCTTTATATAATTTTTTTTCTTCTCCTTTCCACTCGAGCACCCAACCCCCTCCTTCTTCCCTTTCCCTTCTCCCCCTTCTCCCTTCTCTCTGAACTCTCAACTCTCCCTATCCTCTTCTCCCTCACACACATCCCGGTCTCCCTCTCTTCCTCCATCTCTTCTTTTTCTCTCTTCCCTCTCCTTTTTTCTCTCTTCCTCGTGGTCTCCCTCTTCCCCCTGCTGTTGCTTCACTCTCTCTGCTAGCCAAGGAGTCCAACTTTGCTGCTACTGTTCCATAGCTGTCGTGCTGCTGTATCTGCTCAAGAACAGCGAAGAAGCCTCCTCCAGCTGCTGCTGTTGCTACCCGCCAAAGCCTCCATAGCTACTGTTCTGGCTGTTCTTCTTCTTCTTTGCAACCTGAGAGGATTACTCCCTGCACTGCCGCTGCTCCTTTGCTATGTTGTTGTGTAGCTGAAGGTGTCCTACCCGAGAAGACCCTTCACCCTGCTGTGTGCTGCCCTCCATCAACCTGAGAACTCCCCTCACAGCTGCAGCTCCTTTAACGGCCTGCTCTCTCTCTCTCTCTCTCTCTCTCTCTCTCTTCTCTCTTCTTTTTTCTTTTGGTTGTCTTTTGTTATTGATATTAAAGACTTGAACACTTGTTAATTTTTTTTGGGTGGAAATTTACTTAAAGTTTTAATTTTAAAAATTTTTTGGGTGTTATCATTAAAATATATTTCTTTCCTTTGTCTCTTAATTATCATTCGCATTAGATTTAATTTTATGCTTGAGTAGTTTTTAGTTGATTAAAGTTCGGGTTGGTCTCTTGAAAGAAAAAAAAAAAGAATAAAATATCAAGGAAAAAAAATATTTTCTTTATGATTTAAATTTGTTGTCTTTCTTTAGAAATTAAATTGTGTTGGGTTTCTTTAAGTCAAGTATAGGTTAATCAAAGTCTGATTTTTTTATCGTATTTAGTTTATTGTTTAATCGTCAAAGTTTTAAATTTGGTTAAGTTCTTGATTGCGTTAAAAATTTAGTTTTTGTTTGAGTTTGTGTCCGATTGAGTGTTTTTTTATTTATTTATCGCGTGCTAGAGTTGTGCTTAAAACTATTGTTTTCAATCTCTTTCCGAAGTTCAATGTGTGTTTCAATTCTTGTTTGGTTATTAAACGTAGGATTTCTGTTTCTCATTGTCAATTTAGTGCATGTTAGGATTTAGAATTTAATTTGCGTGTTCTTTTAATTCGTAAAAGAAAATCTCAAACATCATGAAAAACCCGAATTTGAACTGTGTTCAGTGACTTTTTAACTTAACATCTTGGACAATGATTGGGATGGGTGAAGTTAGAGGTGGACTTTATCATCTGCTTAGCTCATGAGTGTCACCTTCTGCTCTAGTTGATGCTTAGCCTACTTTCCTACATTAAGATCACTCCACTTCTGCTTTTGCTACTCACATAGCTTCTATTTCTGATTTATGGCATTATAGACTTGGCCATATCTCTCCTTCCAGATTAATTTTAATTACTGACCCCATTGTAACAAACAATGTGAAATTCCATAATCAAATGCCATGTTCCGTTTTTCCATTAGCCAAACAACATCGTCTCCCTTTTCCACACTCTGAGCATTCATCTTTACATGCTTTTGATATTTTCCATTGTGATATTTAGGGTCCCAACTTCACTATTGCCGCTGATGGATCCCGTTTCTTTCTCACACTTGTCAATGATTTCTCACACTTTTTGCAATTTAATTGAAACCCAAATTCAGAAAAAAAAAAATTAAGATATGTAGGAGTGACAATGGATCTGAATTCCAAATGAGAGATTTTTATCAAAACAAATACATTATACACCAAAAGAGTTGTGTGGCTCTTACCTTAAGATTCCAATCAAATCTCCCTCTCAAATTTTGGACTGATTGTGTTCTAATATCAGTTTACCTTATTAATAGAACCCACTCCCCTTCTTCATAATAAAACCCCTTATGAAACCCTCTTCTATACCTTACCCCATTACCAACACGTACAAGTTTTTAGGTGCCTTGCTTATGCCTCTACATTATCCCATGGAAGGAAGAAATTTGATCACCAAGGTAGAAAGTGTGTCTTTTTAGGCTACCCTTTTCAGAGTTAAAGCATATAAATTGCTTGATTTACAAACTGAGCAAGTCTTTCTATCCCGAGATGTCCAATTCCATGAAACAATTTTTCCCTTCCATTCCCATAAACCCAACACAACATCTCCTTCTCTTCTTTTCCCTTCTCTGTCCTTGCGTTCTCCTCCCCTTACCACTATGCCACATCCTATCCTTTCCTCTAATTCCCAACAACATAATTCCCCTCCTCACATCACTCAACCATTACCTGCTACATTCCTTCTCGAGGAACTCAACTCCCATTCCCAAACCTCTCCTTCCTCTCCCCCTACTTCTTCCCAAACTTCAACCTCTCCTATCCTCCCTTGCAGGTCAACTAGAACTCGAAGTGCACCAAGCTATCTATAGGATTTCCGTTATCAACAAACTACCCTTACTGCTCCTATCCTTGAGTTGAACAAGAAGCTCATGTCTTCATCAGGTACACCCTTTCCACTACATCATACACTTTCTTATCATTCTTTTTCACATCCATATCAAGCCTTTTCTACCATTATTTCCACTCACATTGAACCACAAACTCATAAACAAGCCATTAAGGACCCCGATTGGTGTCAATCAATGGATAATGAGTTGGATGCCTTGGAAGCAAATCACACTTGGGAACTCACTGCTTTACCACCTAGAAAAGTACCTATTGCTTGTAAATACATCTACAAAATTAAGTATAATTTTGATGGGAGTGTTGAAAGGTTGAAGACAAGATTAGTAGCTAAAGACTATACTCAACTTGAGGGGGTCGATTACCAAGAGACATTCTCTCCTGTTGCAAAACTGGTCACAGTGAGATGTCTCTTAGCTATTGCATCAATTAAGGGTTGACATTTACATCAATTTTACATCAATTTGATGTAAATAATGTCTTCTTACATGGGGATTTACATGAAGACATTTATATGAACAAGCCTCTCAGTTACAACAAAGGTTCTCCCAACCAAGTTTGTAAGTTACTCAATAATTTGTACGACCTCAAACAAGCATCGAGACAATGGTATTCTAAATTCCCGAATGCCTTAATTGTAGCTAGTTTCTCTCAATCCAAGGATGATTATAGCCTTTTCACCAGAGACACAAATGGCATCTTTGTTGCTTAACTCGTATATGTTGATGACATACTTGTAGCAAGTAATGATCTTAATACTATGAATGATTTAAAGGCTTTTCTGCACATCAAGTTTCAAATAAAGGATCTTGGCACATTAAGGTATTTTCTTGGCATAGAGATTGCAAGGTCATTGAAAGGGATACATTTCTATTAGAGGAAGTATGCACTGGACATTTTGGAAGATTCTAGTACCTTGGGTAGCACCCCTACTAAGGTTCCTATGTAACAAAACCTCAAAATCACTTAGTCCAAAGGTACTCCATTATCAGACCCTAGTGTTTACAGAATAATGATTGGTCACTTATTGTACCTCACTATCTCTCGGCTAGAAATATGTTTTAGTGTTCAAACTTTAAGCCAATTCATGACTAACCCTACTAATACGTATCTCCTGATAGCTCAGAAAGTTCTTAGGTACCTCAAGGGTGCCCTTGGTCAAGGTCTCCTTCTCCCTCATTCTTCTTCATTTCAACTTGAGGCCTATTGTGATTCAGACTGGGCCTCCTGTCCGGACACTGGGAGATCCGTAAGTGGCTATTGCATCTTTCTTAGTTCTTCCCTGATCTCTTGGAAGTACAAGAAACGATCAGTTGTTTCACATTCATCAGCGGAGTATTGATCAATGGCTACCGCCTCTTTTGAGTTAACATGGTTATAATTCATCTTATCCACCCTTCAAATTCCTCATCCTCAATAAGCTTTACTACACTGGGATGACCAAGTTGCCCTACACGTCGTTGCGAACCTATCTTTCACGAAAGAACCAAACATATCGAACTCGATTGTCACTTAATTCGTGACAAAATCAAAGATGGTAGCATCTGCACTTGTTATGTTCCTAACTCTGATCAAATTATTGACACCATGACAAAAATTTTACCTTCGAAAGTTCTCAATCCTCACTTATCAAAGATGGGAGTTGTAAATCTTTACGCTTCATTTTCTTGGGGGTATTGGAGAATAAATCAGAGCAGCACCCAACAAAGCATGCAAAGAAAGGAAAGAAGAACCAATTCTATTTTCAGAATTTCTTTATGATTCCATTAATTATTTGTGCTTTTCTTTTGCTAAGTTGTACATAAAGGCTAATAATGTCTTTCGATGTCATATAGGTGGTTAGAATATTCTTTACTAACTGTATACAGGTACATGCTTGTAAACTTGCTGACAGCAATTCAATACAGAGCATTTTTCTCTTCTTTTCCAGAATTCTTCTCTCCCCTCCAAACGCCATTAGACCAATTGTTGAGGATAAACGCATTGTAGTACTCTCTCTCTCTCTCTCTCTCTTCTCTGGCCGACGCTTAGATACAACGCTGCTCCGACAGGAAAGCTTTATCGTCGATGCTGCTACGAAAGCGAAGATGCATCGACGGCGCTGCTCCGATGCTGCCCAAACAGCGCTCCGACGCTATTCTTCCATGGTTTTCTCCCATGCGAAAAGACCTTCTTATCTCTTATTTCGATATTGTGCTCTGTCACGGTGCTGGTAGACTTTGATGATGGTGGTCGTTCAGTACAGATCGAAGGGAAATCTTTCGCCGAGATTGGATAAAGTGGGTAAGGTGGTAGCTCTGTTCGTTTTTGAGAAGAATTGGCAACGCAGTCGATGGGTAAGACTTTCATCGGCCGCTGCAACATGGTTGATTTTCGTCTCTTGATGGAAGGTCAGGCAAGGGTTTTCGAAGATCTCTGGTAGGTTTCGTTGGCTACTGGATTGTGATTCATGCAACGAGGGCAGGTAAGTTCTTGGAATTGGGGCATGGTTGGAGAGGCAAGAGGTACTCTATATTTGCCCCTGAAGGATCCAAAGTCGATGGGTGGCTTTGATTTGGGGCATAATGTAGTGCTCTGATAAGCTCTCTTCATTCTGTCAGACCTAGAATTGAACTAGAATCAGCATGTTATCTTTGCTAGTAATAATTGATGGTGATAAAATTGGTGGGTGTGGTTATACTTTACACTGCAATTATTGTGGTGGCAGTGGGGCTGACAGGGACTGATTCTGGTATTTTGTCATCCACAAACAAAATTCTATTCTCGGTGAGTTTTTGAATTATGTTTCTGACTTCTGAGAGTTGCATGCCTAGTGTGAGATCTGATATTTATATTTGGAGAAGCAGATGCAATCTCACCCCTAAGTTCAACCCTAGGTATTGGAAGCATATGCTCCAAAAAAGCCATACTATACTCGTACAGAATGGGATTGGAGTCTCTCAATATGTACTATGCTTTGGGGATTGAAATATCCCTTTGTTATAGGCATTTGTTATCTTGTCAGGTTAATGAACAGTTAATTGAAAACTGAAATCAGAGTCTTGATAAGAATCTGAAAATGATCCTTTTCTGTTTACCATTTGATGAGATACTTCAATGAATATGCTTTGGGTACTTAAGTCGGATGTTATAAGCATAAATAATCGTATCTTTTTGTTTCTTCTTTTTAAACTTTTGAATGTGTTAAGAAATACTTGACCAAGGAATGTATAGTGGCCCTTTTGGCAGGTTTGTAGTAGAGACCAAGTTCTGTCACGATCAAGTCAACTTCTGTAGAAAAGGTTTGTTACTTCCAATCCTTGGCTACCATCCTTTGGAGCAATTGTGAATCTTTCATCATAAAATCTGCTGTTGGAATTAAGTGAAATTCAAATTGCACAAAATTCTGAATATATAGGTTACAATTAGTAGTATTGATGGCACAACTGTGGGATATAGGAATATTGATTTGAATGTTTGGGACTTTTAAAATGTAAAGGAAAATATGTAATTTTAGATTATATTTGTACTTAGGTATTATTGGTGTAACTTGGCTCACTGCATTGGATTGGTTTGGATAGCATTTATCGGATTTGACTGGATTATTCATTGATTGAGACTAGGTCAGATAAACTCATAGATTAATTGCAGAAGAATGTAATACCCTTAATACCCCTAAATCCCCCATTCTGCTTTTCAATAAAGATTTTCCCAACCTCACCAGATTGCTCTCTCTCTCTCTCTCTCTCTCTCTCTCTCTCTCAAGTCTCAACCGCACTGATACCCACATACCCACCACACATACACATAGACATGTATTTGTGAAGAACTGATTTTGGGGCTTGAGTAGAAATTCGTCCTTTTCTGTTTCATTTTGCTAACTGCGTCGTACTTAATTCCCTTCTTGGATGAAGAAATCTGTTGTCCAGTTTTATAGTACACTAGAATTGGATGCTGTGATTTCTTGGTTTCATGCTTAGAACATGATGACATGGCTGAATTTGATATGACTACATTCTTAGTAGGAGATAGGAATGATGACACTAAAAAATACTTTCAATCATGTTGTTGACCTTGTTTGATATTACAAAATCAATGTGGGGAATTTTACTTTGGAAAGCATGTTGACTGTAAGCTTTGGATGATGAACAATAACAATGAACTTGTTGACACTGAAAAATTGCTTCTCAATCATGTTATTGAACTTGTCTGAAAGTACAAAATCAATGGTGGGAATGTTACTTTGGAAAGCATGTTGACTGCAAGCTTTGGATGATGAACAATAGCAATGAACTAGTTATATAACTTTGGTTCTTGAAGTCATTCTATGAACAAAACATTCTCCATGACTCTGGCTTTTTCCTCTTAAAGGACAATAAATGTGGCTGGCTGAGAAATATATTGCAAAAGTGACAGGCTTGACATTTTCTAAGTCTTTGGTTCTTTTCCCCTAGAGTATCTTAACTTCAGTTTCTACACAAGAAATAGATTGTCTTAGGGACCGTGTTGGTTCTTTTCCCCTAGAGTATCTTAACTTCAGTTTCTACACAAGAAATAGATTGTCTTAGGGACCGTTTAGTGTGGAGAGCATTTTAATAATTTAAACTTATTTTTAAATTTTTTAAGATTCGTATTAAAAAGGTAGAAAATAAAGAGTTTGTTTAAAAGTGCAAAACAAGTTTTCATTTTTTATTATCATATTTTAAAATAATCACAAAAAAAGGACAACTTGTTTTCCAATTTTCCAGATTTTATGTAAGGTAATATTCGGAATCATAAATTCTGAGGCTTGAATTTGGATTTATGTGGATTTACAAGAAATTATATACATAATCTACACAAATTAAACTCCAAGATTCAAATTCCATGCTCGCATATGCAAAGTAAGAGTTGAAAACCTAGAAAAATAGTGAAAATATGTTTTCCAACTTTTCTATACAAATTCAGAAATTCAGAAAACAAGGTGGGATTTTTTTGATTATTTAAAAAATTAAAAATGAAAAATAAAACTATTTTCACCAGCAAATAGTGCTAAAATTGTTTATTGTTGTTTATTTATTTCATAAAAATGTTGTGAAAATGAAAATTTAGCTTTTTTTTTTTTGTAATTTTTTAGAAAAATAAAATGGAAAATGAAAACTGTTTTCCAAAATTAGACGGGCCCTTAATTTCCCCTGTATTGAGCAACTAAAGACTTTTCTTGAAAGAAATAACTTCTACATTTGACTTTCCTGCAAGCTGTTTTGAATCCTCTGTGCGTGACACAGGTGATTCAGCAAGCAGACCCTACCAATTGATTTTTTTGGCTGCATAGGCTTTCGTGCCTGCTGTTCTATCAGTTTTGGCTTCCCAACTTGCACTATTTGTGACGTACAATATTCTAGGCTTTTCAACTTGCTGGTTTACCTCTTTAGTCTGCCTTGGTGGCTTTTGTGGCAAGAGAAATCTGTTCTCTTGACTACTTTTTGAGATTTCGTGAACCTTATGAATTTATCCCATATGGCAGCCACATAAATAGCAACTGGCAAGTTACCTGATTGCATATGAGTGTGGCCTCACCCTTTGGTCCCACCAAAAAGTATTTTAGTTCTTGTTTTGATTGATATTGAAAATTCCTTTGAAAAGAATAGTTAAGAAAATGTTTGTGTAGTGATCCCTTCTTGACAATTAAACCTTCTTGAGAAAAAAATTGGACACATTAGGTTAATAACAACCACTATTTCTAAATTAAATAGGCCAAATGAGAGGAAAGTAGATTTGTTCATCACCTCATTTGATTTGAATAATAAGAACTTTATTATCCTCTTGAATGTAGGACAAGAAGCAAGGCCTTGGAAAATATTTGTTGGAGAAGACTTAAGAAGAATTGGATTGAGGGTTGGGTTTAGTTAGTAGTTTATTATGTGTTTAGTATAAATTAGCATAGGATTATGTTATTTGGGGGTTGTTTGTAATATTTGTGTAATGTAGGGGTTTGTTTGTTATTCATGTTGTTTTAAAGATACATGTGTAGAGGCTTTCTTATAAGTAGCGTGTGAAAGCCATGGTGTAGACAGTTGAAGTTGAATTGAGTTCTGAACATTAATCCCCCTTGGTATCTTCTCTCTCCTACCTTCCCCTTTCTCTCTTGTATTTCTTCTACTCTCTCTCATGGCTGCAGACAGCATCATTTCGTATCAAAGTGCAATATCAATCTCTATTCTGCCATGTCGGTCCCCCATTTTCCCCTCACTCTTATTCTCCTCTTCTTCTTCGTTCTTCTGCCTTCTTCTTCCTTCTTATCCCCTTTTTTCCCCATCCTTGTTGTGCCTTCTCCATTCCTTCTCTTTCTCTGTTCTCTCTGCTGTCCAGCAGCCCCTTCCCTCTTTTCTTTCTTCTTATTCTTTGTCTTCTCCTCTCTCTAATGCTCTGCATTATGAAATTCTCTTCAGCTGTGCTTGAGACATGGATTTCGGATCTTAGATTTGGATCTAGGTGGATTTGTACAAATTTTAATACAATTTTACATTACATTTTATTCAAATCCAAGGCCTCTCCAACAGAAGGCTTGTTTTTTCATATTCCATTCTCTAGATTAATCACTCTTCCTCTTTGTTAGTCTCTCATAGTCTTTGTTCTGAAATTTCAATATTAAGAAAAGAAAAGGGAAAACCATCTAAAAGCAGCTCTGAACAATTTCAGAAATTGCAATCGGGTCCCCAATTCTTCGAACACCACTTTTCAGCGACCATCCTGTAACACCCCCCATTCCATTGAAAACAGAAACCTTTGAAACCCTGATACTTTGCATTCTGAAATTCTCTTATGTAGTGTTTAGAAGCATGAAATTTAGACCTTGGATTTAAATTTGGGTGGATTTGGACAAATTCTTGTTGGGCTTTGCGGAGCCTAGTTATGTTTGATCCATGGAGCGAAGGCTTGGGCCGATAGGCCCAGGTTTGGCCAGAAATATTGAGAGTCTCGCCCAAGTGCTCGACCAGGAAGACCCTGAAGGGCGACCAAGTCAAGATTTTGAGATATCCTGAAGGACGAGATCCTGAGAGGCTTGACCATCATCTCGACCAGCAAGACTTAATGGTGCAACTAAGTCGAGGATGTTGAAGTTCAAAATTCTTGATTTCCCGCGAGGCTCAACCAAGTCGCGACCATGGGGAATGGGGATGTGACTAGGTCGACGGCGACGATCTTCTATGCGAGATTTTGGCAGAACTTTCCTATTTTGAAAGTTATGATCTTGTAAACCCTATGATATATATTTCTAATGTTCGACTATGTGTGTAGAGCGGCATAGAGTGGTGTAGCAGCGTGGAGAGAGTGTGAGACTCTTGTGTGCACGATCCAAAGGTGTTCTCTTTGGTGTTTAGGGTGTGTGCACGTTTCTTCCTTGTTGAGAGTGAGAGAAATTGTAATTGCTACACTCTGTATACTTCCCTGGTAATAGTGAAATCCCTGCAACTTCGTGGACGTAGGCAAAATTGCCGAACCACGTAAATATTGTCTTGTGCGTGCGTGTGATTATTTTCTTTGGCGTGTGCTTGTCTCCATCTTGTTTCTCACAGATTTTGTGTTCTGGGAATTTTCCGCGTGTTTGTTTATTCTCCCTTCAATTGGTATCAAAGCCAAGTTAGGCTTGAGTGGGAGCAATGGCATAGGAAGCAGGAAAGGCGCCTGGGATAGAAAAGTTCAATGGCATAGACTTTGGATTTTGGAGGATGCAAATCGAGGATTATCTCTATGGGAAGAAGTTACATCTGCCGCATCTAGGAGAAAAACCTGCAACTATGAAGGATGAGGAATGAACTCTCCTTGATAGACAGGTACTGGGAGTTATTAGATTAATTCTGTCTAGGTCCGTTGCACACAATGTTGTAAAGGAGAAGACCACAGCAGATCTGATGAAGGCTTTGTCTGGTATGTATAAAAAGCCGTCAGCAAATAACAAGGTACATTTGATGAAGAAATTATTTAATTTAAAGATGGTAGAGAATGCATCAGTTGCACAACATTTGAATGATTTTAACACAATCACAAATCAATTGTCGTCTGTAGAAATTGATTTTGATGATGAGATACGTGCACTGATCGTTTTAGCTTCGTTGCCAAACAGTTGGGAGGCTATGAGGATGACTGTAAGTAACTCCACAGGAAAAGAAAAACTAAAGTATAATGACATATGATATTTAGTTTTGGCTAAGGAGATTCACAGAAAGGATGCAGGTGAAACCTCAGGATCTAGTTCTGCCCTTTTAGCTATTATCAATGAAGGTAATAGAATATATTTTCTGAATTGATTGGGTTACTAACATGGAACCTCTTATTACTTGAGCAAATAGAAAGGTATCCCAGGCTTCTGCTATTTCTATCCGTGCTTTCTCTTCTCTTTTGCCCTCTTCTTTTTTTTCCCTTTCTTTTGTCTCTTCTTATTTTGTGCCGAAGCAATTTATAAAGCATAGGCCGAAACAGTTGAAATCAAAGGGCATTACTTGAATGCTACTGCAGGTACATGCGAAGAAATGATGAAAAGGGCTGTATTTGCCAGAGAATTGGGAGTTCCTATCGTAATGCATGACTACTTAACAGGGGGATTCACTGCAAATACTAGCTTGGCTTTTCTTATCAACATATCTTTTTTCTTGGTATCTTTGATTAGTTTGGTGCTTACTCTTATGAACCAATGAAATACCTATGGTTTGATACATAATAAATTGTCTATCGCTTTTTACAGACAGACGAACTGGTGTATCATGCCTGAATCTAACTGGGGTTCACGGTGGTGGAGGAACTGGATCAGAAAAAAGAGGGATTCTAGTTGTAAGATATCTAATGAAACCGTCACTGGAATTGAGATCTCATTCAAAGAGAAAGATACGTCAACGACTGATAGCTTATTTGTCAAAAAAAAAATAGAATACGTTATAAAGAATTAATTGGTCAGTTGAATATTCGGGAGCCAAAAACTCTAAACAATAAGAAGAATAACTATTTCCTTATGATATAGAAGCTTTATTTCTTATTTTTTATTTATTTGTTATTTGTTTTATTTGTTTGTATGTGTTATGTTCATTTTTATATTGTATTTATAAATACAATATATAAATACAAATAAATATTAAATAGTCTTCTTCACAATATACATATTATGACTAGGAATGCGGTACAAGTAATTTATTTCTGACATCTTGTAGAAAAGAGTATAAACAAGCAAACCAAAAGGTTTTTCATAATTTTATTTTTGATCGTCCATAATGACCAATAATAATTTTCTAAATCTTTGGAATAGGTTCAAATCCTACTGGACACGATTTATTTCCATATTTTATAGATGTCTATGTCAAGAAAGATATTTTGAATGATTTGAATCAAAGACGTTTATATTTATTCTATTTGCTTCTATTTATTTATTATTTAGAAAGGATTGATTAAACAAGAGGCAGAGGTAATGATAGAAATTTAAATTGGGGCTGATCAAAATCTTGAAATTCTAATCGAAACAAAAGTAAATCGAGATCTGGCCAAAAAGGACAATGCTGGAACTGTGGGAAAACAGGTCACTTCAGGAGGTAATGCAAAAGTCTCAAGAAGAAGAATGAAGATGACTCTGCTAATGTCGTAACAGAAGAGGTACAAGATGCATTACTTCTTGCGGTAGACAGTCCACTTGATGATTGGGTTTTGGACTCAGGATTTTCGTTTCATACCACTTCACACCAAGAAATCATACAGAACTACGTTGCAGGTGATTTTGGTAAGGGGTGTTTGGTTGATGGCACAGCCTTGGATGTTGTGGGTATGGGAAACGTCCGGATGTCGTTGCCCAATTGGTCTGTTTGGTTACTAGAGAAGGTATGACATATTCCTGACCTGAGAAGAAATTTGATTTCTATCGGACAGCTTGATGATGAAGGGCATGCGATGTTGTTCGCTGGTGGCACTTGGAAGGTTACAAAAGAGCCAGAGTATTGGTTCGTGGAAAGAAGTCTGGTACTCTATATATGACCTAAAGTCCAAGAGACACAGTTGCAGTTGCTGAAATGAGTACTGATACAAGTTTATGGCACCGCGGACTTGGTCACATGAGTGAGAAAGGGATGAAGATGCTACTGTCACAAGGGAAACTACCAAAATTGAAGTCCATTGATTTTGACTAGTGTGAAAGCTGCATTTTAGGGAAACAGAAAAGGGTGAGTTTCTTGAAAACCAACAGAATACCGAAGGCTGAAAAATTTGAGTTAGTGCACATTGATTTGTGGGGGCCTTCTCCGATTGCATCCCTTGGAAGATCAAGATATTACATCACTTTCATTGATGACTCAACCAGAAAGGTATGGGTTTATTTTCTGAAAAATAAATCTGATGTATTTGACACTTTTAAAAAGTGGAAGGCTATGGTTGAGACTAAGGCAGGTTTGAAAGTAAAATGTTTGAGGTTTGACAATGGAGGGGAATACATAGATGGAGGGTTCAGAGAGCACTGTGCTGCACATGGAATCAAAATGGAGAAGACCATTCCTGGGACACCACAACAAAATGGTGTGGTTGAGCGCATGAACAGAACTCTCAATGAGCATGCTAGGAGCATGAGGTTCCATGCTGGACTACCAAAAACTTTCTGGGTTGATGCTGTTAGCACTGCAGCTTACCTGATAAACCGAGGACCTTCGGTTCTCATGAATTTCAGACTTCTTGAAGAGATTTGGAGAGATAAAGAGGTAAAGTTTTCTCATTTAAAAGTTTTTGGTTTTGTTTCTTATGTCTATATTGATTCTGTTGCTTGTAGCAATGATGCAAAGTCTAAAATATCTTTTTTCATTGGCTATGGTGATGAGAAATTTGGCTATCGGGTTTGGGATGAACAAAAAAGAAAATCATCAGAAGTAGAAATGTGATATTTAATGAACAGGTGATGTACAAGGATAGGTCAACTGTAGTGCTAGATGTCACTGAGATAGATCTGAAGAAATCTGAGTTTGTTAACTTAGATGAGTTGATTGAAAGCACCGTCCAGGAAAGGGGTGAAGAGGACAAGGAGAATGTAGAATCACAGGTAGATCATAGTACACTTGTAGCTGCGGTCCGTAGATCTTCCAGGAGTATTAGACCTCTACAGCGTTATTCACCTGTTTTAAATTATCTCCTGTTGACTGATGGTGGGGAGCCAGAGTGTTACGATAAAATCTTGCAGGATGAAAATTCAAGCAAGTGGGAGTTAGCCATGAAGGATGAGATGGATTCCTTGTTGGGGAACCATACATGAGAACTGATTGAATTGCCAATAGGGAAGAAGGCATTGCACAATAAGTGAGTATTCAGAATAAAGAATGAGCATGATGGTAGCAAGTGCTACAAAGCTAGATTAGTTGTCAAAGGGTTTTAGTAGAAGTAGGGCATTGACTTCACAGAAATATTTTCTCCAGTAGTAAAGATGCTACAATTAGACTGGTATTGGGAATGGTGGATGTTGAAAACCTACATCTTGAGCAGTTAGATGTGAAGATGGCATTCCTTTATGGTGACTTAGAGGAAGACATTTACATGAGTCAACCAGAAGGGTTCATTGTCCAGGGACAAAAGAATTTAGTCTGCAAACTGAGGAAGAGCTTGTATGGCCTAAAACAAGCTCCAAGACAGTGGTACAAGAAATTTGATAGTTTTATGCATAGAATTGAGTTCAAGAGATGTGAAGCTGATCACTGTTGCTATGTTAAGTTCTTTGACAATTGTTATATCATTCTACCGCTGTATGTAGATGATATGCTCATTGTAGGGTCTAGCATTGAGGAAATTAATAATCTGAAGAAGCAATTGTCAAAGCAGTTTGCAATGAAGTATTTGGGAGCTACAAAGCAAATCCTTGGAATGAGGATCATTAGAGACAAGGCTAATGGTACATTGAAGATTTCACAGTCAGAGTATGTGAAGAAAGTTCTTAGCAGATTCAACATGAATGAAGCTAAACCAGTGAGCCCACCCTTGGGTAGTCATTTCAAACTAAGCAAAGAACAGTCACCGAAGACAAAAGAAGAAAGGGACCACATGAGTAAGGTGCCCTATGCCTCAGCTATTAGCAGCTTGATGTATTTCATGGTGTGTACAAGGCCAGACATTGCACATGCAGTGGGAGTTGTGAGCAGATTCATGAATAGGCCTGGAAAGCAGCATTGGGAGGCAGTCAAGTGGATTCTGAGATATCTGAAGGGTTCATCAGATACATGTCTTTGCTTCAAAGGTGCAAGTTTAAAGTTGTAGGGTTATGTAGATGCTGATTTTGCTGGTGATACTGATAGTAGAAAGAGTATTACTGGGCTTGTATTTACTTTGGGTGGTACAACTATATCTTGGGCTTCAAATCTACAAAAGATTGTTACTTTATCTACTACAGAAGCTGAGTATGTTGGAGCAACTGAAGCTGGAAAGGAAATGATTTGGCTACATGGTTTCTTAGATGGATTGGGTAAGAAGCAGAAAATAGGCATTCTACACATTGAGAGTTAGAGTGCAATTTTCTTGCTAAAAATTTGGCTTTCCATTCAAAGTCGAAGCATATACAGACAAAATACCACTTTATTCGTTACCTTGTTGAAGATAAGATGGTAATACTTAAGAAAATTTGTGGATCTAAGAACTCGGCAGACATGCTGACTAAGGGTGTCACTATTGAGAAGCTGAAGCTATGTGCAGCTTCAGTTGGCCTTCTAGCTTGAGGACAGGAGGATGAGTTGCAAAGATGAGGGATTATTCTTTCGGAGAATTGCGGTTGATGTTGGTGATTGAACTAGTCTCCAAGTGGGAGATTTGTTGGACTTTGTGGAGTCTAGTTATGTTTAATCCATGGAGCGAAGGCCCAGGCCTGGCCAGAAATATTGAGAGTCTCGCCCAAGTGCTCGACCAGGAAGACCCTAAGGGCGACCAAGTCGAGATTCTGAGATATCCTGAAGGACGAAATCTTGAGAGGCTCGACCATCATCTTGACCAGTAAGACTTAATGGTGCGACTGAGTCGAGGATGTTGAAGTTCAAGATTCCTGATTTCCCGTAAGGCTCGACTAGGTCGCGACCATGGGGAACAGGGGTGCGACTTCGTCGATGGCGACGATCTTCTGTGCGAGATTTCGGAAGGCTTTCCTATTTTGAAAGTTATGATCTTGTAAACCCTAAGATATATATTTCTAATGTTCGACTATATGCGTAGAGCGGCATAGAGTGGTGTAGCAGCGTGGAGAGAGTGTGAGACTCTTGTGTGCACGATCCAAAGGTGTTCACTTTGGTGTTTAGGGTGTGTGCACGTTTCTTCCTTGTTGAGAGTGAGAGAAACTATAATTGCTGCACTTTGTATACTTCCCTGATAATAGTGAAATCCCTGCAACTCCGTGGATGTAGGCAAAATTTCCGAACCACGTAAATATTGTCTTGTGCATGCGTGTGATTATTTTCTTTGGCGTGTGCTTGTCTCCATCTTGTTTCTCACAGGTTTTGTGTTATGGGAATTTTCCACGTGTTTGTTCTCCCCTCAATTCTAATACAATTTTATACTACATTTTATCCAAATCCAAGACAACTCCAAATCCAAGGCCTTTCCAAACATAGGTTTAGTTCTTTCATCTTCCATTCACTCCATTAATCACTCTCTTTCTCTGTTAGTCTCTCATCTCATCATTCTCTGTTCTGAAATTTCAGTATTAAAAGAAAGAGGGGGGGGGGGGGGGGGGGGGGGGGGGGGGGGGGGGAAACCACCAAAAAGCAATTATGAACAATTTAAAAAATTTCAGTTGTGTCCCGAATTCTCTGAATGCCACTTTATGGCGACCATCCTGCAATACCACCCATTCCATTGAAAACAAAAACCTCTGAAACCCTTCCCCTCAAAATTGCATCACCATTTGACTAGTGTGGCTCCATGTGCCGGCCAAACATACTCCAGCCATTGGCTCCTTTGAATCCCGAACTTCTGGTAATTTTCTTAACACAGTGCCACCACTGCTAGAGTCACCAGCCCCTGATCTACCAGTAGCTGGAGTTTTACCACCAGAGGGACCTTGCCGGCGGCCCATGCGCCAGCGACCTGCGAGTGGGAATCAGCCAGAGTCTTCTCCCTCTTCTAGAGTCACGAAAAATTGATTCCAACCAGTGTTTTAAAAGGCGTTCATAAGGCGCTTTGAGGCGTTTTGGGCTTAAAACGCCCTAAGGCATAAGTGGAAAGGCGTACGCCTCAGGGGGAAACACTCGCCTTTTACGCCTCAAATTGGAAGGCGTACGCATTTCGAGCTGCCTGATTTAAAACATTAAAAAAAAAAAAAAAAAAAGTATCCAGAACTCTGAATCTGAAGCCTAAAACCCCTTTCCTCCCTCTCTCAATGAAGCTTCTTCTCTCTCGATGATTCCTTCAGCGACGTCTTGTCCTCTCTCAACGATTCCTCTCTCAACGAAGATTCTTCTCCTCTCTCAATTAGAGTAGAGGAGAGCTAGAGGGAGACGAGAGTGCTCGAAGGGTTCGCTGGTTGCTGACTTGCTGCTGATCAAAGAATTGAACACCGAAGCTATCGAACAGAGTTGCTGGGAGCTATTTTGCCCTAGATTTCAAGATTTTGGGCTTAATGTAAAAATTTTGGGCGCTCTTTTATAGTAAAAACCAATGTTTTAAAAGGTGCCTAAGCTTTTTAATTTTAAATTTAAAAATTGATGGGAACCATTTGTAATGTTTTGGCCTATATGATATTTAAAAATTATGGTTTTTTTCTCCATTATTCTAAAATTTTTCTCATTTTTTTTACTATATATAAATTGATTTTATTTATTAAATATTTTAAAAAATATAGTCCCAAAATGCTTACGCCGCAACGCCTCAAGGCTTACGCCTCGCCTTATGCCTTCGCCTTTTAAAACATTGATTCCAACCACAAGAAATTGGTGTTTTTTCCTGAGATTTTGATTTGCAGCATGATATTTTGGTTCCAAACTTGAATTTTGCAAGCAAGTGTGATAATTTGCTATGAGAAGTGTGAAATTCTCCCTGTCAGCACTGAAAACCAGATTCTATTGCTGCATTTTGTGAGTTTTCATGGTCAATTTGTTTCAGTTCAAGTCAAGATTATGGTTTTCCATGACTAGATTGATTATTGTGGGCAAGTGTGCGAGTGTCAAGAATTTTTGGTGATATGTAGTTGCAGTGTATCTAAGTGTAAATCCAGCAATATCGTGACAGATTGTTGGACAATGGAATGCCATTTATCGTACCTTGGGCACAATTTCTAGATTTTCCACACTTTTCTCAAGTGTGGAGGAAATGTATGCAAATTCATCATTGATGACAGATGTCCTATGCTATAAATGTGGCTTCTAGAAATGGAGTCACTTGTACCCAACTTCATTTGGAACCTCCTAAAGCGTTGTGGAATATCTTGGATTGATAACAGTACCATACATGTTTGTGAAAGATTTTTGGTTCCTATCCAAGTGGATGACTATTTTGATAATGTTTGGTCTGATATCATACATATGAAGATTGGCCATGTATTCCTTGGTTCTCTTTGGTTGGATGATTTGGGTGTGACTTGAGGACATGACAACACAGATGTCTTCCACTATAATGGTAAGAAGATTATCTTGAATCCTGCACTACCAATCAACTAAGACAAAGAATCTTCTAGAGTTTCTCAACTAGAAGACACTACAAGCAAGGCAATGAATGTGTTTGAAGACATCCAAAGTCTTTCAAACATTCCTATTATTGAGTGTGTCATTCCTGATATGTTTTTTGATGCCAACTCTCAATTCAAGTCTATGATGCTGCGAAAGGATCATGGTTTTTTTTGTATCACTCAAGTGCTGGATTTCAAAGAATCCAAGTTTGCTACTTCTGATCCTCCAGTATTTCAAAATTTAAGGGTGAATTTTTTCTAACTGGGGGAGAGTTGATTTAGTACAAGAAGCAAGGCCTTGGGAAGATCCTTGTTGGAGAATAGTCAAGAAGAATTGGATTGAGGATTGTTGGGTTTAGTTAGTATTTATTATGTGTCTAGTATTAATTAGTATAGGATTTTGTCTATTTGGGGGTTATTTGTAATATGTTTGTAATGTAAGGATTTGTTTGTAATTCCTATTGTTTTAGGGATATATTTGTAATTTCATGTGTAGAGGTTTTCTTATAAATAGTGTGGAAGCCATGTTGTAGGCAGTTGATGTTGAATTTGAACTGAGTTGTGAATGTGAATCTCCCCTGGTATCTCCTCTTTCCTCCCTTCCCCTTCCTTCCTCTCTTCTAATTCATCTTATCCCTCCCATGGCTGCAGAACCTTGATGCTGCCCCTGCATCACCTCTACTTTGGAGGACCATCATTTTTAGGTGATGAAAGTCAAGCGGTAGGAACTTAGCCATGGGCCACTACATCTAATAATTGTTTACAAAATTGATAGAAGTCTTTTTAAATTGAATGGAGTGGCCATCCTATTATTTTTTAGGAAAATTAAAAAAAAAACCTTTTTGACTCCAATATTTGGATAGTCATCCTACATGGAAGTCTAGTGTTTGGGGATTAATTTACAAATTGAGAGGACCAATGAACTTTAACAAAAGACTGTTTGAATTTGTCCTTTTGAAGGAGATTTAGAGCTTCATTACTACTAGAAAATTGAAGTAGAAATTCTGTCTTAAGCATTGGAGTCAAAAACTAGAATTCTACTAGAAAAAAGTGGTTTGAATTCTACTTCAACCATGGTCCATATTTCTATTTCTATTTGCCCTTTTAGTATTCTTTATGGCACATTTGTATTATTAATTCTTATGTAACTCCAAAATAAATTAGGTGATCAACCAAAGCATCAAATAAAAACCCACTAATAAATAATCATTTTTTTTTATAGAACACTATAAATAATCATGTAATGCACCAACCATATAAGTAAACTCAAATGTTAAAAGAGGCATATTTACATTTATTGACTACATGTTCAATCATTGGACCATGATTTGATGCCCAAGCCAGCAAAATTTGCACTTGGGATAAAAATGATTTAGCCATGGGTTTGCACTTCAGATGAAAGATGAAACTTTGGAACCCTTAAGCTTTTATAAAATCCGACTCTTCTTTGCAGTAGAATCGAACGAGAGCTTCATTACATCAATCTCTTTGCGCTCCTCTCTGCAACTCTCTAACCCTCTCCATTTCTTCAGAATTCCTAAAGAGGGCACCCAAGGGCTTTATTTGTTGGCAAATCAGTGTCCTAGTGTTAATTTCACCTTTGTGGCCAAGCAGGTTTTTTATGGGACATGAACAGTCCAAAAGCATAACTGGTTTGCAAATAAGGTGTTGTATCGCACTAGGTGCAGAAATCGGGGGAGAAATCTTGTCAAGAAAGAGTTAAAAAGGAAAGTGCAGCATCCCTGGTGTAGATTTAAGTGCCGCACAACACTCAGTTGGAAGCAAAGAACTCCATTAGTACGTAGGATAAACATGTCTAAAAATTCTGTAAATACATTTTGGGCAGTTCTACAGGTTTGGATTCTTGATTTTGCTTTTATTGTCAGTTTTCAATTGTCAATGTCATTTCTATGTTCATGCTGTCACAAAAATTTGGTACACTGACCAAGTTGGTTCCCATTGTCATGGTGCATTAATATATGCAGGAACTGGGTATAGAGTGAGAAAGCAATGCATCTTTAGAGCAAGAGGTTAGACTCAAAAACATCTCGGCTGTGCGTTCTCACGGTGCTTGCATGCATGCCTCTCTGCACATGCATGCATGCATGCATGCAACCATTTGTGTGCACATATATGCTTTAAAATCACTTTCATTGCACCATTTAATTTGTTGGCATTATGAGGAAAACTATGCAGGTGCTAAGAGTGTTTTCCTTCTCTTTTTTGTTTTGGGGCACCAATAATTGGCTCGAGGTACCTTTCTCTTGACTCCTAATCAAAACATGATATGGTGGGAACAATCAACTGAGTTACTGAAAGGCTACTCTTGATTCTGCATTACGTTTAGAAGATTCTTCTCACGTTATTATCTCATCTTGTCTGCTCTGTTTCTCCCAAATGATAAGCATAAAACCTCATTAAAAGAGCCAGAATTGTTCACTAACTGGCACCTGGAACTTAATTGCGCATGAGCTGATCTAGGGGATTGCGTCAGTCAAATTGCGATGAAGTCGCTGCCTTGGTGGATAGTAACCTATGAGATTTAACCGTAAGTTTCAAGGCTACATGCGGCAGTTGGTAATCTTATGGAATTTCCATGATACTTCAACCAGTAATGAAGAAGATGTGAGCAAACCATACCAACTACTGGCTCTCTTCAACTAATTTCTCTTTTTACGAAAACATGGATTACGAGTTTTTCAGTTCTTTCACACTGGGATCATTTGTGACTCATATAAATTTTCTTTTACAAAAGTGATGGTGGTGATGTGCATAATTCTTTTTCTTTCCACTGGTCATTCTTCCTGCATATTTTGTCGTAATTTGAATGTCCCTTCCTCTTTTCTATTTACATTGACAACTTTGCGGGTGAGGGGTGTAGTAGCTGTGTTTGGATGATTAATTTGCAGTGATGCAAGTAAATAATTGACATCAACACTGATTGTTGAAGAGGGAGCTTCAGGTATGATATATTTGAAACGTTTGCCGTCTTTAGTCCCAGGGGCGGGCACCACTCTTGTAAAAGATATTTATCTCTCCTAAAGTTTGATAAAAAGACGAAGTCAGAGATTTCAAAAATGTCATACATCTTTCTTGAGATTTATAAAAAAAAGTAAAGATCTTAATTTTTTTTCTTTTTTTGGTAAAATAAAAGGGAAAGTTTGTGTCTTCTAGATAAATTTTAAGGGATGTTTTTTAAAATTTTAAAACTTTAGGGAAGATCTAAAATTTTTTTGAAATTTCAGGGATGTCGTTTTTTCGCCAAACTTTAGGAGAGTTTAACATCTTTTGTTATTATTAGTAAGAAAAATGCAACAATCAACCTTAGTTTTAATAGGCTATGCAGTGTTTTTTTTCCTTTCCAGCCACAATATAAAGGGCATGATGAAATGGCTCCAGAGTACAAACAAAAACTTACCTATTCAAATTTCTGTTGGGCTTGAGCTCCTCTCTACTTGGACTGAGGATAGGAAAAGGATCATTTAGCCTCCAGCTTGCCTATTAATGAGTAGTCTTCATAGTAATGTTGCCTTAGGTTCATCAAATTCTTGAATATGCTTCAAAATACTTTCTTATTTTAAGTTCGTGTGAACAGTACAATTTATATTTTGCTATGTCCAAAATATATATATTTAAATTTAAAATTTCAAAATTTTATTGTTTCAAATATGGGACATGTGTAATGTGTTTAAAGAACATTTTGCTTTTAGCTTGATGAATTATCTTTCTAAATATGAATTTTAGATTTTGAATTTAAACTTAAATAAAATTTAATATAAAAATATATTAAATTTTATTCAAATTCAAACACTTAAAAATACTTGCAAACTTGCTTTTATAATTTAGTTTTATTTTGTTTCTGTTATTTTAAACATATTACCCAATAATTCTTCTTCATTTTATTTCCCTGTCATTTCAATTTGCATTCTTGCCTAAAAGTAACTGCCACCATGCTGACACTTTAGGTACAATTTTCGGCGACTTTATTGAATCCATTTAATGGACATCAATCTAAAAAAGGCATTCTCAAAGGGGAACATTATTCTAGGTAATATATAACTTTTTTTTTTTCTTTTATAAAAAAAAAAGATTTATTTGTGATAAAGTGGCCATGAAAAGAAGAATGCAAAAATTGTAGGACTTGACGCCTCAGGCTTTGCATGAGTAGTGATACACCCCATGAGATTTATGTTTCCTTTTTTTTGAAATGCACATAGGCACAAAGCCATAATTCAAAATTTTAAGTGGTCTTTGTAGGTGCATAATGCTGTCTAAAAACTTAAGCATGTATGCACTCATTTTTCTATTATTATTATTATTTTTAAATTTTACATGGGAACTCTTGCCATTGCGAGCCTTTTGGACCCCCACAGTGTGACACCAAACCCACGGAGCGACAGTCTTCCCCCCCTAGTTTGCCACCCGAGTTAATCGGGTGCAAATATAACTTATTCACAGTCGAGTTAGACGTTCAGTCAACTCGCCTCCTAGGGCCCATCTCAAGATACTTGCCCCAGGACACATTTGCACCGCATCAACTGGGAGTCAACAATTGAATGCATCAACCAGGATTCAAACCTCCGATGCTTCTACTGGATTGTTCGTCTGCTTTCCACTACGTCAATGCCTTGGGGGCTACTACTACTATTATTATTACTACTACTACTACTTGTCAAAGGACTTGCATATACATCATCACCATGATATAAACTTAGTATCACTACAAGAAAAAAAATTATTAGTGACGGTTTTAAATTGTCACTAATAATCAAAAAATGGTCACTAATAGTATTAGTTGAGATTTTGTCGATATTGGTGATGGTTCCAACTTTGTCACCATATTTGCGGATACTAATACTTATTAGTAACAAAATATTCAAACAGTCACTAATAGTAGAGCGATGGAAAAAAACCGTCACTATTAGACTACGACCGTCACTATAAATCATACATATTGTCGGATCAAATTCATCACTAAAGGGCAAATATTAGTGACGAATTTAATAACCGTAACTTATATAACACTATTAGTGACGCTCAATAAACCGTCACTAATGTTACACTTTTAATGACAGTTATAAGAACAGTCACTAATAATGTACTATTAGTAACGATTAGAAAACCATTACTAATATTGTGTCTTTTGTGACGAAATTGAACGTAGAAAATGGTGATTCTATAGTGACGGTTATAGACTTTTAGTGACGATTAATAAACCATCACTAAAAGTTAATCCTGTTATTATTAGTGATGGTTTTGTAAACCATCACTAATACTTTGGAATAAATTTTTTTTTTTTTGAAAATTCCTATAGAAACCTGTAATTACATTTTAACATACATAAAATTAAACCAGAATTACTAAAACATTCATAAATTATTCAAAATTCAAATACAAATTATTCAAAATTCAAATACATATATACAAATGCAAATTCAAATTAAAAAATTAAAAAATAATTCTATTTAGAAAGTCCAAAATACAAGAAAAGTCAAAATAAAAGCTGTAGTGCATCGACCCGATTGTAGTGCTTGTCATCGTCGTAGTGGTTTAACAGTCGCAAGCCCTACAAAATTATATTTATACAAGAAATTAGTATATAATATTTGAATATATATGTATATACTATAATTAAATACGATCGGAAAATCAGACATAGTGGAAAAAAATGACACAATTGTAAAATAACTAAATTTGATTAGTCGAAAGTCAGCCCACTCGGTTCGGACCTCGTATGACCGAATTGTAAGCTAAGTTTACTAAGTAGTTTGTTTGTATTATAACTTTGATTTTAAGTAGAGAAAAAGCTCTCAGAGAGGAGTTTTTGGGGACTGTCAGATCCGACATGTCTAGTTTGATGTGACAGACGTGTCAGGACTAACCACGCTCGGTTGGGACCTCGTATGCCCGATTTGAACATTTGAGTGCTAAAAAATGAACTAAGCGTAGTAAGTTCGCCTTTAAGCGTATAATTTTCAATTGACATAGAGTTTTTAAGGACTGTCAGATCCGACAGGTTTAGTTCGATGTGATGGATGTGTCAGAACTAACTATGCTTAGTTTGGACCTCGTATGTTCGATTTGAACACTTGAGTGCTTAAAATGAACTAAGTTTATTAAGTAGTTTGTTTCTATTCTAACTTTGCTTCTAAGTGGGAAAAAATCTTTTGGGAAGGAGTTTTTGAGGACCGTCAAATCTGGCATGTCTAGTTCGATGTGATAGATGTGTCGGGATTGACCACACTCCGTTTGGACCTCGTATGTCCAATTTGGACAGCTGAGTGCTTAAAAATGAACTAAGTGTACTAATTTCGCCTCTAAGCGTATAATTTTCAATTGGCATGGAGTTTTTGGGGACTCTCAGATTTGGCATGTCCAGTTCGATGCGACGGAGGTGTCGGGACTGACCATGCTCGATTTGGACCTCGTAGGCTCGATTTGGATACCTGAGTGCTTAAAATGAACTAAGTTTATTAAGTAGTTTGTCTCTATTCTAACTTTACTTCTAAGTAGGGAAAAAGCTTTCGGGGAGGAGTTTTTGGGGACCTTCGGATCCGGCACGTCCAGTTCGATGTGACAGACGTGTCGGGACTAACCATGCTCGATTTGGATCTCGTATGCCCGATTTGGACAGTTAAGTGCTTAAAAATGAATTAAGCGTACTAAGTTCGCTTCTAAGCGCATAGTTTTCAATTGGCATGGAGTTTATAGGGACCGTCAAATCCGGCACGTCTTGTTCGATGTGACGGACGTGTTGGGATTGACCAAACTCAGTTTGGACTTCGAATGCCCGATTTGGACACAAGGGTGGTTAAATTCAACTAAGTGTACTAAGTTCGTCTCTAAGTGTATAAATTTCAATTGGCACGGAGTTTTTCTGGATCATCAGATCTGGCATGTCCAGTTCGATGTGATGGACGTGTCGGGACTGACTATGCTCATTTTGGACCTCGTATGCCCAATTCGGACACCTGAGTGCTTAAAATGAACAAAGTTTATTAAGTAGTTTGTTTCTATTGGAACTTTGCATCTAAGTGGGGAAAAAGCTTTTGGGAAGAAGTTTTTGGGGACTCTCAGATCCGGCATATCCAGTTCGACATGGTGGGGGTGTCAGGAATGACCATGCTCGGTTTGGACATCGTATGCCCGATTTGGACAACTGAGTAATTAAAAATGAATTAAGTGTACTAAGTTCGCTTCGAAGCGTATAATTTTCAATTGGCATGGAGTTTATTGGGACTGTCAGATCTGGCATGTCCAGTTCGATGTGGTGGACGTGTTGGGACTGATCACACTCGGTTTGAACCTCGTTTGCTTGATTTGGACACCTGAGTGCTTAAAATGAACTAAGTTTATTAAGTAGTTTGTTCCTATTCTAACTTTACTTCTACGTGGGGAAAAAGCTTTTGAGAAGGAGTTTTTGGGGATTGTTAGATTCGACATGTCTAGTTCAATGTGACGGATGTATCGGGACTCACCATGCTTGGTTTAGACCTCGTATGCCCTATTTGGATAGTTGAGTGCTTAAAAATGGACTAAGTGTACTATGTTCGCCTCTAAGCGTATAATTTTCAATTGGCATGGAGTTTATGGGGATAGTTAGATCCAACACGTCCAATTCGATGTGACGGACGTGTTGGGACTGACTGAACTCAATTTGGACCTCAAATGCTCGATTTGGACACATAGGGGTTTAAATTTAACTAAGTGTACTAAGTTCGCCTCTAAGCGTATAATTTTCAATTGGCATAGAGTTTTTGGGTACCGTCAGATCTGACATGTCCAGTTTGATGTGATAGACGTGTTAGGATTGACCACGCTCAGTTTGGAACTTATATGCCCGATTTGGACACTTGAGTGCTTAAAATGAACTAAATTTATTAAGTAGTTTGTTTCTATTTTAACTTTACTTCTAAGTGAGGAAAAAGATTTTGGGAAGAATTTTTTGGGGACCATCAGATCCGGCACATCCAGTTCAATGTGACAGACGTGTCAGGAATTACCACGCTCAATTTGGACCTCGTATGCCTGATTTGGATAGCTGAGTGCTTAAAAATAAATTAAATGTACTAAGTTCGCCTCTAAGCATATAATTTTCAATTGACATGGAGTTTATGGGGACCGTCATATCCGTCATGTCTAGTTCGATGTAATGGACGTTTCGGGACTGACCACATTGGTTTGGACCTTGTATGCCCGATTTGGACACTGAGTGCTTAAAATTAACTTAGTTTATTAGGTAGTTTGTTTCTATTCTAACTTTACTTTTAAGTGGGGAAAAAGCTTTCAAGAAGGAGTTTTTGGGTACCGTCATATCTGGCACGTCCAATTTGATGTGATGGATGTGTCGGGATTGACCACACTCGGTTTGGACCTCGTATGCCCGATTTGGACAACTGAGTGCTTAAAAATGAAGTAAGTGTAGTAAATTTGCATTTAAGCATATAATTTTCAATTGGCATGGAGTTTTTGGGGACCGTTAGATCCGACATGTTCAGTTCAATGTGATGGACGTATCGGGACTGACCACACTTGGTTTGGATCTCGTATACCCAATTTGGACACCTAAATGCTAACTAAGTTTACTAAGTAGTTTGTTTCTATTCTAACTTTACTTCTTAGTAGGGAAAAAGCTTTCGAGATGGAGTTTTTTGGTACCGTCAGATCTGGCACGCCTAGTTCGATGTGACAGACGTGTTGGGACTGACCAAGCTCAGTCTGAACCTCGTATGCTCAATTTGGACATCTGAGTGCTTAAAAATGAATTAAGTCTACTATGTTCGCCTCTAAGCGTATAATTTTCAATTGGCATGGAGTTTATGGGGACTGTCAGATCTAGCATGTGTAGTTCAATGTGACAGACGTGTCAGAACTGACCGAACTCAGTTTGGACCTCGAATGCCCGATTTGGAGACATGGGTTGTTAAATTCAACTAAGTGTACTAAGTGCGTCTCTAAGCGTATAATTTTAAATTGGCATGGAGTTTTTTGGGAACCATCAGATTCGACATGTCCAATTCGATGTTATGGATGTGTCGAGACTGACCATGCTCTGTTTGGCCCTCTAGTATGTCCGATTTAGACACCTGAGTGCTTAAAATGAACTAAATTTATTAAGTAGTTTGTTTCTATTCTAACTTTACTTATGAGTGGGGAAAGAGCTTTCGAGAAGGAGTTTTTGGGGACTGTTAGATTTGGCACGTCCAGTTCGATGTGACGGACATGTCAGGACTGACCACGCTCAGTTTGGACCTCGTATGCACGATTTGGATAGCTAATTGCTTAAAAATGATTTAAGTGTACTAAGTTTGTCTCTAAGCGTATAATTTTCAATTGGCATGGAGTTTATAGGGACCATCAGATCTGACATGTCCAGTTCGATGTGACGAACGTGTTGGGACTGACCATGCTCGGTTTGGACCTCGTATGCCCAATTTGGATACTTGAGTGTTTAAAATGAACTAAGTTTACTAAGTAGTTTGTTTCTATTCTAACTTTGTTTCTAAGTAGAGAAAAAAATTTTGGGAAGAGTTTTTGGGGATTGTCGTATCCAACACGTCTAGTTCTATGTGACGGATGTGTTGAGACTTATCATGCTCAGTTTGGACCTTATATGCCTTATTTTGATAGTTGAGTGCTTAAAAATGAAATAAGTGTACTAAGTTTGCCTTTAAGCGTATAATTTTCAATTGGCATGGAGTTTATGGGGACCTTCAGATCCAACATGTCCAGTTCGATGTGACGGACATGTCGGGACTGAACGAACTCAGTTTGGACCTTGAATGCTAGAATTGGACACATGGGTTATTAAATTCAACTAAGTTTACTAAGTAGTTTGTTTCTATTCTAACTTTGCTTCTAAGTAGGGAAAAAGCTTCTATCAATTCATTGCATACACAGTATATATAATAAAATATTAAAATATAACTGCATAATTACATTGTGTAATCTAGAACAACTCAATTTCAAAACTCTCAACACAAATTTTCCTACCGCATACTGAGTATACCCGATCTAATGAGAAGAGGAGGCACCCACAACATCTGGACGAGATTGGCGTAACATTTGCTCCATCTGCGCTTGCCAGTTCTTCATTACTTCCATCTCCACTTGGACGATGGACACCTTTGCTTGCCAATTGGACATCTCTTCTTTAAGTTGTTGAATCTCCATTTCCACCATTTGCACCTAGAGAACCATATCCTCCTTTTGAGATTGGGCTTCGCTACACACTCGGTCAAGCTTGGCATGAGACACGTGATTGAAGTAGATGCCGACGTTGGGGCGATGTATCCAATGCCAAGACCATTCAACCAACCCCCCAAGCATTCCCCAAGCACCTATCTGTATATGTCGTCATCTGAAATTGGCTCAATCCCCTCTAGAATAGGTGCATTCTTCAGCTCGACCATTCTCGCCTTTTTTCAGTCATGAAAATGTAGAAAATGAAGAAATAAGAATACAATTTTGACATTTTGAATAAAATAATGAACTAAATAATACATTTGACGTACATGTTTCCTCTCTACACCTGGGCACCACTCCCTCGACGGCCTCTAATGTGTCCTCTAATAAAGATCCGACGTCGGCTCCAGGTCACTAGTCTTGGGATCACCCTACATTATCATGTAAAACATAGTTAGTATTAATTAGGTTTGGTGTAAACATAAATAATACGTGTCAGGTAATTATCGGACATATAAATATAGAAATGACCTTTCGATGCCTGATGAATAATTTCAACCGACCGCAATGTGTCGTCTCTAGTTTGTTGCGGTTCTCAGCATTTTTCTTACAGATAGCCTACGAAAAAGAAAAAATGACTTTTCATTAATTAGCGACATCAATACGACAAAGCAGTTATAACAATACAAACACATCACTTGATAGGCCGGGTCATGGAAATGGCGACACACCACCTCCTAATCATCCAGGGAGATCATATCGAATGGGTGAGCCTTTGCTTGATCTCCCATTGCCCTAAAATGCTTGTGCATTTCAGTGCGAAAACTCTTGAATTGATCGCACAGTTGAGTGTTCACCGCCTTTTTAACATGGTCAACATTGAAAATGTCCATATCAAACTTTACCCGCATATGAAATACATAGAGAATGTTAGACAGTTAACTATTTAGTATATTAAAAGTGAAAGAAATGGTTTAGAGTTACTTACCAAGATGCGCTCCACGCGTTGCGCCTTTATCACCTCTAGCCATCTAAAGCAGGTGATTGGAGAATATTGTCAGCATATAATTCTGATCTCCCATGTCCAACTTGTGCACCAATCGTTTAGCGGGGCCGTGAATCCTGGAGGAATATTGATCTGGATTTGCTGTCCCCCATTCCTTTCTAGGTGTTTTTTCAAGACCGTGTTCTTTGCTGCACCACAGCCTAACCTCATTGTTTGTGTCCTCGATGACGTTCATGCTGCAAGAAGAGTTAATTTTGAACAATATCGTTATCATTAATATGTACGACCATAAATATATTATTCTAAATCAAATACTCGTAACCTTACGAACGCTGCTCATCATGGTGGGCAAATCACCCTGGGTGTGATGCCTAGTTGATGGATCAACATCCTTGGTCAGGGGTTCGAATGGATCAAACATTGCCGCATAAGGACCGACATCTTCCGCTGGTCTCGAGGACATCGGATCATCCTCAGGGGACGATCCAATCGAGAGCCTAGACGTAACTCGGCGAGGATGACCTCCTGGTGCCATGTATGCAAAATAATACACAAGAAAATATAACAAGATTGGATATTAGATGGATGCATAGTAAATATATTTACAATTGTTTACACATGTCACATACATGGTGACAACATAACATGCTTACCCCCTATACGTCCTCAATATTGGTATCATCCTCACTTTCTAATATGTCTTCCTCTTCACTATAGTACTCGGCCAGAGTTTCATCTTCCCCATCAGTTTCCTCATTGTCGATGAAGTTAATGTCTTCATTAGGTTCAATTCCAATGTCAGCAGTCCATACGAGTTCTGCTGTTGCACCAACCCTACTCAAAGGTATAGGATCGGCTCCTTCCTTAACAACGTTGATAGCATATTGCGTTGCTGCACTGACAGATGGCTCATTGTCCTGGAAAGAATCCTTGCTGACACTCTTCTCTGCATCTGCAACTTCTGTATTAGCATACAAACTTTGGGGAAAATTTTTTTGGGTCACATGCCATTCACCCTTCAATTTTGTGTCCTTAAGGTAGAACACTTGTTCTTCCTGCATCGCTAACATATAAGGGTCATTTTGATACCATGTCTTACTAAAATTGACACTGGTAAAGTAGACATCCGTGTTTATCCCATTCTTTTTATTACTAATGTCCCACCAGGCACACTTGAACATGTGGATGAGTTTGTTGGCTCCATAATGAAACTCTATAATGTCATCCAATACACCATAGTAGTCAATTTCCTTATCTCCTTCTGCGCCTAGCACCGTAACTCCACAATTTTAGGTTCTTCTATGCACTTCGAAGGACTTCATATGAAATTGTAAGCCGTTGACAATGCAACTACTGTAACGGTTAACTCGTTGATCGATGCCACACGCCAATGCATATAAATTTTTACTTGTCGTTAGTTCTTTATTGTAATACATGACTTTCATCTATTAATTAAAAAGGAGTTTAGATTTCACAAACCGTTAATATTGAAAATGTACATTGTTTCGAACTCACGTAAAATTTGTAACTTACACGGCTCCCAAACCAATTGAAAAATTCCTTCTTATGTCTTTCGTCAACATTCCTTTCATTTTTGGTCAGAAGTTCAGCTTTATGTTCACTATACACAACAATAGTACATGTTAATGTTAACTAAGTATATATATATATATGTTGACCTCATTGGTCACACCCGATTTCGATAATAACAAATACTCAAGTATTTGATGGCTATCTAGTTCATGTGTAGGTTTATATTAGCAAATACACTAATGGCACATGAAGTAAAGCATGAAGACCCCTAATATCATTTTTATTGTATTTCATTATTATTCAATTCGGGTCCGTAATAGTAATTAGGAGAAAAATGTCTCTAATATTTAATGCATATCATGCATGTAGGAACTACAAGCTCAAATGTCTTAAAACAACTCTAGGCCCCTACACATAACTTGAAAATCAAATGACCATAGGTCGACCAACGCAAGATTTTTTCAGTGTCCTCAACAAGACCTAGACTGACCTTAGGACTCCATATACTTCATAAAAATATGCCTTATAGTCTTAACATTAATCATCATATGAATAGGGAAAAATTTCTAAGAGAAAAAGGATCGAAATGCCCAAGGATGGGATGTTCGGTCGACTGAACTCAGTTACACTGAGATCCTTGGTTGACCGAACCCCCACGGGTCAACAAATTGATCGCTCGGTCAACCGACCAAAAGTATATAAGTAAGCCCTGATCGACCGAACCTCCCTAAGTCAACATACTGACCACTCGGTCGACCGACCAGAAAGATACAGGCAACGCCCTGGTTGACTGAACCCCCACATAGGAGATTCCAACTGCCTGGTCGACCGAGCCATGCAGATTTAGGAAAATCGCCTTTAAGACACTTAGTCCGATCGACCGTACTCTCAGTTCATTTTTTGACGATCGACCGAACTCTGTCACTTGGTCAAGCGAACCTTAAGTTCAGTCGACCGGTGCTCTCGGGTTGGACAATTTTTTTACCGAGGTTAAACTTTTTAAACGATTTTAATTTTTCTAAAACATTTTAAAACAATCATAATAATACCCTATGTGTCTTGAACGGTTATAATTTTGGAGAATTCTATATATACCTCCTCATTTATAAGGATTAGTATATGATTAGTAAAAGTGATTAGGAAAATTTCTCTTAAATATTTTATACCCCTTTTGCTATATACTCTACATTCCAAGCAATCGTTTCACACTCTCTTTGATTCTTCTTTGCAAAATCATCTTTGATAAAGAGACCGTTTATTGTATTCTCTTCATTTGCATTATTGTTGCAAATTGAAAGTGAATATATTTGTGTGTTTTCATACATTACATTAAAGCTAGTATACTCTCTCATTTATTATTATTAAAACCATTTTTAGAGAGTTACCTTGAGTTGATTACAGATTATTTCGTTGATAAATATTATCTCAGGACAACTCATTTGAGCTTTTGAATCTTGCATTGTTGTTGCAAGTGTTCAAAGGCTTGTTCTTGTACTTTGTGAAATATTTTTAACAAGTTTGATTTCAAATATCTCTTGTGTTAGAATCTTGAGAAAATCATCTTAGAGATATTGTGATTACATTCTGTGAAAATATTTGAAACCCTATTTGTGGTTGATATATATTTATATACTGTTTCAAAGATAGATTGCAAATACACTCTCACACTTGAATTGCCTAGTGACACTATCTTGAGAGTTGTAGTATTATCTGCACTGAGCTTATAGTTCCTATATTATTGATGTGCATTGATTGATTGATTATACTGTACTTAGTGGTACATAATTTGCTTAGTGTAAGAAGCATATTTCCGTGTATGCAAAAATTGTATTTCACATTTCTTGTATTCTAGACACGGGCTTGAAGAGGGAGACTAGCCCTGGTAAATAGTCCTAGATTGGCTTAGACCTGGTTAGGAAAGTTAGGTGCACCATCCTGGTAAGATGTAGGTTGAGGTAACCCTTGTGAATTGACTTGGTTGTAACCGGTGCCACTCCACCCGTTAAGTGATCATTAGTGGAATCCTCGAGCTTGCGAGTTCAAGGTGGGGACATAGGCACAATTGGCCGAACCCCAATAACATATCGTGTGTCTCCTTTTAATTTCCCGCACTTTATATTTCTACACATGTATGTTATATTCGATTTATTGTGAATATTGCGCATGATTTAATTTATGCATATTACTTTTATCTACACAATTGGTATATGCTTAGAAAGTCCCTAGGTTGTGAAATACCACTAATATCTTGTTAAACCTAGGAGAAATTTTTAAATACCCAATTCACCCCTCTCTTGGGAATACACCAATTCCAACAATTGGTATCAGAGCCTCATTGCACTAGACTTAAACGTTTTTGCAAAAGATCGCAATGGCTCTTATTGGTGTATCCCCATCGGAGAGGATATTACCTTCCAGTCCTCCATTATTTTGTGGTGTTGATTACACCGCCTGAAAAATTAGAATAAAGATTTTTGTAAAATCTATGAATTGGAGGGCCTGATAGGTGATTGATAAAGGAATTTGTATGCCAGTAGAAAATGATATTAATTTGATGCATGCAAATTCATATGTCATGGATTTACTGTACTATGCTTTAGATACTAATATTTTTCATGAGATTATGGCATGTGGTAGTACACAAGAGATCTGGGTTGAGCTGGAAAGGAAATATGGAGAGTCCCAGGAAAAGGTGACCATCACTTCGGGAGTGTCAAGTTCAAATGATCTGGAAGTGGTAAATCTTAAGGGTAGTACTTTATTTGAACAAGAGGTATATGATTCTCACTCTACCTTGATTGATGATTCATATGATGAATATTGTGTTGCTTCATATGCTGAATCATATACTGAATAACATGATAATTTTGTTTTTAATGCACCTGATGATTTTCATGTAGAATATGAGAATATATTATGCGTTGAATCATCTGTTGAAAATTATGATAATTCTACTAATATTGCGTGCAATGATTCTTGTGAAGACTATTGTATTGAATCTTATGATGAATCATGCAATGAGTTAAATGATAAAAGCATGCCTTCTTGCAAACAAATAGAAAATGTTTTGAGTAAAATGCATAAGCTTCTACTAGGGTATCTAAACAAGAAATGATTTTGAAAAAGGAAAATAAAAGGTCGGCTAAACAATTAGAGGAATTAAAAGATTATCATGCCACCTTAAAGAAGAAAAAGTTGAAGAAAATATTAGAAATAATCTACCAGGAGGGAGAAATGAGAGATTATAAATCCTTAGGAATTAAAAAGAAAAATCTTTGTGAAAAGGATTCAGGGTCATCATATAAATCCCATGATCATGCCTCATCATGGAAACATAAGATTAGTAAGCACAGCCTTTTACACAAATTCAAAACTTGTTTACAACATAAAAGAAAAGGGCACAACGGGTTTAATAGTTTAGCTAGAGGTGCTAGAGGCATGGAAAAAGAAATGAAATGGATAATTAGTAAAGAAAACCCTGGAGGACGTAAGGTTAAATGGATCGAAATTAATATTGCATAATTATTTAATTCTTCCTTAGTTCCTAGGTTTAAGTGTAGTGATGATTGTAGGCTTGGGAAGTGGTTGGTGTTTAAAATGAAAATTCTTAGTAGATGCATTCACTATACACTATATTGAACACTAAGAATCCTTGATAACTAAGCCAATATGAAAAGTCAAGTAAAATATCCAATCTAATCACTTAATGAAGAAATATCATGATGATTAGACAAAATATGAAAACAATGGCTATAGCATACTTGAATGAAAATCCACTTCAAAATGGACAAAGCATTTTTGCTTGGTAAATAATTCAAATGCTTAACTCATGCTTAAAGATAAATCATCTTAAGTTAAGCCACTGTTGTCCATAGCACAAGTGTGTGGTTTAGGGGATTTACCTCACACTATATATCATTTAATCCTAAACCCATTCTTGAACTTTAAAGCCTTGAACAAGTAGTAGTCATTACTCTAGGCTTAAGCACTAATGATCGCAAATGCCTATTATACAAGTGCTTGTTTAAACAGACATCCCTCATAATCAAAATTTGAGGTAATTAGTAAGGGAATCAAAATGTTCCCTTTATGCTTAAAATGTAAAATCTTCTATTCTAGTTCACCATCCCATCCATAGGACTCTTTACCAAACCATGATCACACTAGGTAAAGATTCATCATTTTCTTGGTTTGTATCCTTGTTCCAAATTGTGATCATATTTAAAGGATACTTCAAATCACCAAAGATCTATGTTCAAAAATCATATTTTCCTTGTCGCTCTTTGTCAAAATGGTTTGGACATATGCACTATCATAAAACTATTTTAATATTGTCCATATGTGCTCACTTCTTAATACTCTTCTGAACTTAATGATAATTCAATTGTTAAGAGTATTCATTTGAATTATTTTCATAATCTCTCAAACATTAAATCAAATCCTTTAAAGCTTCAAATCGTTTAAAATGTGTTGAATGACTAAAGTGATTGCACTAGGTTTTAAATCTTGATAAATGTGTACATCTCAAAGTGACCTATGCACATGTAATATCGAAAGTCATTCCAACTTGTGCCTCTTATATATTGAAATTCATAAGAAAAGAGGCAGACATAGGCTTATTACCTCAACGAATATTCATTGTGACTTTTTGGTCCAATAAGCCTAAAGCATTCATGCCAAGTCTAAATCCTTAAAAATCTTAATAACCTTGGCTAAAAAAAGTATATAATTAAGAAAAGGCATAAATTGAATAAGTGCATAATTTAGGGGGAGCATTTCCATTTCATTGTCATATAAATTAAAATGTTCTCATCATCTTATAACATTTATGTCTATATGCCTTCATAAGAACTGCACTGAACTCAAATCCATCCACTGCTCTTTAGTGTTTACATTCTTGGATGGATAGATTATTGCTTATGAAATGATGATTGTTACCTGATTGCATGCGTAGTCTAGAATGCCTCCTACATGACGGATGCAGCTAATGAGAATTGCATATTAGTAGTGGATATAGATTCTCGCGTGCCTTAAACTGAAATATAAATTGCTTGATTGAACCTATTAGGTACATGTTTTATGGGAAATGTCCGATTTACAAACAGCATGCTGCCGAAATTTTGATAGAAATTTTTTCAACTTAAAACCATGTACAAAGATGATTATAATAAAATTAAACTTAAAATGTTTTTGAAAGAATGAGTGAAAGTCAATTAAATAATTAAACCTCATCCCGGCATAATCATCAGACATTTAGAGGAGCTCAGTTCCATTCCTATAGAAAAGGCTCAAAGAACTCATATGCATCAATTCACTTATCAAAATATTGAGACTCTTCTGATATTCTTGAACATTATATCCTGCACTTGAAGTTCTATGATTTTATATGGAATGTTCTTGGGTCATGAACATTATTGCATGTCATAATATATACTCTCTGATGTATCTATGGTCTATAGGGATAACTATACTAATCAAGTGATAAATGTAATTGACAAATACTCAGTATAGTTGATTTTAAAGATTTGGATTGATGGCTTAAACTACTAAGCATAATGAAATTAATCTTTGGTTAGTATAAGTAGTTAAAGAATCTAAGCATGTTCCCAAATTGATAAGGGGAGCATCTAAACATAAATTCTTATTTTGTTTTGCTCACAAATATGTTTAGTTCAGATCTGTTATTGAATCAAGTGTGGCATGTGTTTGAATGAAATGTTTTCTCAAAAATCTTGAGTTGAAATATATTAATTTGCCACAATCATTTGATTTGCCATATGATCTTACATGTGATTGTCAAATTTTTAAGATCATTATGATTGTTGTTTTCTAGTTATATTTTAGTATGTACTTCATTGACAAATCAGAAAATTCGTGCTTGCTTGTTTTAAATTAAAATTTCTTTTTCAGCAAGCAATCCCTAACATCATTTTGCAAATATTATAAGGGGGGTGTATATTATTATTATTATTATTATTATTATTATTATTATTATTATTATTATTATTATTATATATTTATTTATTTATTTACATGTACTTTTGGCAAGATCGAATTTCAAAACTAAACTCTTTATCACTTGCCTTATTATTATATACTATATGTTTTAAATTGCATAACTGGTTTGGTACTTCACATGAAAATGCATGCAAACTAGTTAGATTGCTTTTATACTCCTATTTGGTATCATATGTCGTGTGCTTTTAACCCAAATCTTTCACAGGTCTTATGATATATTTCAATTGCAATGGTTTATGTATATTTCTGGTCTAATCATATTTGTTATGTCATTTGAACCTTTTAATGATCAGTTATACAATTTGTGTGCTTCATCGCTATATCTCATGTTTTGTGAATTTGGTTATATTTTGCAATGCATAATTCTCATATCTATTGCATGATAATGATTCTATTTATGCTTTATCTCTTGATCATACTGAAACTGTTTGAGTTGAGTAGTTGTGGATAAAATATTATATCTTAAAACTCAAAACATGTCATTTATATATAGGTATTTTTAGGAAAATGCCATATTTTTAGGAAAATGCCATATTTTCAAACGACATGCTGCTGGAATTTTAAAAAAATTTTCCAAACTTATCTTGTGTATTAATGCATCATATACCCAATGCCTATAGCTATTTATTTTATAACCCTTTTTGCTATTGCCAAAAGAGGGAGATAGAGATGAGAGACAAAAATTGGGTAGTATTTAGTACTTGAATTTGCATTAATAAATTTTTTACATTATGTACATTGTCAGGGGGAGTCTTTCAAGGCTATATCCACTTTTTACATGGTGTATTTGTCATCATAAAAAATGAGGAGAATATTGACCTCATTGGTCATACTCAGTTTTGATAATGACAAATACTAAAGTATTTGATGGCTATCTAGTTCATGTGCAGGTTTATATTAATAGATACACTGATGACATATGAAGTAAAGCATGAAGACCCTAAAGATCATTTTTATTGTATTTCATTATTATTCAATTCGAGTCTGTAATAGTAATTAAGAGAAAAATGTCTATAATATTTGTTGCAGCCAAAAATTGAACGACCTTCACGATCCCTGATCATGACCACCTGAAAAGAGATAAATAAGTAAGGCTTGGAGGACCCGGGGTGTACTCCGGAGGATGTCTCCCTAACTCAGGGATTGGCTTGAGAGGTTTTTTATGCAACAGTAAAGTAGAGTTTAGAATGAGATATTTTAACCTCTTCTTTGAATCCCCATTTCTAGTGATGGAGTTTGACCCAAGGGTGATGTGTCATTTATTGGCAAATTATGGCGCACATGTGAATCGCTCCGGTTGTTATAGCATTGGCGTAGATTACTTTGGTCATTATGGAGCTGACATCAATTGTTCTGGCTAAGTAGTTGACTTAGGTGGTAACTGTCATCATCAATGATGGGTTCTAGTCTCCTCTAGACTTATGGTAAGTGATATATTTGGGGTATATCAATTTCCCTCCCCCCCCCCCCCCCTTTTTCAATTTTGAGTTTTTGAAATTGACTTCCAAAGTTCGAAAGTTGTTGTTTTTCTTTTTTTGTCGAGCAGCTCTTCTTGAGGCATTTTGGGCTGCTTGTGGCTTAATGAGTCGTGCTCTTTTTTTTTTTTTTGTTTCTAGCCTAATAAGTTGTTCTCATATTTTGAGCCCTTTTTGGGCCTCACGAGTGTTGCTCATCAGTTGGGCCGATTCTTCTTTGCCTAATGAGATGTGCTCATTTTTTAGGCAGTCTTCTGGCCTCACGAGCATTGCTTGTCAGTTGGATCAATTCTTCTTTACCTAATGAGTTGTGCTCATTTTTTTTGGTAGTCAATTCTTCTTTATCTAATGAGCTGTGCTCATTTTTTTTGGCAGTCTTCTAGCCTCACGAGCGTTGCTTGTCAGTTGGGCCAATTCTTCCTTACCTAATGAGCTGTGCTCATTTTTTAGGTAATCTTCTGGCCTTACGAGCATTACTCGTCATCTGGGTCAATTCTTCTTTACCTAATGAGTTGTGCTAATTTTTTTGGCAGTCTTCTAGCCTCACGAGCGTTTTTCGTTAGGCCGATTTTTCCTTGCCTAATGAGTTGTGCTCATTTTTTGGGCAATCTTCTGGCCTCACGAGCTTTGCTCATCAGTTGGATCGATTCTTCTTTGCCTAATGAGTTGTGCTCATTTTTTGGGCAGTCTTCTGGCCTCACAAGCGTTGCTCGTCGTTTGGGCCAATTCTTCCTTGTCAATGAGTTGTGCTCATTTTTTGGGCAGTCTTCTGGCCTCACGAGCGTTGCTCGTCAGTTGGGCCAATTCTTCCTTACCTAATGAGCATCTTTTGGGTTATATCTTCAGTAACATTTTGGTAATTTATGATGCCGAGATGGTTGTTCAATTTGACAGGTTCTTGTAGTTTTGATTTCATTGGGGTTAAAAATATGAGTTCTGGTATCTTCAATATTAGTTAGGATTCGAAATCGGTTCGAGATGGATTTGTTTCAAAGGGTTTGGACGTGTATGCACCAAGTGTTCGATCATTTGCGGCAAAGGGAACTGCAGGTGAGCGTGCAGTGTTATAGATTTCGCAGACTATTTTTGTGTCATTTGTGTCATCTATGGGGTCTATAAACTCAGATTATTCGATTGTATCCCAGTTGATCCATGAGTCCTATGTTGGATTTTTTGGACATGGGGTTGTGAGTGCAGTGATAGATTGAAGTTTGAGATTGAGATTTGTGAGATGTCTACCATTGACAATAGTGATTTTGTTACTGTCTGTTTTGATTATGGTGTGGATTGTTCGGCTGATTGGGCTCCAGGTGCTTGCCAGAATGTCATTAAGGAGCTCGATTTTGCTATTTGGGGTTTTGCTGATTGCAATTGCTTCAATTGTGCAATTTCAGTGTGCGTTGCAATTTCAACTCAAATTTCCAATTGTAATTTCAAATTCACTATTCAAAGCACTGTTTAGCACACATGAATGTGCAAGATTCATTATTGCTGACCCCATGGTGCATTCGGCCAACCCATTAGAATTTCAAAGCTTGGCTTTGTTTATTTGACTAGCAGTGCAGCTGTCATGACCCCACTATACATTTGGTGCATGGTCATTGTTCAGTCAATTAAATAACTTGAACATCCTATTAATTAATATTAGCCATTAAGGTGGAGCTCTTCAAGCATTGAAACTGTGGCATCTATTTATTCTTTTTTTTTTTTAGAACTATTATTGTATGATGAAGAAAAAATCGTACCTTGAGAATAGGCACGTTGGCTACATAAATCTTGTACATAGAAACATCAATTGTAGTCAGATTCGCATTAGATCCGAAATTTCCCAATATCGCAAGCTAGGTCCCGATTATTTGTCCGTCAATTTTCTTACTTGGCTTCTTCAATGTGAGTAAAGTGCCATTGACGTGTTTGAACGTAATAAGCCCATACCTTTTACTTTTCCCGGTGACCTTGCCAAGGATCACGACGGCTTCTTCGAGGTCACCATAGGTGGAGAAGAGATTACGGAGGTTCTTGATGGTAGTGTCCCATCCAAGGCCACGAATGAAGAGTTTGCACTGGGTAGGGTCCTAATCGGCGATGGATCGGACGACGTCGAGTACGTCTAGGTGTCAGACAGTGGCATTTCAGACGATCTCAATTGAGCCAATGCATCTACCTTCAATTATTTGAGGTAGTCATGATCAATGATTGAAAGAGAAAACATCTCAAGAAGTTCTGACAAACGACGTCAACTGTTGCAGCCAAAAATTGAATGACCTTCACAATCCATGATCACGACCACCTGAAAAGAGATAAATAAGTAAGGCTTGGAGGACCCGGGGTGTACTCTGGGGGATCTCTCAATAAGTTAGGGCTTGACTTGAGAGGTTTTTTATGCAACAATAAAGTAGAGTTTAGAATGAGATATCTTAACCTCTTCTTTGAATCCCCATTTATAGTGATGGAGTTTGATCCAAGGGTGATGTGGCGAATTATGGCGTAAGCATGAATCGCTCTAGTTGTCATAGCATTGGCGTAGATTGCTCTAGTCATCATGGAGCTGGTGTCAATTGTTCTGGCTAAGCAATTGACTTAGGTGGTAACTGCCCTCATCAATGCTGGGCTCTAGGCTCCTCTAGACTTATGGTAAGTGATATATTTGGGGTATATCAGTTATGTATATATATAATAATAATAATAATACTAATAAAATGATGATAAGGGGGGACAACTAGCATATATGAGAAAAAGACATGACAACTTTCAAAATTTCTTTTGAAAATTTGAAACTAAGGGGGGGGGGGGGGAGGGACAACTGATGCGCCCAAAATATATCAGCTAATAAGTGGAAGTCAACACCTAGTCACACCCCCAAGTCAAACCTTCTGACAGGAGCAATCAACTCCAACCCAATAAAGAGGAGGAGAGATCCACGCCGGCACCTTAAATGGGCGGAATAATATATGTGGGCACTTTATGACCTGGGAGCGATTCACGCCCCCGCACCATAAAGACAACTCAACTTAAAGGTCAACCCTAGTCACTCTAAGAAGGGACACGGGGAAGAGACCAAGGTAAGTCATTCGACACCTATTTTTACTGTTGCATTTGGCCTCTCTAAAGCATTTCCCTTACTTAGGCATCGAAGCAATCCCCCGAAGTACACCCTAGGTCCTCAAAGCCTTTCTTCCTTTCCCTTTTTCAGGTCAACGGGAGTCGAAAGTGTAACACCCCAACCTCGAAGGGTCTGGGATATTTACTTTTTACCATTGATTTACAGCGGAAGCAAATAAACTCAATTATTATTAAACCAGAGCGCTAATTATCCATATTACAATAATTTATTTTAAAAGAAGAAAAATTACACAAGCATAAATATCTGACATCATACTAATATTTCTAATCAATCTTTATTTTTCTATCCCCACCCACATGCTTGTTAAGCCTGATTTCTGACATGCCTTTCAGAGTTATCTGGAATAAAAATATGATTGGAGTGAGACGACGCTCAGTAAGTAAATAAGATTATTATTAGTGTGTGGCCAAAATGAGTTTTTAAAGATTTCGTAAAATAATATTTAATACTATAACTTTAAAATTTCTTCTAAAATAAATGTAAATCAAAAAATTTCTACATAAAACTTTTACCATCAACTATAATAGTAAAATTTAATAACATACTGTGACCGTTAAATTAAACTTTTAACTTTAAAACTATAAAGATATTTAACTATATACATACATATACTTTTCCTTATACGTTTTCTTTAAATCGTCATTTAGGCACAAAAACGACCCTTTTCATATAAACTTATACTTTTCCTTCAACTCATTAATAATTCTGTACACGTAATTAAATATGTATAAATATATATTGTAAAAACCACCCTTAGGCTCATTTGCCGTAAGTCATGTTTACCCCCATGAATGGGTTGTGCGGTTCGAAGACTGGACTTAGCTGGCTGGCCGACCAAACTGAATCAACGTACGTAAACATTAAGTGAGATTTTTCTTATTAAATCCTAGTCCGGAACCAGGTGTGCACTTAGGAGAAATTCACTAATATAAATAACCACTCTGTAAATAATGTGGGTGCACTTTGATCCGTTTAAACTTTAAGTTGCGGTACCGAGCATCTGTAACTTTGAACTTACTTTGCCATAAGGGGTTTTAAAACCATCTTATTATAATTTATACAATTTAAAATAATCTCGTGAAAATCTCATCTTTACTCATATTTTCATGAACAATGCAACGTAGAAATAAACTCATGTCACACAATTTTTGTGTTAAAATATATATAATTTTTTTCTAATAGAAATAAATGCTAAAAATTTACCTGAGGGGATTAGAAAATTTCTTGACTCAAATAAATGCAAGTATATCAAAGATAGAACTGGTATAATTAAATATATAAAAAAGTAAACTCATGGAAATTTTATGAAACTAAGTAACATAATTGAAATTTACTTACAAAATAAACTCGTGTATGAATTTTAAATAAACAAAAGAAACTAACATAATCAAATTTACTTATCTCCTTGTACTACGAACACAGTAACTATCTCTAAGAAATGAGATCGGAAAGAGTGGGTGAGTGAGAACTTACTCAAAAATTCTCTCTCCACCACAAATTCTTTTACTAACTAATCATTCTCTTCCTTGGAAAAATTGTTGTGAAAAATGAAGGTTGAGAGCTTCCTATTTATAGGAAAATTTTTGGAAAGAAATGAAATTTATAAAATTGTGGGAAGATGGGTGAAATTATAATTTTTTTTAAAATTAAAGAATGGGCAAGGGATGGACAAGGTATGGGTTGAGTATGGGATGGGGATGGAGGCCATGTGGGAGTGCTTGCCACCATTCCCATTAAATAATTTTTTAATTAATCACTTACCTAATTAATTAATCAATTAGTTAATTAATTATTTTATTATTTTTCTTAATCATTATTATCATTATTATTATTATTGTTATTACTTTTAAACTATTTCTAGTATTCATTTATTTTATTATTTATTTTTTAACAAGAATTAAATTTGAATTTTGAAAACTCATGTGGGCCCCACATGGTCTTGTGGGCCCCACACAACTTTGAGACCCAAATGGATCCTGCGTAACTCGAATAATCCTCATACGATTTTATGCTTCCTACATAGCTTCGAAACTCCTCTACATGGCTTTGGGACTCATGTGGGCCCCACACAGTCTTGTGAACCCCGCATAGGATACCTAAATTATTATTATTTTATCATATATTTCTATAGATTATGTCAGTCAAAACATTATTTTATGTACTTATTTACGTATATAAACAGTTTCTATCCTGTTTTATCTTATGAAATTCCATTTTGACCAAACCGACCTCTAGGGAGCGACTGAGCCGCAATGGTTTCTGAGCACTCGCTTAGACAAGGTCTTTCTTAGGCATCAAACATGGAATCAAGGATCCTACAGAAAAACACATCTGTATTGATATTAACTTAATGATCATTTTTATTATTTTATTATTATTGTGCTTTAATCGTATATATATTTTTGGGTCATCACAGAAAGAGCAGTCCCACCAATTTTATCCTACAACAATATTTAATGCATATCATGCATATAGGAACTATAGACTTATAGGCCTTAGAACAACTCTAGGTCCCTACACATCACTTGAAAATCAAATTAACTTAGACAAGACTTGGTCGATCGACGCAGGATTTTTTCAGTGTCCTCAACAAGACCTAAACTGACCTTAGGACTCCTTATACTTCATAAAAATATGCCCTATAGTCTTAACATTAATCATCATATGAATAGAAAAAATTTTATATGAGAAAAAGGACTGAAATGTCCAAGGATGGCATGTGTGGTCAACCGAACTCAATTACACTGAGATCCTTGGTCGACTGAACCCCCATGGGTCAACAAGTTGACCGCTCGGTCGACTGACCAGAAGTATATAGGCAAGCCCTAGTCGACCGAACCTCCCTGGGTGAATATATTGACCATTCGGTTGACCGACTAGAAAGATATGGGCAATGTCCTGGTCAACCGAACCCCCACGTGGGAGATTCCAACCACCTGGTCAATCGAACTTCATAGTTCAAAACAGACTGATTGACCGAATTGCGCGAATTTGGGAAAATTTCCTTCAAGACCCTTAGTCCAGTCGACCGTACTCTCAGTTCATTTTTTGCACGGTTGACTGGACTCTGTCACTTGGTCAACCGAACCTTAAGTTTGGTCGACCGGTGCTCTCGGGTTGGGCAATTTTTTACCGAGGTTAAAATTTTTAAACGGGGTTAACTTTGTTAAAACATTTTAAAATAATCCTAATAATACCCTATGTGTCCTGAACGGTTATAATTTTGGGGAACTCTATATATACCTCTTCATTTGTAAGGATTAGTTTGTGACTAGAAAAAGTGATTAGGAAAATTTCTCTCAAATATTTTATACCCCTTTTGCTATATACTCAACATTCCAAGCAAATTTTTTACACTCTTTGATTCTTCTTTGCAAAATCATCTTTGATAAAGAGAGCATTTATTGTATTCTCTTCATTTGCATTATCGTTGCAAATTGAAGAATGAATATATTTGTGTGTTTTCATACATTACTTTAAAGCTAGTATACTCTCTCATTTATTATTGTTGAAATCATTTTTAGAGAATTAGCTTGACTTGATCTCAGATTATTTCATTGATAAATATTATCTTGGGACAACTCGTTTGAGCTTATGAATCTTGCATTGTTGTTGCAACTATTCAAAGGCTTGTTCTTGTGCTTTGTGAAATATTTTTTAACAAGCTTGATTTCAAATATCTCTTGTGTTAGAATCTTGAGAAAATCATCTTAGAGATATTGTGATTACATTTTGTGAAAATCTTTGAAACCATATTTGTGGCTGATATATATTTACATATTATTTCAAAGATAGATTGCAAACACACTCTCACACTTGAATTGCCTAGTGACATTATCTTGAGAGTTGTAGTATTATCTGCACTAAGCTTATAGTTCCTATATTATTGATGTGCATTAATTGATTGATTATGCTGTGCTTAGTGGTACATAATTTGCTTAGTGTAAGAAGCATATTTTCATGTACGCAAAATTGTATTTCACATTTGTTGTATTTTAGGCATGGGCCTGAAGAGGGAGACTAGCCTTGGTAAATAGTCCTGGATTGGATTAGACCCGGTTAAAAAAGTTAGGTGCACCATCATAGTAAGGTGTAGGTTGAGGTCAGCCCCATGAATTGACTTGGTTGTAACCGGTGCCGCTCCACCCGTTAAATGAGCATTAGTGGAATCCTCGGGCTTGCGAGTTAGAGGTGGGGACGTAGGTATAGTTGGCCGAATCCCGATAACATATCGTGTGTCTCCTGTTAATTTCCTGCACTTTATATTTCTACACATGTATCTTATATTCAATTTATTGTGAATATTGTGCGTGATTTAATTTTTGCATATTACTTTGATCTGCACAATTGGTATATGCTTAGAAAGTCCCTAGGTTGTAAAATATTACTAATATCTGGTTAAACTTAAGAGAAATTTTTAAATACCCAATTCACCCCCTCTTGGGAATACATCAATTCCAACTATATATATATATATATATATATATATATATATATATATATATGTAAATATAATGCGAAGTAAGGAGTTTGGAATCACGTACTCTATATATAGAACAATTTCATCACAATTATTGATGACGTAAAAATGGGTCTTTCGTAGGTCGTCGATATCAACGAAATCGTAAACTTGTGCACCAAACGGCCGAACATTTTCTTGAAATATAGAGCTCCTCGATTCTTTATCTTCGGCATTAATAGCATGAACGTCTGTATTTCGCTCCTCACGAGTGAACTTTGTGTCAATATCATGTAGATACATTGAGTAAAATGCAAGACATTCACTATCAAAACTAGTGACAATATACTCATAGGATATGTGCAAACTAGTGTTGCATATAGATTCTTAATTATTAAATCAAATAATAATGTGTTAAAACTTAATACAATAATAGAAGCACAAGATGCATACTTTTTTTTAAATCTATTTTCCTCTAAAACATAGAGAAAAACAATAGAAAAAATAATAGACAAAAATGAAACATCTAGTGGAAAAGAAATTATTAACAATAATGTAGAAAATCCTGAATTTAGAAAAAGCAAAAGAGTAGAAAGACAAAACTTTTGAATCTAATTTTGTAACAAATTTTCTAGTTAAAGAGGATCCAATTACATATCAAGTTGTAACTTCATTAGATGTTATGTTTTAGAAAGAAGTAATTGAAGATGAATTAGAATCCCTAAAAAAAATTACATATGGGATCTTGTAAATTTACCATATGGACATAAAACAATATGGTGTAAATGGGTATTTAAAAAGAAACTAAGATCAGATGGTAGTATCAATAAATTTAAAACTAGACTAGTAGGTAAAGGATATAACCAAAAAGAAGTAGAGGATATTTTTGATACTTATTTCCCAGTTATAAAGGTCACAACTATTAGAGTTTTAATTACCCTATCTTTTATATATAACTTATATATACACTATATGGATATAAAAATTGCATTTTTAAATGGTGATCTAAAAAAAGAAAATTATCAACAACTTGAAGATTATAAGGTAGATAGTGTTGAACATATAGTTTGTAAGTTAGTTAGATCTTTGTATGGAATCAAATAAGCACCTTTACAATGACATGAAAAGTTTGATAAGGTTTTTATAAGTGATGAATAAAAAGTCAATGAATTGGATAAATGTTTGTACAACAAATTTGATGGTGATAGTGGTGTAATAATACGTTTATATGTTGATGATATGTTAATATTTGACACCAGTTTATAAATTGTTAAATCAATCAAATTATTTTCTACTTTAAAATTTGAAATGAAATACTTGGGACAAGCTGTTGTAAGTTTAGGTATAAGAGTTTCATGTGAGCACAATGGTATTTGTTTATCCCAATCACATTATACGAAAAAACTCTTGAAAATTTTTTATCATTTTGATTGTGCATCTGCTAAAACTTCATACAATGCTAGTTTATAACTTAAAAAAATAAAAATAAAGGTGATCTTGTTTCTAAGGTTGAGTATGCCCAAGGAGTGGGTTCTTTAATGCATTTAATTGATTACACACGCCCATATATTGCATTCATTGTATGTAAACTTAGTTGATATAATCTTAATCCTTGACATGATCGTTTGATAACACTAAAAAGAGTGTTAAAATATCTTAAGGATACTATAAATTATGGAAATAAAAATGTTAAAATATCTTAAGGATACTCTAAATTATGAACTATTTTATTGTGGACACCCTACAAGTTTAGAAGCATTTTATAATACTTGTAGGATATAAAACACATATGATATCGAGTCTATGAGGGACTATGTTTTTACTTTAGTTGATGCTACTATTTTGTAAAAATTTCAGAAATAAACATGCATGGCAAGGTCCACTATAGAGGTAACTTTTGTAGTTCTAGAGAAAACAACCAATGAAGCTGATTAGTTAAGGACATTGAATATTCCTTTGTGGGTAAGACCAGTCTATACGTTGTGATTGCTTAGCAATAATAACTCGAGAAAATAATAAGACCTATAATGGTATGAGTAAGCATATGTGCCTAAGACATAAGATAGTGAGATAATTAATCTCACTTGGAGTGATCACATTGAGTTATGTGATATCATGATAACTCAATCTATGTTATTAGAGATTCCATAAACTAGATTTAATGGGTAATAACAAGTCATTAAGTAGTTTGCTCAACACTATTATTTGTTTTACTCATCTGCCCTATGATATTGGAATGGTAAAACTACAATGATTATGAGGTCGAGCTTATATTTTAATGAATTCATAACTTTTGTTTAGTTGTAGTTACACAGTTAATAGATTCACCTACATGTGTGTGGAAGTGGGACCATTTCATGTGAAAGTTTATTGGGCTAAAAATTTCTAGAGCATTCATAAAAATTCAGGTATGATGTATGACCTATATTGTACCAATCTATAGAAGTCTTGTATTTAAAAATGTCATGTGAGTTATGTGTTTATAGAGTTACACTAGAAGAGGTTGGTTCAAGAGTATAAAATTCATGAAGTTCTTGTAACTCATAACACACATTCTCTAAGTGCAATTCAAACAAATGGTATCATTACCCTTTGCATGACTTTTCATGGTTACCTAGTGCTTGGTGAATTTTATACTCTTGAACCAACCTCTTCTAATGTAATTCTATAAACACATAACTTACATGATATTTCTAAATACAAAGCTTCTAAAGGTTGGTACAATATGTCATGCATCATACCTAAATTTTCATGAATGCTCTAGAAAGTTTTTTTTTTATTTGAAACACGTAGGGGATTGTTGGAGATTTTTCAAATTATGGAATATTTTTTATTTTTTATTTTATGATTAATGGCAGTAGTTTTCTTGGTGTTATTTCAAAAATTTTTATCTTTTAAATTTCTTGCAACAGTTAGATGTTAAATAATCAAATACCATTTTCTGTTGTAATAACCAAGGTTGGAAGTTACTCATTTATGCAACCTATAAATAGGCTAACTCTAGTCCTTTCCAAAACATAACTAGCATACATCTCTCTTCTTTTCTTACATCCTCATTCTTCCCATCATTATCATATGTTTTCTAGTACCTAGCTTGTTATTTTTTCTAACACTTTATTTTTTTCCCTTCATATATATTGGGTAACCTAATATTGTAACTCCTAAAGCTTTGGAGTTTGTAAGTGAACACAGACTCGAGTCTCGCTAAGTATTCTTGGCATCTGTACGCTCTGTGACTACTTGCACCAAGACACTTTGTCTATAGGCATGAATAGTTTTAAGGGCCATGATTCTACCATGCCTAGGCTCCTCTTTCATAATCTTTTTACTTGTCCAATTTAATTATTATCTAATTACATCTTCATCTCTTACACTTAAACACATGCCATAATCATAAAAACTTGGCACGTGAGAATAGATTAGAATTGATACTTATAATTTTACATATTTTTTATATAATTTTTAATTCCGTTCCACTTCTAATCCATTCAATTCTAGCGTACTAGACAAAGGGTTGTTATGCATTTGGTACATAGGGTTGGAAGGGAATTGAGAGGAATAGAATTGAATTTCTCACTTGATTTCATCATGTCTCATATTCAAATCTTCATTCCATTTCTTTCTTATCCCATTACATTTCACAAATCAAATATATTGTTAGTGCACACAGACTTGCACTCTATCCGGGGATATCCTCAATTCTTCTTCTTCTTCTTCTTCTTCTTTTAGTTTAAATTGGGGCTTACATTTGCAAGATTGCTCGCAATGATCCTCAATTTGTATGTTTTTAGTAACGTGACTTAGAAACACGACTTCACCCGATAAAATTAGGGTGCACACACTCCCACTAAATAGGAAGGATCCTCAATTTTTCTTTTTTAAAAAAGAAAAAAAAAATGGACTCACACGTATGCCATTACTTGCGAACTTGTTGTGAATACACTTGCACGTAATGTTGGAGGATCTTCCATTCTTATTTATTATTTTTGTAAAAGAAATTTGCATAGACCTCATCATCTAAAAATATGTACACTTTTTAGAGACACATAATGTCTCTTATAAACCTAAACTCTCACTAGATGAACAAGGAACTCTATGAGCCTAAACAAAATCGCATAGCAAATATAAAAACTACTCTCCATAAGAAAGCAATGCTGATAATTGCCCATCCACAAAAGACAAGAACAGGTAATCAAATGTGTGGGCAGGCTTAAACAATGAACAATGATGAAATGACATAGTTTTTGCATAATGAAGTGTGCTTGCACAAAAATCAAAATTTCCTTTTAAAAGTTTTATACTTGATGACTTTACTTACTTTTGAGCTGTTAATGAGGAAAAAATGAAACAAGGATGGATGAGGTAGAAGTCAAAAGCAGTAACGTTGATATCTATTATTAAAAGATGTTCCTAACATTTTTCTAAAGTGTCATTAGAAAAACCATAAATCAAATGTTTAATCTTTGAAAAAAGAAAGCCATAAATTCAGGCTTCACCACTGTGTGAAAACCTGTTTCAAATCAAAATATTCAACACATTAAATTCACACTGTTAGTTTTTTTATTTTTTTTTTTGAAAAATGAAGAGCTGATTTAAAGAACTAAAATAATTTTTGTTAAAAAAGTAGTAGGCTTTGAAGCTGCTGTATTCTAGGGCACACACAAGATCCCGGTCGGTCCCACATTCGAACGTAGAGTTTACATTTAATCTCGTGTAGTAGGCTTTGAAGCTGCTGTATTTTAGGGCACACACAAGATCCCGATCGGTCCCACATTCGAATGTAGAGTTTACATTTAATCTCGTGTGTCCTTATAATATTTTCGAAATATAGTAACCTACTAAGAACCCTGTATTTTCTAATACTATTGTAATAAATGACGAAAAAAGTCATTTGTTGATGTCACTTTTTTAGTTATAAATAATGACATAATAATAATTGACGAGGGAGATTGAGCTCGTTATCAAGTCAGTTCAACTTGTATTTTTTTAGTTTGCGATTATATCAATACTAATACACCAAATCCCATCAGAACTCTGCAGTGAAGTGTGCTTGGGCGGGAGTAGTGTTAGGATGGGTGAGCTTTTGACAAGTCCTCGTGTTGCGCTCCTCTTTTAAGGTTTGAATTATTCCGGCTCTTAAAACACGCCTTCCCTTAAATAAACAATTTCAAAATAAAAATAAAAACTAAGAAAATACTATTCATTTTGCTTCCTAAGAATGACTAGGAGTAGGATGAGGCTAGTTTTACCTATTATTTTTCTACAAAAGTAAAATAATTGTCATCCTTGCCTTATTTTTCTACAAGGGAATAAGAATTTTATCTATTATATTCTATAATTAAATGTCGGGTACACTCCAATGAGATGTGTGAAAATTTATATGACGAGTATGTAAAATTAGGAAGATCGATTCTATTCCATTATATTTTATTCTTATGTAACGAACAAATAAAGGTTGCGGCTGTGATCCTTGTTAGTCTTCTTCTTGAAAAATTTCAATTTATAAAAGACAATAAAATTGTCTTATTTATATTTTCTTCATGAAGTGACAACGTGTGTAACAATATTGTTGACCTTACAAACTACTATTCCTTTCATGTATAAGCTAGTAGATTTTGGGATCGCCAACTTGTTTAATATTATATTGTTTCTAATTGGCAAAGTAAAATAGGAAAAAGTGACAATTAATATTTTTTCTATATAAAAATTAGATTGTAAAAAAAAATTAGGTTCGGTGCAAGGATGGAATTGGGGCAAGTCGGAGAATGTCATCACTATGATGTCCCGTATTTCCCATTCTAATCTAGACTTAGTGCCAAATATTTTCTTTTCGAAAAAAATTGAACCTTATTCTTCTCTTTGAGAGCGAATAAATGAACCACAAAATTCAACACTTGGATTTGGATTTGGAGGACTAAAATTTTGCTTAGAAAAATATTTTTATATATTTGATGTAGACAAGACACTAATATGAATGGGACATTTTTTTTTCTTTAAGTCTTAGGATTGTATTTCAACGAGCTTAAATTTTAATGTCGTGTTCATTATTTTACATGAAAAAAATGGTACTTTCATGAAATTATGGCTTCTCGGTTTTTGTTAAATGCTGGTTTTGGTTTTAAGCTATACAGAGACCAAAAAATATGAAAAATTTAATATTTAGACCGAAAAAATGTACCGAGCAAGCTCTAGCTAAATATAACCCTTTTAATTCAATTATGATATTATAAACAAAGTTGACATTAGTTAGAAACCCGGGGTTTTCTTTTTTGGAAGTATTAGAAACCCATGCTTTAAAATGTTCATGAATGATGACTATATTAAAAGGAAAAATTGTAGTTTTCAATTTTTTCCATATTATTTTGAAAAGTCATTTACAAATTTAAAACTTGAAAAATTTTCTTTATCTTGTTAGCTATGTTGTTCAAGAGATTATTTTTTTTCTTTAATGTAAAATGTATAGATCTACAAATTCAATATAAACACACAAGGGTAGGAAGTGTTCATTATAGTCAACAAACTTCAAAAAAAAAAAAAATTTCTTTCATATTGGAACCACAATTGTAGGATCACCTCTTGTTGCACCATATGCACGTGAGATTCAAAAAGTTATATCATCAAGGATAAATATTTCATTAGGGGCATTACGATTGCCATATATAAAAAATATCCATCAAAAGTAATGAGTGACTCCTAAAATACGTAGGATTTCCTACACACATGAGACTTGTTGGCCTAAACAAGGCTTACGACTCTTAATTTTGATGATAATAAGGTAAGGTTATTTAATATTCTTCAAAGTTGTGATATTTCAGGTAAAATAGATATTGAAGCCTAACATACTTCATATGATCAAGGAACATCTTTTGAAAGCTCATATAAAATACAAGTGATCAATATTGAAAGCTCAATGATCAATGAAGCTCAGAACCAAAGAGATCTTAAAGCAATAAAGATTTGAAGTTCAGAAACAAAGAGAACTCAAAGCAGTAATTTCAAGATTTCAAGAAGTTCAAGAAATGAAGAGAGTCAATAGGACATATATTGTAAGTATTTCAAGTAGATTCATATATGAAATTTCTTTATGAAACTCATTAGGTATAAAGAGACTCAGAGACCTTATTTTAAAACTTGGAACATCTTTTTCAAAGAGAAAAAATTGATATTCCAAAAATTGAGAAGCAAAGAGAGTGAATACATAAATATTTTAAAAACCAAATTTTTTACCTGACAGGAGTTTGACTGAATATTGTCAGTAGGCTGACACTTTAAAGGTTTTTAAAATACACAGGCAGAAGGTCGTCAGGCTACTGTCTGGACCTTGACAGGTGCCTGACGGTGCAAACTGACAAGCCTATCCAGGTTTCATCAGGCAGTTGTCACCCTTCTATATATATTTTTTTAAATAGGGAATTTAATGACAAGCGCCTGACCACAAGGTGACAGGCGACTGGCACCCTACTGCCTGTGAAAATTAACTGTGTAATTTATTGACAAGCGCCTGACTAAAAGCTCTCAGGCTACTGCCACGCGGCAAATTTTAAATTTTATAATGGACATATTTTTGAAAAATAGATTGTTTGAGACTCAAACCTGTTCAAAACTTGGACATATTTTAGATGGTTTGTGGAGTATTAAGATGCGTGCCATCTTGGTACAACAGGGACTTGAGGAGGCTCTTCTCGCAGAAAAGAAGGGAGCCTCCACTTCACAAGAGGGGAAACTAGGTTTACCCTTCGCCGACAAAGTGAAGCCTAAAATCCTCCAAAAGGCACATAGTGCCATTATCTTGTCCTTAGGAGACAAAGTGCTTAGGGAAGTTGCCAATGAGGATACGGTAGTTGGAGTTTGGTCAAAATTAGAAAGTTTGTACATGACAAAATCCCTAACAAATAGACTCCATAAGAAGACTAGACTCTACACCTTTAGAATGACCCCTAAAATATTGATTGATGAACATTTAGATGAATTTAATAAAATTCTTTTGGATCTTACTAATATTGATATTAGTATAGATGAAGAAGACCGGGAAATTCTTTTATTGAGTTCTCTTGACTCCATATATGAAAATATTAAAGAAACTATGATGTATGGGAGAGAGAGGCTGACTTTAGAAGATGTGCAAGCCGTTTTGCACTCTAGGGAATTGCACACTAAGTTTGAGTCTAAATTAGGGTCAAGGGAAGGGTTAAATGTGAGAGGTAGGTCTAAAAAGAGGAACAAGAAAGGAAAAGACAAGAGGTCTAGATCAAAGTCTAAGAGCAAGACATTAATGTGTTTTGCATGTCACAAGGAAGGACATTTTAAGAGGGACTGCCCTGAGAGGAAAAATGGTGCAAATGCCACCACCTCTGAATCAAAGGGTAAGGCAGCTATAGTTTTATATGGGTATGATAGTGCGGAAGTGTTGAATGTCTCTGATAGAGATTCGGGAAAAGAATGGATATTAGATTCAGGATGTTCGTTCCACATGTGTCCATTGAAAAACTGGTTTGAGTCCTTTACATGCTTAGAAAGAGGTCATGTTATCTTAGGAAACAATAAGTCATGTAAAATACAGGGTATTGGGACTGTGAGACTTCTAATACTTGATGGGATGGAAAGAGTGCTAAGAGATGTGAGGTACATACCTGAGCTAAAGAGAAACTTGATTTCTTTTGGTAGCTTAAATAAGATAGGGTACACGTTTAAGTCTGAAGGAGGTAGCCTAAGAGTTTGTAGAGGTTCACTAGTAGTGATGAAAGGGGTGCTAAAGAATGGGATGTACACCTTGGTAGGAAAGACAATGATTGGTGAGGCTTCACCTATCAATCACAGGGTAGAAAATCAGGTTTCCTTGTGGCATAAGAGGCTAGGACATGTTAGCCAGCAGGGCCTAAAGGAGCTGGAGAAATAGGGGTTCCTTGGAGATAGGAAACTTGAGGAATTGTCATTCTGTAAGGAGTGTGTCTTGGGTAAGTCTACTAGGGTTAGTTTTAAGAAGTCCACTCACACCACGAAACAGACTCTTGATTACATACATTCAGACTTGTGGGACCCTGCTACGGTTAGTTCTCATAGTGGTTCTAAGTATTTTCTATCAATTATAGATGACTTTTCTAGAAAGTATGGGTTTATATTCTAAAACATAAAAGTGATACTTTTGAAAAGTTTAAAGAATGGAAAACCTTAGTTGAAAATCAAGTTGGCAAAAAAGTTAAAACACTGAGAATAAACAATAGATTAGAATACTTGTTAAATGAATTTTATAAATTTTGTAAAGTTGAGGGCATAGCTAGACATAGGACTGTTAGGGATACTCCCTAACAGAATGGATTAGCTGGAAGGATGAATAGGACTATTTTGGAAAAGGTAAGATGCATGTTAGCCACTTCAGGTCTGCCAAGACCTTTTGGGCAGAGGCGGTGACCACTGCTGTATACCTTATTAATAGGTGTCCTTCCAAGTTTAAATTATAAAACCCTTTAAGAAATTTGGTCAGGTAAGCTTGTTGATTATTAGGGCTTAAAAGTTTTTGGGTGCATAGCCTATGCCCACATTAGAACTAATAAATTAAAACCTAAGGCTATTAAATGCATTTTTGTGGGATACCCAGAGGGGGTTAAAGGCTATAAGCTCTAGGTTATAGAACATAGAAAACAAAAATGTATTATTAGCAGAGATGTAGTTTTTAATGAAACTAAATTGGGGGGGGGGGGGGACAAGAAAATTCAGATGATAGTGTTAGGCACTCTGATACTAGTGACCTGCAACTTGAGGTGGAGCAACCCTCCACTTCTTATAGTCATTTAGAAACAGATGCTGTGGATTTTGAGGAGCAAAACTCAGAAACAGAAACCTCTGAATTAAGTAAAACTTACCTTCTAGCACAGGATAGGGAGAGGAGGGTAATAAGACCTCCTCAAAGGTATGGGGAAGCTGATATGACAGCTTTTGCTCTTTTTGTTGCTGAAACAGAAATTGAGGTGGAGCCTTGGACTTTTAGAGAGGCCATGGATAGTAAAGAGGCTGAAAAATGGATTCTTGTAATGCAAGAAGAAATGGAGTCTCTAAACAAGAATAAGACATGTGTGATGGTACCTAGACCAGAAAAATAGAAACTCATAGGATCAAAGTGGATCTTTAAGAGGAAAGAGGGAATCCTTGGAGTTGAATCACCTAGGTATAAAGTTAGGTTAGTGGATAAGGGATTTACACAAAGGGAAGGGGTAGACTATAATGAAATATTTTCCCCTGTTGTGAGGCATAGTTCTATTAGAATTCTATTATCCTTTGTTGCTGTACATGACTTGCATTTGGAACAACTTAATGTTAAAACTGCTTTCTTGCATGGTACTTTAGAAGAAACAGTTTATATGCAACCTCCAGAGGGCTTTGATACGGAAAAAAATAAAAATTATGTATGTTTATTAAAGAAATCTTTATATGGGTTGAAACAATCACCTAGACAATAGTATAAATGATTTGATTCTTACATGATTCAAAATGATTTCTGTAGAAGCAATTATGATGGTTGTGTTTATTTTAAATCATGTGATAAATGTCATATATATTTGCTATTATATGTTGATGACATGTTGGTTGCTTGTGGAGATGTGGATATGTTACATCAAGTTAAGTGCATGCTTAAATCTGAATTTGAAATGAAAGACTTAGGATCTGTTAAAAGAATACTTGGTATGGAAATAACTAGAGAAAGGAATAAAAAGCTTCTCTACTTATCTCAAAAATCTTATATTTCAAAGGTATTAAAAAGATTTGGAATGAGTCATGTTAAATTTACTTCTATTCCTATTGCACAACATGTTAAATTGTCTAGAAAACAGTGTTCTGAAACTGAAGATAAGTCATTGTTTATGAATAGAATACCTTATGCTAGTATGGTTGGTAGTGTAATGTATGCTATGGTATGTTCTAGGCCTGATCTATCTTATGTTGTAAGTCAAGTGAGTAGATTTATGAGCAAACCTGGAAAACCACATTAGCGTGCTTTGAAACAAATTTTTCAATGCTTGTCTGGAACAAAACAGTAAGGATTAATATTTGGTAAAAGGGATATGCATTGTGAAATAGGATTAAAAGGATATGTAGATTTTGACTATGCTGGAAATCTAGATACCAGGAAGTCTTTGTCTGGTATGGTTTTTTCTTTTTTAGGTAGTACTATTAGTTGGACTTCTGACATGAAGACTAAAGCAGTGCCTAAATCCAAGTTTGAACATTGTTCGAACTTGGTTAACCTTGGAAGCTGTTAGTATTTTGTTTTGTAGGAACCGCCATAGGAGATGCTAAGGAGGTGCAAGGTTCACAAGCTTGCCAAGGTGGAGAATTGTTGGAGTGTCAAGGCTTGAAGAAATCCAGGTCATCCATATCAAATAGAGATCCAGCGGCTAGTTTTGTTTTTATTTGTAATGGGGGTCATAGATGTAATTGGTTTTTTATTTCTTTTCATATTGTAAATAAAATAGGAGGGGCGGGGGATTGGATCTAGCTGGTTTTTTGACAAAACAAATTTGAAGACTCCTGTAGAGCCGCGAGGATTCTTCTTCACCCGAGCAAGGAGACGCTTTCTTCTTCATAGTCGCGAGAGACCTGCAACCCGTGAAAACTATCGACAGCTGGGAGGGACTTTCAACCGCAGCGCATGAGAGGGAGACAGCTAGAGGAGGTGGTTCGGCATTGGGGTCTCTAACCTCCAACGGAGGTTCACGCGTAGGTAAAGGAAGGTAATGCACAGATCTAATTCTTGGGAGGGTTTTCTTTTAAGGAAATTAGGGAGAAGGATAGGGAGAAATCTAGAGTTCTTCACAGGTGCGAAGAGAGAATTTCTTGGATTATTCTTGGGCTGATTTCCAGAAGAGATCGATAAGACAAGAAAGGGTAAATCTGTGTGTACTTGTATTTATTTCCACCAATTTAATATAGTATTTCTGGAGGTGAGTTTCTGCCGTAAATGTAGGCCAATTTTTGGGTCGAACCACGTAAATGTATTCTTGTGATTGTGTGATTGACATGTTTATGCTTTGCTGAATATTATTTTTGGTGAACATATATTTTTCTTGATCAAACTTAGCACACACACACGCATCAAAATAAACAGGTTTAAGTTTAAGTGTGATTGTGGTTGATGCTTGGACAAAATCAGATTGTTATTGTGGTTTGTTTGGAACTAATTAAAATCTGAAAATAGAATTAGCAATCAATTGAATTATACACAACAATTACAAATGTATATAAATAAACAAAGAAATATCTAAGGAAATTTAGGGTTATACCCGGCACTGTAATTTATGAAAATGTGAAGCAATAATTTAGTTCTCATATTTTTCCAAGAGTTGGCTCTAGTCAATACGGGCAAATTGCAAAAGCTCCTCTTATAACAGAAGGTCTTGCATCCATTTCGCAAATCTTTGATTTGTTAGGTGCATGAGTTTTTTGTTTTAAAGTTAGGCTCCCAAAAATTACAAGTATTGATACATTGATAGCACCAATTTAATATTTTATATATGTTTTAGCGGGATTCTCAAATGTTGTTACAAGTTCTAAATTATACTAATTTAATTTATAAGAATTCAAATAAATTTTACTATAAAAATTAGATTATAATTTCACTCTTTATGAAATAAATACCAATCACTCAACAACAATCTTGCATATAAACGGAACAAAAAAAGTCAGCACAATGAATATCTCAATTACCAGATAAATGCATTTGCATTATCCAAAATACTATACTATGCTAGTAACAATTTGTGCCAATAATTTATCTGCTTAATGCTATTGGCCACTGCTAAACCAAAATACGCATAGGGGGTGACAAAACGGGTTAACAAATCGGATTTGGACGGGTCATAAATGGGTTTGGGTTTGCGTTGACCCGTTTGTTAACAAGTGACTAACATATAAATTCAAACCTGTCTCATTTAATAAATGGGTCATAAACGGATTCCCATTAAGAACTCGTTTAAACATATAAAGTATTTATTTTAAATTCTTAAAAACATTTCATGACATAATTTAAAAAAAAAAAAAAAACAATGGTTTTTATTTCATTTATTAATACTTTAACAAACATAAAATATAGAAAAAAAAAACTCGTCTAATCCATTTATTAAATGGAACAGGGTTTAGGTTGACTCATTTATAAACGAGTCACCTAATGCTAAACTTAAACACATTTTAAATGGGCGAGTCACGAATTACCCGTTGAATATCGACCTATTTTGCCATCCCTAAATGCGTTAGACTTTCTGGTTGTTACACATATTTTTGCCAGAGCTCTTGTAATTTAATGCCAGTGGGACCTTCAACTGTTATTTTAGAGTGCTTTGAAATTAAACGAACTTTAGTCGCTTAACAAATCAGTATAAATCTCTCTTGGGAGTTAGTAGCGACTAGCCGTTTGATGCCAAACTTTGCATGGTATATAAATCTAATTATCAATTTTCAAATTTATTAGAAATTTTAAATTTTGGAAAAATTCATAAATACAAAATTTTGTATTTATGAATTTTACAAATTCCTTTGAAGTTTGTAATTTTTTTTTTTTAAATCATTAGAATTTATAAATAATTAAATACAACTGTTGGAGAGCGGTAGCATGTAAAAGCAATTCAATGCCACATAAGGCACATGTTTAAGGTCCACTTGAACAATTGTTGAAAAATTGAGTTTACTCACATAAGGACTACAATTTGCATTCAAGAAAGAGATTGTTGAAAATTCTACTTTTTTTTTTTTTTTTAACAAAAAGGGGTGGCACCTCCATTTATTTATTAATATACCTCACTTTTGGCGGAGGAATACCGTGGTTACAAGTTAAGTAAAAAGGAGATTACAAAACAACCAACCAAATTAGGACAATAAACTAAACATAACTAAAGAAGATAAAAGCATAAATACAATCAAAATCAAATAAAAGTACACTAAACGAAACTCTAGAGCTGCACTAATGATGAACGGAAATGAGAGTTGAAAATTTTACTTGTGAGTTTGTCTCGCATTAATAAAACTAAGTTAATGGTGAGTCTTTATATACATGATTGATCCTAAGATCTATAGGGTTAAACTTTTAGGTCAAGTTGGTACTCCCATGTGTATTAAGCTCCCACTCTTTTAGTGCTAACAAAAACTTAATACTAAACAAAAATATATAATTATATAAATTATGATTTTACTATAGTTACTAGTTAGATTTAGATACATATTTTTGCATTTATGTATTTTACAAATTTCATTAATGTTTATAAGTTTTTTAAAATATTGTTAGAATTTATTACAAATTCCATAAAACTAAAAGAAAAATAATAATCTAATTCTGAAATTTTAAAAAATATTAAAAAGGAGTACAAAGAAATTACAAAATTTCAAAAATCATCTCATGCATAATTACTCAATGACAGTTGAGTGACTAAATAAGAAAGAGAAAAAAAAAAAAAAGGTTGCCACAGTCACAATTACAAAAACCAATTGAAAGGTCAACTTTTTTTGTTAAAAAAAAGCACAACATGCTTTTACGGGCATGACGCAGTGAAAAGGCATCAGCAATTAAGAAGGAGTATTGGAGGTTCAATTTCAAGTAGATACATTCACGGAACCAGCGGTACCTATAGATGGTGAGAGTTTACTCTGTGAGACAGCGGGGACCGTGGATGGTTAGAGCTCGCTTTATGAGCCAATAAAAATCGTTGATGGTAAGAGTTCTTTGTGAGCCAATAGAGACCGTGGATGGTAATGGAGATGTGTTTAGGGGGTTGGGTTGGCCGAACGTCCAGCTGATGTACTGAAGCCGTGTTCGCATTCCGGACATTACCCTGGTTAATGAGACCTAAGGGAGGAGGACACTGATCCACAGGTTTGGTGTTGCACCAGGGGGCCCAAAGGGCTCGTTGGTGGTTGGAGTTCCTATGAAATAAAAAAAAAAAAAAAAAAAATACAATGACTACATTCACATCTAGATTAAAAATAAAAAATTAGACAAAAAAATTGAAGTTTATTTATGCATGTGCTTTGTGGATTGCATATATATATATATATATATATATATATATATATATATATATATATATATATAACAATTGAGATTATATTATATATAAAAATTTATTTACCGATGCAAAAAAACCTTTTCATGTAGTTTATATTTAAAGTTTTATTATGTACAAATTAGGAACTCATTTATAGAAACTTAATGCCATACAAAAATATGTAATCATATTTTTTCATGCTTAAATCAAGAACGGCATGCTCCATCACACGTTCTATTATATAAGAAAGTGCCCAATGCATATGGCATGCAGAATCATAAAAATTCATGAGTTTAATTAGGAATATATATATATATATATATATATATGCTCCTAAGTTACATACATTTATTTAAAAGTCCTTAATTTATTTTTATTGAAATCTTAAAAATTATATTTTTCGGCATTTCCTCCGCAAATCTTTAAAAATTTAAAAATAATGTGGTATTTTTTAAAAAGTTAAAAATGAAAAATAACATTATTATTATTATTATTATTATTATTATTATTATTATTATTATTATTATGAGCAACACTTTAATTTTGTAATTGTTGAAGATGGCATAGCTCATTTCATTAAACTTTTCAAATATAGTCGCATTGACCCCCATTATTATAGATATTTCATTCATTCTAGGATATTAGTTTCCATTATACATACGGTATCATTTAATTGTAATTATTCTTTATAATTATAAATATAGTATTCAATCTCACGTTAATGTGTGGTGGTTTCTCAAAATATTCACATTCCAATTTGCAGACGGTGCAAACAGGATCCTTCCTCTACCGCTCTGCCTCCCGCGCCTCTAGCCGTCACCACTCTCGTTCTTCGTCACCGTTCTTGCTCACCGTGACCTGTTTCTGAATCTACGCCTCCTTCCCTGCTATTCTGTCTCGCCAATCCAGTTGCAACAGATCCTCTCTGCAACTAGATTGTAAATATTTCATTCATTCATTCATTTTAGGATATTAGTTTCTATTATACGTACGGTATTATTTAATTATAATTATTCTTTATAATTATAAATATAGTATTCACACCTATGGTAATGTGTGGTGATTTCTCAAAATATTCACAATAATGTTAAAATGCTTAGATTTGGTTTAGAACTTAAAACTTTTTAAGAAAGGAAGAGAAAAATATGAAAAATTTTACTTTTTCACGTTTGGTTATCAAAGAAAGTGATGAGCAAAATAAAAGATATATTGAATTTAAAAGTAAAAACATAATTTGAGATATTATTAAAATTCATTTTTTAAAAATTTTAATCATATTAAAATACTTTTTTATTTTTAATAGTATCCAAATAAAGAAAAAAATGTAATAGAAATTTTTTTATTTTTTATTTTTTATTTTCTTTCTCAAAATAAAATTCTTGATACAAACTAACCCTTAGGGATTGTGCTCTTAATTTATTTGGATTTGTACTGAAACTTTATACAATTTTGTGCAGCATTTTTTAAAAAAATTTAAACAAATCCAAATACAAAATCTGAATATAAAAGAGGCAAAAAAGCTTTCCTTTCACTGGAAGCTTGAGTCCTAGTTTCTCTTTTAGTTTTATTTTTTAAAATTTATGGATCAGTAAAAAATTGTTGTTAGCATAATTATATAAAAAATAATATTTTAAATTCATGTGTCTTTGCCATTTTATTTTTTTACTTTTAAAATTTTGGCTTCCCAATGTCCCATTTTTACTTTGGTTTATAATAAATTTCCTACTCATAAAAAATACCCTCGTCATATAAAATTACTCTTCAATTTTTTTGGTCCATCTCCTCCCCAATTAATTTTTCAAATAAAAAAAATAAAAATTAGAGAGGTTTTTCCAACTAATATATTGTGAAATCTATAAACAATGTACAGTTAAAAAATACTGAAGAGAGACATAATGGCAAGCTATGAAAAATTAAAGGGCAAAAGACATTTGCCTTTCCTCACATTTCATAAAAAAGATTGAGACTTATTTTGAAAATTTAAAAATATCATTCAAAAATGACTTAAACCTTTCTAAAAGTTTTCTAAAAAAGCATAGGCCTCACTTTAAAAATTTTTTTTTTTTTTTCGTAAAGTATAAATGAAGGTTTGTATCTTTTTGACAAATTTAAAGAATGACTCCTGAAATTCTTAAAATCTCATAAAAGGTTGAAACGTTAGAAGGAATCATTATTTGTTTACCAAACTTAGGGGAGGTAGGGGTGAGCATTCAGTCGGTTCGGTGAATTCGGTTAATTAATTGAATTAAACAAAAAATTTCAGTTAAAAAAATTCATTAACTGAATGGACCAAAATTTCACATTTAACCGAACTCAAAACTGACCGAATCGAATTTCGATTAAATTGGTTAACCTATTTTAACCAAATTAATATTTTAATATATATATATGTAGTGACCCAGAGAATTATGATATTTAAATAATGAAATTTTAAACAGGGGCTTGTTGACGGGGACGTGTCTCGGCGACGAGAGGATACTGAGAGGATATTTTAGAAATTCTGAATTTCTTCGACGAGGGGGAGAGTTCATCGACGAATTTGACGAATTTCCTTCTTGACTTCGTCGACGAAAGCTAGTATATAAATAGGTCTAAACCTCATTTTTGGCCGAAAATCGTGCGAGAACTTCCCTCTCTCTCCTCCATTCGTCCCTCATTCCTTCTCTCTAAGATTTCGGACCGGATTTCTGTCGGTTCGATGATCTAAAGCCACCACGACACTCTTAGGAAGATTATCTGCAAATCTACAAGAATGGATCGTTGGTGGGCTACCTTGAAATTCATCCCTAATTCATGGTAAGACTTTTTTATTCAGAATTTGATCTTCCTATAGTTATAGGAAATGTTATTCACGGAAAAATACTGAAGTTTGGTTCTAGAAGTTGTCGTTTTTAGGGTGTTGAACGGGGAACCCTATGAGTGTAGGACCAGCGAATTTTAGGGGGTTTCTTCTTAGAAATCAGGTAAGAAAATAAACTAAAACAATCATTTTCTATGAAAATACTAATAAATTACTGGTAGATTTATGTTCATAAAGCATGTATTACATTTGATTATCATTGAGAAAATGTTTATTTTAGAAAATACTGCAATTATATTGAAATATATGTATTAGTATGAAATGTCAGAAAATACTTAAAAGACAGCATTGTGGATGTAACTAGAGTAAGGGATAGAATTATAAAAATCAAAATGGTATTAGGACAAGAGATAATAAATATCATTAGTGCTTATGCTATTCAAGTTGGCTTAGTAGAAAATCTTAAGAGACAATTTTGGGAAGATATGGATAGTATTATACAAGGCATACCAGGGACTGAGAAAATATTTATAGGAGGAGATCTGAATGGACACGTTGGAAGAGATAATAAAAATTATGAAAGGATACATAGAGGATATGGATATGGAGACAAAAAAGAGTCTGGGGAGATGATCTTAGACTTTGCTATGTCATATGATTTTAGTATAATGAATACTTGCTTTAAGAAGAGAGAAGAACACTTAATAACCTTTAAAAGTGGACAAAATAGAAGTCAAATAGATTTTTTTTTAACTAGGAGGGTAGATCGTGTATCATGCAAGGATTGTAAAGTTATTCCAGGTGAAAGTCTAACCACACAACATAGAGTCTTAGTGTTAGATATATGCATTAAAAAATGGAAGAAAAAGGATAAAATAAACCAGTGTAGGAGAACCAGATGGTGGACCCTAAAAGGAGAAAATATAATAAAATTTAAAGATAAAATTATCAAAGATGGGGATTGGACCTTAGAGGATGTGATAGATTCAAATACTCTTTGGAATAGATTAGCTAGCTCTATTAAAAAGATAGCAAAAGAGATTTTAGGCAAATCAAGGGGAAGATTCTCAAATAGCAAAGAAAGTTGGTGGTGGGATAAAGATGTACAAAAAATCATAAAGACAAAAAGAATTTGGTATAAAACGTGGCAAAAATGTAGAAACAACGATAACTTTGAAAAATATAAGGAGGCAAGAAAAGATGCAAAAAGGGCCGTTAGTGAAGCTAAATATAGATCATTTAATAGTTTGTATGATAGATTAGTTACAAAAGAAGGGGAAAGAGATATATTTAAACTTACTAAAGTTAGAGAAAGGAAGAACAAGGACTTAGGAAATGTAAAATGTATAAAAAGTGATGATATTGTCTTGGTTAAAGACGAAGATATTAAAGAAACATGGTGAAGTTACTTTAGTAAGTTGTTTAACGAAAACCAAATAGAAGGCTTAAATTTAGAATTTTCAAATGAGGAAAAGATTAAAAATATAAGATTTATTCTAAAAATTAGAGTTAATGAAGTTAAGTTTGCACTAAAAAAGATGAAAAATGGGAAAACTATGGGACCAGATAACATCCCAATTGAAGTTTGAAAATGCTTGGGTGATAACGGAATTATATGGTTAACTAATTTATTTAATACAATTGTAAAAACTAAGAAAATGCCAGATGAATGGTGGAAAAGTACTTTAATACCTATATACAAAAATAAAGGAGATATTCAAAATTGTAATAACTATCGTGGAATTAAACTTATGAGTCATACGATGAAATTATGGGAAAGAGTAGTTGAACAGAGATTAAGGTTAGAAACAAAAATCTCAGAAAATCAATTTGGTTTAAGGTTAGAAACAAAGATCTCAGAAAATCAATTTGGTTTTATGCCTGGGAGATCTACCACAGAAGCTATTTATCTTTTAAGAAGATTAATGAAAAAGTTTAGGGAAAAAAAGAGAGACTTGCATATGATATTTATTGACCTTGAGAAAGCATATGATAGGATACCTAGGAAAGTTCTATGGTGGGTTTTAGAAAAAAAGGGCGTATGTTGTAGGTATACCGATGTCATTAAGGATATGTACGATGGAGTAATGACTAGTGTAAAGACTATAGATGGAGAAATTAGAGAATTTCCAATTACCATAGGTGTACATCAAGGATCTGCTTTGAGTCCTTATCTTTTTGCTTTAGTGATGGACCAATTGACTAAGAGTATTCAAAAGGAGGTTCCATGGTGTATGTTGTTTGCAGATGATATTGTATTAATTGATGAAACTATGAATGGAGTAGAGGCTGAGTTAGAATTATGGAGAGAAGCTTTGGAATCTAGAGGCTTTAAGATAAGTAGAAATAAAAAAGAATATATGAAATGTAATTTTAGTAATGATAGGAGGAATATTGGAGACAAAGTTAAACTTGATGATGAAGAAATAAATAGCACTTGTAGATTTCGATACCTTGGATCTATTATGCAAGATGAAGGAGAAATTGAAGATGATGTAATGCATAGAGTTAAAGCAGGTTGGGTAAAATGGAGAAGTTCTTCAAGTGTTCTATGTGATAATAGAATACCCTTAAAATTGAAAGGAAAGTTTTATAGGACAGCTATAAGACCAGCTATGCTATATGGATCAGAATGTTGGGCGACGAAGAAATATAATATCCAAAAATTAAAAGTTGCCGAGATGAGGATGCTTAGATGGATGAGTGGTATAACATTGAAAGATAAATTAAGGAATGAACATATTCGTAGTAAGTTAGGTGTAGCTCCTATAGAAGATAAGATAAGGGAAGGACGACTCAGATGGTATGGACACTTGCAATGTAGGCCTTATAGTGCACCTGTGAGGAAGAGTGACTTAGTTACTGTGGGGGGCAGTAGAAGGGGTATGGGTAGACCTAAAATAACTTGGGAGGAGATAGTGAGTAAGGATTTAATATCTTTGAATCTATCAAAAGAAATGGTCCATGATCGCATAAATTGGCGGAAAAGGATTCATATAGCTGACCCCACTTAGTGGGACTAAGGCTTGGTTTTGTTTTGTTGTTGTATTCAGCATTGTGTGACATGAATATTATTTTATGTGAAAAGTATTATGTTAAGGCAATTCTACAAATAAAGTATATTTTCAGAAAATATGGAATAATGCAGTACATTATGATTTTGCAATACATGATAAATAACATGTTTATTCAGATTATTATTTATGAAATGTTCGGCGCAAGGCTGTGATTGATAGCTGGTGTAAGACTGTGTATTATGTATGATTGCGGCGCAAGACCGTTGTAATGACTTGCTTAATTTTCGTACATTTTTTTTCCTTTTATAATAGAACCAATATAGTAAATCCAGTAGATCATAATCAACTTAAACCCGTGGGTACTAAGGATACATAAGAAAATAGCACGAAATCCTAAGCAGCAGGAAACATAAAATCATACACATCATGTAATACCATGTACCTAACATCACTCATCACAATACCAAAGTTACTACATCCATTGTATTTATATATACACAATACACAACCCAAAAGATGTCCTAGGGTCACTTCTAAAAAGTCCATTTGACCCTATCAAAGTACTTACCCTTTAGAAAGGGCAGATCAGCAATAACTATCTCAGCGGAGCTTTATTCGCTCTTCTATCAGGGGCTCCTGAAATGTCTATATAATTAAGGATGAGACACCTCTTAGTAAGGGAAATAAATTAATACTAGTGTGTGGCAACATGAGTTTTTCTGTGTTGTACATAAATCATACATAAAATAATTAGTAAATTGTTTGTATCATATCTAGGAAAACCTATACTATCATAACATGACAGAACATACTGCATTTTCATAAACATAATTCATCTCATATAATAATATAAGAAAACAATCCTGGTAGGTTAGTTGGCTGTTGTCATGTATTACCCCCATATGACTGGGTTGTGTGGCTCGAAGGCGGGACCTGACAATGGTTGGCCGACCACCACCGGCATTTCATATTTTACCATAGCTCGGCTCGTATGCTAGCAAATCATATTTATAGCTTGGCTCGTACGCCGAAAAATCATATCCATAACTCAGCTCGTACGCTGGAAAATCATATCCATAGCTCAGCCCGTACGCCTATAAATCATATCCATAGCTCGGCCTATATGCCAGCAAAACATATCCATAGCTCAGCCTGTACATCGGCAAAACATATCCATAGCTCGGCCCATACGCTGGCAAAACATATATATATAATTCTCGACCCGTATGCCAGTTTTCCATTATAAAAATCCATAATATTATCATGTTCCTAGAAAACAGTAATTCATCATAAAATCTACTCATGCCACAAAAAATGGGTATTATGTATATCTAAAACATATCATCATTTTCATCAGTATTTCCCAACATAATATCCATATATTTTCCTGAAATCAAATGCTATACAATTTTACTTATAATTTTCAGAAAACAATTAGCTTAATTTATCCCCTTACTTGATTCCTGAGAAGCTCTTAAAATAAGCAGTCCCGCACTCGCAAGGTTCCCCGTTCAACACCCTAAAAATGACATTTTTCAGAACTAAACTTCAGTATTTCTACGTGTACTGTGCTTTCTACAACTATCGTAAAGTCAAAAACTGAGTAGAAAGCCTTACGCTGGATCTAGGATGAAATTCAACTCAGTCCTACATATGATCCGCTCTGGCAGACTTAGAAAAAGCTTCTCCAAGAGCGTCATGGTGGCCTCGGATCATCGATCCGGCAAACAACGGAGCCAAAATCGAAGAGAGAGAAGAGAGAAACCGTAAAGAAAAGAGAGAGAATTTCTACTAATTTTTCTGCGTAAAAATCCAAGATATGTACTCTTTATACCATGGGCTTTGTCGACGAGCCACGTCACCTCGTCGACGAGGTTAAGAATAAGGTTCGTCAATGAATACCAACTCCTCATCGACGAAATTCAGAACTTGGAAAACAGTCTCTCAGTATCTCCTCGTCGACGAAACATGTCCTCGTTTACGAGACCCTCTGATACCCTCATTGACGAATCCCTGTGTTCATTGACGATGCCCTGATTAAATTCCTTGGGTTATTACAGCTGTATTTATGAATTTTCGGCACAAGGTCGTATGTATGTATGTATGTTATTACAGAAAATGTTATCAATCTATTTATGTTAGACAAGTATATTATCATGTATTATATGTTATCAGAACCCGGATGATCGTTCGGTTCAGTTTCAGGAGCACGGTACCGTAGCTATACAGATCAGATTATTATGTTCAGACTTGTGCTAACCGCCCTTGCAAGTAGAGGGGATGAGAGATGGATAGTCGATGTGGCTTTCAATGTAGAGTTGTAGACGTCCACCTAGCAGTCTGGACCAGGGTGTAGCGGGCCCATCGTACTTACAAATATTTTTTACTCGCCAATGGTCGGCCAGCCATTGTCGGGTTCCACTTTCGGGCTGCACAACCCTTCATGGGGGGTAATACATGACATCAGCTAGCTATACATCCTAGGTAAATTATAGTATTACTAGTTATATCAGAATTTTCATGTACAGTATGATTTATTAGAAATTATGAAAGTATATGCTTATTCAGTTATGTTACGATGAATGTTTTCTGGTATATGAAATGTACTGTGTATATATTATAGCACCAAATATTCATGTTGTCACATAGTTGTATTTAATTTATTTTCCCTTACTGAGAGGTCTCTCACCCCCAACATAAAAATCATTTTTAGGAAACCTAAAAAGATCGGCGGATTGAGGCCGCCGTTGAGATAGTGTGATACTACCCCGCTAGGAGGGTAAGTTTTGATCAAGGAACAGAAGATTTGTGTTGTGGGTTCCTAGATATGTATATATTTCTAGATTTTTTGAGATTGTATATAAACATAGTATTTAGAAATTTAGTTGACTCTAGTATTATGTAATTTATGGTTATGAGAAAGTGATTTATATTTGCTGTTGTTTAGGTTTCCGTTGTGTATGTCAGATGTATCCCCGTTACCCACGGGTTCAGGTTCACTTTGTTTATTATGATTAATCATACAGTAAATTAAGCAGGTCGTTACAGTTTGGTATCAGAGCCTAGGATGCTAGGTTCTATAGATTCTAGAATGCAGTAGTAATAATATAGAGTATAGGATAAAGGAATTTGAGGTCTAGTTTTGTAGTCTAGATGCAGGACTTCCGTGATGGTTTGTATGATTTTCCTGGGGTGAAAATTTCAGGAAAGCCATGTTAAACTATCATCAGGTTGGGTATTTAGGTTGTAGGATTGAACCTTGAATTAAGATCACGAGTGATGAATTAATTAAGGGAATATTGTACTAGTTGGATGATATGTTATAGTGATAGGGTTCTAAGTTAAGTTATTTGTTTTTCAGGATGGACCCTAGAGGCAGTAGTGTCCATGCCAGTGGAAACGAGGAAGCTGGGCCCTCTGGTGTTGTGGGATTGAGAAATTCATTAAGATGAATCCTCCTATTTTCTTAGGAGGAACTGATCCTGCTATCGCTGAAAACTGGATGCAAGAGATCGAAAAAGTATTTATAGTGCTGTAGTGTTTTGAGGAGCAAAGGGTGCTGTTCGCCGCATATAAACTGATTGGAAAGGCCGAGAGATGGTGGACGGCAGTGAAACTCTTAGTGCAGTAGAGGATAGTACCTATGGAGATGAATGGGAGAGATTTAAGGAACTTCGATAAGTATTTTCCAGCCTCGTCCAAGGAAGCTAAGATAGAGGAGTTCCTGAATCTGAAGTAGGGACAGCGCACAGTGCAGTAATACACGGTGAGGTTCATTGAACTATCTCGCTTTGTCTCGTACATTATTCCAGATGAGGCGAAAAAGGTACAACAATTTGAAAGAGGTCTAAGAAGAGAAACATATAAGCAGGTGTCGATACTGAAGTTGCAGGATTTTGCTGAGTTGGTGGATAAGGCCACTATAGCAAAAATTGGAGAGCGGTTGGAGGTTGAGGAGCAGAGACAAAGGAAGAGATCCACACTGTTTGGTTCCCAGCAGGGGTCTAGTCATGGTTTGTGGAAGAGAGGTGGCTATTAGAGAGACCGGAGGCAGGAGACCGGGAATCGTAGTTTTCAGGGTATGCAGCCACTTCCAGCTTGCCCAACTTGTGGGAAGAGACCTAGGGGAGTGTCGTGTCAGGCGAGGTATTTGCTACCAGTGGGGGGAACCAGGACATGTGATGAGAGATTGTTAGGCTCAGATTAGTGCTACTCCCACTCCTAGACTTGCTCAGGGAGGCTATCAGGCGCCACGTGGAGGCTAGTAGAGGAATATGGCTCCAGCCAGGGTTTTCACTCTGACGTCGAGTGTTGCTGAGACACCCGACGATGTGGTGATAGGTATGGTTAGTATGTTTTTATTTAAATTCACTGCATTATTTGATTCAGGTGCCACACACTCGTTTGTGTCTTCGGGATGTGTTAAATTATGTGAGGCAGGCACAAACATTAGATGTTGAACTGTTAGTGGCTACACCGACTAGGTCAGTAGTGAGGTATAATAGGGTACTCCGTGGCTGTCTATTTGACGTTCAGGGGAGGATTCTATCTGCTGATTTAATAGTGTTAGATATGCATGAGTTTGATGTCATATTCGGCATGGATTGGCTAACAGCTAATTTTGCTACTATTGATTACCGTTCGAGAGAAGTAATATTTAGACCTCTAGGAATACCAGAATTCATATTTATAGGGTCACGAGTGCAATCTCTACCTCAGATAGTTTCAGCTATTCAGGCGAGGAGACTGATCCTGAGTGGTTGTCAAGGATTCGTGGCCTTTGTGAAGGAAACAACAAGGAATGAACTGAAGCTTACTAATATGCCAGTAGTGAAAGAATTTACAGATGTGTTTCTAGATGAATTACCGGGTTTGTCACTTGATCGTGAGGTAAATTTTCCCATTGATCTGCTTCCAGGTACAACATCAATTTCTAAAGCACCGTATCGAATGGCGCCAGTAGAGTTGGAAGAATTAAAAGATCAATTGCAGGATTTACTTGATAAGGGTTTTATACGACCTAGTGTATCCCCATGGGGAGCTCTAGTATTATTTATGAAGAAGAAGGACGGGTGTTTGAGGATGTGCATATCATAAGGAAATTAACAAAGTGACAATCAATAACAAGTATTCTCTATCCCATATAGATGATTTATTTGACCAGCTCCACGGTACACGGGTGTATTCTAAGATTGACCTCAGGTTAGGCTATCATCAGGTAAAAGTAAGAGCAGAAGATGTGTCAAAGACGGCCTTCAAGACCAGGTATGGACATTACGAGTTCCTTGTTATGCCATTTGGTCTGACGAATGCTCCTGCGATATTTATGGATTTGATGAATAGGATCTTTCATCTATATTTAGACCAGTTTGTTGTTGGTTTTATTAATGATGTACTGGTCTATTCGTGGAGCTCTAAGAAGCATGAGATGCATTTGAGACAAGTTTTGTAGACGCTCAGGGAAAAGAAGTTGTACGCCAAGTTTAGTACATGTGAATTCTAGCTCAAGAAAGTTGTGTTTTTGGGGCATGTTATCTTAAGGGATGGAATTTCTGTGGATCCCAGTAAAATTGATGCGGTAGTAAATTGGGATAAACCGAGGAACGTCTAGGAGATTAGGAGTTTCTTGGGGTTAGCTGGATATTACCATCGTTTTGTTGAGGGATTCTCAGCATTATCAGGGCCTCTGTTATGAATGACTAGGAAGAACATCATATTTGAATGGGACGATAGCTGTGAGTAGAGTTTTTAGGAATTGAAGCACAAGCTTGTCACGACACCAGTGCTAATCATCCCGTCAAGAGGTGAGGGTTATGTTATCTACAGTGATGCATCCTTGATGGGATTGGTTGTCACACCCCGAATCCCGAAATGGGACCCAAGGGTGAAAATGTAATCTAACCTGTCCCTGTATTCGATAAAATATCTAAGAAGACAATAGAATGGATGAGGTTCCGATGCCGTGGGGTTCCCAAGCATCCTAAACACATCCAATCACGATCATATACGCAGCGGAAAAAGGTCATCTATATGCACATATGCAGTACCATACTAGAGTCTGTACAAGAGCAAAACATGACTTTATCAAAACGTACAAATTGGGTGCCCAAATACATCCCAAAATGGCAACCCACCAAAATTACAGTCCTAGCACTTACCCAGCGCTCAACGCAGTACACTAGCCACTACGCTCCTTACACTAGGATGCTAGTTTTGGTTACTCGAAGGACTTGTAAAAATGTACGTACAGCAGGTGTGAGACACCTCTCAGTAAGGAAGAACACAGGTTATATCGGTGTGTGGCATTTGAGTGTTATCATGATACAACATACATGTAGTTAAATGCATTCCAGTACTAATTTCCACCGTGCATACATGCACCCATACACATACACATGATCAGTAATCCTGGTGTCATCACACCCTTCGGCCCGAAGCCGGTCTGCGACAATCCGGCGTTGGCTTAGCCAACCCGCAAAGCACAGCGCCACCAGCACATGACTAGTCCCCAACTCCCATGGCATCGTACCAGCCCTAACTGGTGGATCCATACCCTTCGGCCTAATATGCCGGTATAGGCTCACACCCTCGGATATAGAGCCAGACACTCTTGCCTACGTGGCAGGCGATAAACAAGCCCTCGGATATAGAGTCGGACACTCTCAGTACCTGGACAATTCAGAACCCCGTTCCTACTAGCCATTTAACATATCACACACACATGCATGCTCATATAACCAAACAAACCACACCCATTTGGTAATCTAAAACATGGTTTTTCAAACAAATACAGTTTAAATAAGTCAAGGCATGACCATCCCAATATCACAGTATAAATCAACATATACTCGCGGTTTTCAACAAAACCAGGGATGCAGTTTGTCCCCCCCTTTTTTCCAAAACTGTAATAATGAAAAACCCATAGTTTTCCCCGTTAGATCCCCCCAAATGAGTAGCCAAAACACACACAGGACCGTGGACCATAGTTCCACTGAGTCCGATTTCAAAAATATCCAATATAAACATAGTTTCCCTTACCTTTTCCTCGAAAGCAATTCCTGAACTCCAAGGTCCCTAAACAGCAAACTGAGTTCAAACCTACAAGTCACAGTACAAAATATACTCACAAGATAGTTACCTACAAAATTACCGAATCAGAATTGAAAACCAAGCCTTACCTCGATTTTTTGCCAAAACCCGAAAATCTTCGAATCGAGATTCTGATATGTAGAAGTTGTAGAGAATCCTTCCACGATCCTCGTGGTAACTTCCATTTTCTGATTCCGTCAATAATCGGCAAAGAAATCTAGAAAGAGAGAGTAGGGAGAGGTTCAGAGAGATATATATCTATATATATATCTTTGAAGTTACTTAGTGAATAAGTAATGAGAATTTCCTTTTATAGCCCTTTGACCCGGGGGAATTCGTCGACGAAATGGTGCCTTCGTCGACGAATTTTTCACTGACTTCGTCGACGCATCGGTGGCCTCGTCAACGAATCTGGCATCTCTGATTTTTTTTAAACTCCTTGGCTTCTCCTCATCGACAAGTCTCTGAATTTTGTCGACGAGAAGAACAAAGGCTTCGTCAACGAATTCTAGTTTCGTCGACGAAATCTACTCTTTTACCAAAATGTCCCTCTCTTTAGAATTAAACCCATTGATCATGGTTCGGGTTCTTACATGGTTGTGTGCTGATGCAGCATGGTAGAGTAGTAGCGTATGCTTCCAGGCAGTTGAAGGAATATGAAATGAACTACCCTACCCATGATCTTGAATTAGCTGCAGTGGTACATGCATTGAAGATTTGGAGGCATCATTTGTATGGCGGGCGATGTGAAATTTTCTCTGATCATAAGAGTTTGAAGTATTTTTTCACTCAAAAGGAATTGAATATAAGACAGAGAAGGTCGTTGGAGCTTATTAAATATTTTGATTATACAATCAGTTATCACCCAAGAAAAGCAAATGTGGTAACTGATGTGTTGAGCAGGAAATCTACGAGACTAATGTTAGCAATTATAAAGATCTAGTATCCGATCATGATGGATCTAGAGAGACTCGACATAAAGTTGGTAGAGAGTGATCCTCCAGTATGTATCGCTAGTTTAGTGGTATAGCCTACTCTACAGGAAAGAATTAAAGCTTCTCAGAAGGAAGACCTAGAATTAGCAGAGGTATCAATTAGAGTGCACAATGGTCAGAGGGAGGAATTTTGTTTGTCAGATGATGGAGTTTTATGGTTCCGTTCCAGGTTATGTGTTCCTGCCGATGCTGACATCAAGAAAACTATTCCAGAGGAGGCTCACAGATCTTTTTATACAGTTCATCCCGGCAATACGAAATTGTATAAGGATCTGTGAGAGTTTTACTGGTGGAGTGGTATGAAGAAGGAGATCGCCGAGTATGTAGCTCAGTGTTTGATGTGCCAGCAGATAAAAGTTGAGCACCAGAGGCCAGCAGGTCAGTTGCAGCTGCTATTTATCCCAGAGTGGAAGTGAGATTATATATCTATGGACTTTCTTGCAGGGCTGCCATCGGCGTCGCATGGCCTGAATGTGATTTGGGTGATTTTAGATTGGTTGACTAAGACAGCCTATTTCCTACCTATCAAGATCAACTATTCCCTTAACCATCTAGCAGAGATGTATGTTTAGGAGATAGTCTGTTCTCACGAAGTGCCTGTGTCTATAGTGTTAGATCGAGACCCGCGTTTCACGTCACATTTTTGGAAGAGTTTGCAAGAAGCTTTAGGGTCTCATTTATCGTTTAGCACAACATTCAATCCTCAGTCAGACGGACAGATTGAGAGGACGATACATATATTAGAAGATATGCTTCGAGTATGCGTACTGGACTTTGGGGGTAGTTGGACTCAGTATATGCCGCTGTGGAGTTCGCGTATAATAATAGTTAACAGGCTAGTATTGGCATGACACCGTTTGAGGCACTGAACGGTAGGAAATGTTGTTCTCCATTATATTAGGACGATATGGGTGAGTGGCGTGTTGTGGGACTAGAGTTAGTGCAACAAGCATATGATAAAGTTCGGTTCATCAGCGATAGAATCAGTGCAGCTCAAAGCCAAAAGAAGAGTTATGCTGATAATCGCCGCAAGAAATTAGAATTTGATATTGGTGATCATGTATTTTTGAAGATAGCTCCGTTAAAAGGGGCTATAAGGTTTGGAAGGAAGGGTAAACTTAGCCCTAGGTTTATCGGTCCGTTTTAAATTCTAGAGAAAGTGGGGCCGCGGTTGCCTACAGGTTAGCTTTACCACCTACGTTATTCAGGATGCACGACGTATTCCACATTTCTATGTTGAGGAAATATGTCCCAAACCTTTCTCATATAATCAGTTATGGAGAATTAGAGCTCAATGAATCACTAGTTTATGAGGAGTGCAGGAATTACGTAACAAGAAGATTTCTCTAGTAAAAGTTTTATGGAGAAATCAGGTGATAGAAGAGGCTTCTTGGGAGTCTAAGGAACAGATAAGACAGAAGTATCCACAATTATTTCAAAAGGTTTAACTGGGTAAAATATAAGTGATTGTATAATGTTTCTTTTGTAGGTACATGTAATAGTTTAGTTAGTAAGTAGCATTTTAGTTTTGGGGGAATTTTCTTTTGTATATGTAATCTCCTAGGACTTAGAATGTAACCATGATGTTCCTCCGTCATAAGTGAGGGTAAGTAATAAAATAAGTAGACCGTTTTGCCTTTAAGGGATGATGAATTATATGAATAGTAAATTTCGAGGATAAAATTTTATAAGGAGGGGAGAATATAGTGACCTAAAGAATTATGATATTTAAATAATGAAATTTTAAACAGGGCCTCGTCGACGAACATAGGGGATTCATCGACGAGAGCACATGAGGAGCTCGTTGACGGGGACATGTCTCATCGACGAGAGGATATTGAGAGGATGTTTTGGCAATCCTGAATTTCGTTGACGAGGGGGAGAGTTCATCGACGAATTTCCCTCTTGACCTCGTCGACGAAGTGATGTGACTCATCGACGAAAGCCAGTGTATAAATAGGTCTAAGCCTCATTTTTGGCCAAAAATCGTGCAAGAACTTCCCTCTCTCTCTCTCTCTCTCTCTCTCTCTCTCTCTCTCTCTCTCTCTCCCCCCTTTATTCGTCCCTCCTTCCTTCTCTCTATGATTTCGGGTCGGATTTATGTCGGTTCAACGATCTAAAGCCACCACGACACTCTTGGGAAGATTCTCTGCAAATTTACTGGAGTGGATTGTCGGTAGGGCTACCTTGAATTTCATCCCTAATTCAAGGTAAGACTTTTTATTCAGAATTTGGTCTTCCTATAGTTATAGGAAATGCTATTCACGAAAAAATACTGAAGTTTGGTTCTAGGAGTTATCGTTTTCAGGGCGTTGAACAGGGAACCCTGTGAGTGCAAGACCAGTGAATTTTAGGGCGTTTCTTCTCAGAAATCAGGTAAGGGAATAAACTAAAGCAGTCATTTTTCTATGAAAATACTAATAAATTACTAGTAGATTTATGTTCATAAAGCATGTATTACATTTTATTATAATTGAGAAAATATTTATTTTGGAAAATATTGCTATTATATTGATTAGTACGAAATGCCAGAAAATATTATTTCAGTATAGAATATACAGTCTTATTCAGCATTGTGTGGCATGAATATTATTTTATGTGAAAAGTATTATGTTAAGGCAATTCTACAGATAAAGTATGTTTTTAGAAAATATGGAATAATGCAGTATATTACAATTTTGCAGTACATGATAAATAACATGTTTATTCAGATTATTATTTATGAAATATTCAGCGCAAGGTCGTGATTGATAACCAGCGCAAGGTCATGTATTATGTATGATTTCGGCGCAAGGTTGTACTTATGAATGTTCGGTGCAAGGTTGCAGATATGAAAGAATTCGGCGCAAGGTCGTATGTATGTATGTATGTATGTTATTACAGAAAATGTTATCAATCTATTTATGTTAGACAAGTATATTATCATGTATTATATATTATTAGAATCCAGATAATAGTTCAGTTCAGTTTCAGGAGCACGGTACCGTAGCTATACAGATCAGATTATTATGTTCAGACTTGTGCTAACTGCCCCTGCAAGTAAAGGGGATAGGAGATGGATAGTCGATGTGACTTTCAGTGTAGAGTTGTAGACGTCCACCTGGCAGTCCAGACTAGGGTGTGGTGGGCCCATCGTACTTACAGACATTTTTGACTCGTCAGTGGTCGGCCAGCTATTATCGGGTCTCGCCTTCGGGTTGCACAACTCGTCATGGGGGGTAATACATGACATCAACTAGCTATACATCTTAGGTAAATTATAGTATTACCAATTATATCAGACTTTTCATGTCACTACAAAAAATCAGGGTATTAGTGACAGTTTTAAAATAGTTGCTATATGTACCGTTACTACTAACTTTTAGTGACAAATTAAAAATTTTGTCACTAATAATGGAGTATTAGTGACGGATCATAATTGTCATTAAAATCCTAATACCGTCACTATAAATTCTAGAACGGCTCAACTTAAATTCGTCACTAATAGTAGGGTATTAGTGACGAATTACAAATTCGTCACTAATATTAGGGCATTAGTGAAGGATTCAAATTCGTCACTAATAATTGGGTATTGGTGACGAATTACAAATTCGTTACTAATACTAGGGCATTAGTGAAGGATTCAAATTCGTTACTAATAGTAGGGTATTAGTGATGAATTATAAATTCGTCACTAATAGTATGACATTAGTGAAGGATTCAAATTCGTTACTTATTAGTATGGTATTAGTGACGAGTTATAAAATCGTCACTAATAGTAAGGGCATTAGCAAATGATTCAAACTCGTCACTAATACTAGGGCATTAGTGGGAATGATTTGATTTGCGGCTATTCTTTAATTAAAAATTACAAATTATGAGTACCATGTAATGGCTTTTCAGATCGTTGATTTTTATGTGTAAATATTTTGAACAAAAAGTTTAGATCAATTAAGTTTGATAGTATTACTAAGTTAATTAGGTATTGTTCAATAAAATGGGTGTGTAGAGGATGATAATCTATTTCTCTCGCATACATGTATTCTTGAACTCAATTATGGTGACGTTGACGTTCACTTTGACCATTGTTTTTCTTGACAAACTTTTGACTTAGAGATCAATTAATAAATAGTAATTAGGTTATCTAACCATACCAAGGTAAATTAATAGTTAGTGGCAACTCCCTATTTTATTAACCTCATTTCTCATAGTCACTATTGTTTCTCTCACATTTTGACACATACTTTGGCCTATTTTCATTTTTGGGATTGTCATCCCTCAGTGCCGAGATCTTTTTGAGACATGTCAACACATGTATATAATATGTATTAAAACTAAGTCAAGTTAAAAAAAGTAGTAATAAGTCAAGCAATGTTGAGTTGTACATTGAGTCGAACCTGAATAACTCACGAGTTGATCAAGGAGTTACGAAGCAAACATCAAAAGACCAGATGATCAAGGAGTTACGAAGCAAACATCAAAAGATGAAGTCGGTGGCATCATCTACTTTTTTTTTTATACAATTAATAATTTCTTACAAAAAGTCTAAATTTCTTAGAATAGTTTAGAAAATGATCCGTAGCATTTTTATCATACGAATAGAAATAACGCCACTTTTGCACAATGTTTTGCTTAAAAAATTATTGTGTTGTGTGAAATTGTGAATATATTTTTCGTACGTAGCATGTGTTTTGAACTATATTATCTAGATTAAGCCATTGATTTGGCTGCTTTTGCTCTCTTGATCAACCCAAATTTCACTCTCATGTAAGGATTCCCATTTTTGCTACCATTGTTGTTCTCTTGGAAATATCAAAATTAATTACTTGTAGTTTGAATATATATATATATATATATATATATATATATATATATATATATATATTTAAAAGCTTGCAATCTAAATATTAATTCATTGGTAAGAGCATGAATAACTGAACCATAATTGCCCTCCACATTATCCATTTTCCAGAAAAAAAAAAAACTTTGGACAAAAGAATGGAAGCATTGGATTTAAAATCTCACAATAAATTTAGGTAAAAAAATAATAATTAGAACTTGACCTAGAAAAGATAAAAAAAAAAAAAGAGGATTGAATAGCAACTTATAAAAAAAAACATATAGAATAGTAAATTAAATTAAAAAACCATACCTGACTGGGAGAGCATAGCAGGGGTTGGGAGGCAGAAGTCAGTAGCGGTGGTGGCGCCCCGGTTGCGGTTGCAGCCGCTTTGGTGAGGCTGCGGCAGCTCTAGTTGGGGCTGCGGCTGTGGCGACTGTGGTTTCGGCTCAGAGGGCAGGGAGACGAGCGCACGAGCGAGAAGAAGGAAGGTGTAGGTGGTGAAGAAGGAAGGAGGGAAAGGAGGAAAAAAGGGAGGAGGGAAAGGAGGGGGATCGGGGTGGGAGGTTCGGGAGATCAACAGGGATGAGCGCAGAGCGAGGAGCGAGAAAATATCAGGAAATGAGGGAAGAGAAGGAAGATTGAGGCAAAAGTTATAAAAGAAGTATTACTGACGAATCAAAATCCGTCACTAATACTTTGAACTAAATTTTTTTTTAAATAAAGAAAGCATTAGTGACGGTTCTTAAAATTGTCACTAGTAAATGGTTAATAGTGATGAATCTTCATATTCGTCACTAATACTTTTGAACTAATTTTTAAAAAAAAATAAAAAATAAAGGAAGCATTAGTGACGGTTTCCAAATCCGTCACTAATAAAAGGTTAATAGTGACGAATTTCAAGATTCGTTACTAATACTTTGAACTAATTTTTTTTTAAATAAATGAAGCATTAGTGATGGTTCCCAAATCCATCACTATTAAAGAGCTAATAGTGACGAATTTCAAGATTCGTCACTAATACTTTGAATTAATTTTTTTTTTTAAATAAAAGAAGAATTAGTATCGGTTCTCAAATCTGTGACTAATAAAATGTTAATAGTGACAAAATTTAAGATTCGTTACTAATACTTCAAACTAAATTTTTTTTAAATAAAGGAAGCATTAGTGATGGTTCCCAAATCCATTACTAATAAAGCGCTAATAGTGACGAATTTCAAGATTCATCACTAATACTTAGAACTATTTTTTTTTTTTTTAAATAAAGGAAGTATTAGTTACGGTTCCTAAATCCGTTATTAATAAATGGCTAATACTCACGAATTTAAGAATTCGTTACTAATATTCTGAACTTTTTTTTTTATTTTTTTAAATAACAGTAACCGTCACTAATAAGTTCATTTTAGTGACAGATATAATTCGTCACTAATACCGCACAAATCGTCGCTAATATTTTTTTGGGATAAATTTTGCGAGAAAAATGTTTTCCCGCTATATTTTTGGATTTTTAATGACGAATTATTAGTGACGGTTTCATATCCATCACTAATAGTACCGTATTAGTGACGGTTGCTGAAATTGTCACTAATACCAGACTTTTAGTGACGAAAGTTAATCCGTTACTAATAGTTTCGTCACTAAAAACCAGTTTTTTTTGTAGTGTGTATAATATGATTTATTAGAAATTATGAAAGTATATGCTTATTCAGTTATGTTATGATGAATGTTTTTTGGTGTATGAAATGTACTGTATATGTATTATGGCACCAAATATTCATGTTACCACTGTCACTAATACCACACTTTTAGTGACGAAAGTTAATCCGTCACTAATAGTTCCGTCACTAAAAACCAATTTTTTTTGTAGTCCGTACAGTATGATTTATTAGAAATTACGAAAGTATATGCTTATTCAGTTATGTTATAATGAATGTTTTTTGGTATATGAAATGTACTGTATATGTATTATAGCACTAAATATTCATGTTACTATACAATTGTATTTAGTTTATTTTCTCTTATTGAGAGGTGTCTCATTCCCAACATTAAATCATTTTCAGAAAATCCAGAAAAATTGGCGGATCGAGGACGCCGTTGAGATAGTGTGATACTACCCCGCTAGAAGGATAAGTTTTGATCTAAAAATGGGAGATTTGTGGTGGGTTCCTAAATATGTATATATTTTTAGATTTTTGGAGATTGTATATAAACATAGTATTTTGAAATTTAGTTGACTCTGGTATTATGTAATTTATGGTTTATATTTACTGCTATTTAGGTTTCCGTTGTATATATTGGGTGTATCCCCGTTACCCACATGTTCGGTTTCACTTTGTTGATTATGATTAATCATATAATAAATTAAGCAGATCGTTACAATATATATATATATATATATATATATATATATATGAAATATATATTTTTAATATATATGTAATATAAAAAGTATATATAAAATTATAATATATATAATATATATAAATAAAAAAAATGTTAGTATATATATAATATATAAAATATTTTAATATATAATATATATAATTATTTATTATTAATGCTCGGGAGGTTAGTATCTTTTACCCAAAATTAAATGACCATAACTCACAATAAAATTAATATTTCTAAGTTTTGATCAAATATGTATGAATTTTTTTTTTGGAGTTCAAATTAAAATCATATATTTGTAATTATGCAAACATTTTCTCCTCCAATTTTTAATTTAACTACTACAATTTTCATTTATTAATTCTTTTAAATATATACCAAAGTAGTGACTAACAATTTAAAATGTATAGTAATTATGTTAATGAATTTATAAGGGCTAAGGGAAATATTTTTAAAATTAAGTGATAAATTGAATATTAAATATTTGACTATTAATATTAATATTATACTGAAACATAGTCGTTAAGGTTTAATGGATTATATCTATATAATACTTGGGAGAAGATAGTGAAAAGTGAGACATACTTTTTTTAAATTTAAAATTAAAATTACTTTCTTAAATTATTTATAATTCCATTATTTTTAAATTATATAATTAAAAGATAACTTTTAATATTAAAATATTGTAAAAAGAAATTAAAATATGAAAGTTAAAAACATAATAATATGTATGTGCATCTATATAATACTTGGGAGAAGATAGTGAAAAGTGAGGCATACTTTTTTTAAATTTAAAATTAAAATTACTTTCTTAAATTATTTATAATTCCATTATTTTTAAATTATATAATTAAAAGATAACTTTTAATATTAAAATATTGTAAAAAGAAATTAAAATATGAAAGTTAAAAACATAATAATATGTATGTGCATATATATATATATATATATATATATATATTCTGAGTAATAGAAATGGATGCAGAGGTCACGCAGGTGCCGGCAGTCTGACACAGCAGTTTAAATAACTGTAGACGGTCATCTGCCCGAAATCCCGGCGGGCAGGTCCGAACTTCGAGGTCACTCTGGCCCACTCCCACTACTTAGACCGCCTATCAGCTGCAAACATCGGTGCCACCGGCCGCCGCTGCCGCAGCCCCCACGACCTCTACTCCTCCGTGGAAGGCGATGCGCCCCCTTTATGCCGAGAGCAGCTGACAGGTGGGAAAGGGGATGGGTCAGGGGCTGAGTTGCAGTTGCAGAGAAGGGCATGAGAGTGCTCTGTTCTGCGCTGTCAGGGACGGGGACTTGGAGGTGATCCGGGCTATGGTGGAGAGCGACCCAAGTGTCTTGGAGCTAAATTCTTCGTATGAGAGGGCCTCTGCCCTACATGTCGCTGCTGCGAGTGGTCGGATCGAGGTGGATTTTGTTTTGTTCTCTCTCTTTTTTTTTTTTTGTTTTCCTTTTCTCTTTGTAGTATTGGTTTTCATCAATTTTTGAGTTTGTTTGGATTTTCTCGGGATTCAATTTGATGGGTGTTTCTGGGTTTTGTTTTCTGTGCTTTGATTTGGTGGTGGGCAGGTTCTTTCCTTGCTTTTGGATCGGTCTGTCAATCCGGATGTGCTCAATCGCCATAAACAGGTAATTCTTCTTCCTCTTAAATGTTTGTTTTGATTGGGAATGTCTTATCTTGCTCTTTGCTTTTGGCTTCTCTCTCTCTCTCTCTCTCTCTCTCTCTCTCTCTTTCTCTCTCTCTCTCTCTACTTGGCTTGATTTCTTTTTGGTAAGTGGTTCAGACACCGTTGATGTTGGCTGCAATGCACGGGAGGATATCTTGTGTTCAAAAGCTTATCCAAGCAGGAGCAAACGTATGATCCTTTGCTTAATCTATCACAGATTCTGGCTTAAAATTTTAGGAAATACTGTTAAAGGGGAAACTGATGTGTGTGCTCTGTTTGCAATTTGTTAGATTTTAATGTTTGATTCTCTCCACGGAAGAACCTGTTTGCATTATGCTGCTTACTATGGCCATTCAGATTGCCTTAAAGCCATACTTTCCGCTGCAATTTCTGCCCCCGTCGCACATTCTTGGTCTCTCTCTCTCTCTCTCTCTCTCTCTCTCTCTCTCTCTCTCTCTCTCTCTCTCTCTCTCTCATGTTCATATGCACATCAATTGCTAATTTAATCTATAATTTGTATGGGCTGGCTTGGATATCAGGGGATTTGCAAGATTTGTGAACATAAGAAATGGGAGTGGAGAAACCCCACTGCACTTGGCGGCCCGTCAAGGCCACCCAGAGTGTGTTCATGTCCTCTTAGACAACGGGGCTCTTGCTTGTGCTTCAACCGGTGGATATGGGTATTAATGTTTATAAAATACTCTCTCTTTTTACTTTTTTTTTTCTTGAAGATTAATGGTATGCTAGCCACGGCTACCTATCTGATTATGAAGTTCCATCTCCAGCCGTCCAGGGAGTACACCACTTCATTTAGCTGCTCGCAGGGGTTCTTTGGATTGTGTCCGTGAATTGCTTGCATGGGGGGCTGATCGACTGCAAGAAGACCAAGCCGGGTAAGCCTGGATGGGTGACCGGGCCTCTGTTTTCTGGTTTCCCCTCAATTAGGCCATTTCTATCCTGCTTTGGAGTCGTGTAATTATACTGCAATTGTTGTTGGCGTACTCTTAGATCAATCGCTTTTTGATGAGGCCATCTTCACCGCTAAAGGAAGTTGAAACAGCAAAATAAACCTGTTGAAAAATCCTTTTCTACAACCATTGATTTGCTGCTAGAGGAATCATATAATGCTTTTGTATATAGCTGTTGATGAGGCTTGTAGACCCCTTCTTTTCACAGTTCTGATACAAACCTCAAGCAACAGCTTTGTGCAGATTTTATTTATCCTTGAGGGTTCTGTTCTATTTGGGGACAATATCCTTGTTATGATTATGTGAACTAGTCGATGTTATGAAGGTTTTCTGTTTGAATGCAATGATGTATAAATATGGATACATGGGTTTTGTGCAGGAGAATACCATACATGGTTGCTCTGAAGCTCAAACATGGAGCTTGTGCAGCCCTGCTGAACCCTTCATCTGCAGAGCCTCTGGTATGGCCATCGCCATTGAAGTTCATTAGCGAGCTTAATCCAGAGGCAAAAACCCTCTTAGAGAGGGCCCTGCTGGAGGCAAACAAGGAGAGGGAGAAGGCTATTTTGAAGGGGACAGACTACTCAATTCCATCCCCTATGCATTCTGATGTTGGGACTGATGACAATGCGTCTGAGGTAACAATTACATGCTGTTTTCACTCATAAAATTGTTTATAATGATTGCGGAATTATAAGTTTTTCTCGTGCTTTGTCTGTTCTCATGGAAATTAGTATTGATTTCAATTCAATTTTGGAAGGGTTCAGTCGCATAAGAAAACTGCAACAAAAAAAGATGCATCTTTGATCTCTCTCTTCCCCTTCTTGCAATATATTTTCTGTTGTTCAGCAAAAGCTTATTTCTACTAATTTGGGAAGAAACTTTCACTTAAGTCTGGTGTTGGAAATTGGTGATCTTCTTTTCTCAAACATATCAACATATAAAGTATGTGCTTAGAAAAAATGAGTAATCTCTTTAATATATGCACTTTTTTTTATGTATGCGAAAATCCTACCAAAACAGGCCAGCGACATGGAGCTATGTTGCATATGCTTTGACCATGCCTGCACGATTGAAGTCCGAGAATGCAGACACCAGATGTGTGCAAATTGCATCTTGTCCATTTGCTGCCACAACAAGCCCAATTCCATTACAGCCTGTTCCATGGCGCCAGTTTGCCCATTCTGCCGGAGCAGCATTACCCAACTAGTTGTTGCCAAGATTAAAACCAACGATGATGCCAAATTGGAAATGAGTAACTTGAAGCAGAAGAGATCGAGGCAGCCTCGAAATCTCAGTGAAGGCAGCAGCAGCTTCAAAAGTTTACCGACTGTGGGCTCATTGGGGAAGATGGGAGGCCGCAATTCTGGAAAGATTGTTGCTGAATGCAATGAAGGGGTTGAAAAGCCTTGACTTGCAATGGTCATGGATTTGCTTCTCACCGAGCAGGCTGTTCGATGTGGATACACATCTGTCTCGGATTCATCTCAGAACCCTGAATCCATTACGATATGCATTTTTGAACTACTTTTCCTATATGAGTCTTTATATATATATATATATATATATATATATTAAAAAGCATATGAGGATTATAAGAGGCAAAAGGTCTTTCATGACTTTGAGTTGGCATGGGTTTTTTCTTTCAGGGTCCTATTTTTCAAGTGTTCTTCAATTTAAGATGAAGAGAGAGACTTCCTAAGCTTTTGTAATCTGAATTAGTATTATTTCCTTTTCTGGTTTTTATTGTAAGATAAAGTCAAGCATATGTCTCAGCCATTAACACTTCAATTCTTCAATAGCCTATCAGGGTTTGTTGTTTCTTCAATAGCCTGTAAGGAGTTGTTGCCAAATTCTTCACATTATCCCATGGCTAAAGGAGGCAATCTCATTCATAAGACAAGCATCTAGCATGAGGGATTGCTATTTTCAAGTTTTTTATTTTTTTTTTTTATATTAAAAAAAAACATTTTTTCCTTTATCTTGGGAAATACTGTTTGCCCAAGGATGTTCAACATCATGGATTTTAATTTTACTCATAACGTATGCACCTTTTTAGTTTTGGTGTATTCCCAAGAGGGGGAGATAAATTGGGTATTTAAAAATTATTGTCTAGGTAAAACCAGATCAACCGTATTACTCAACTTAGAGTCTGTTTATGCAAAAATAAACCTAATCATTCACAGTTAACATATACGTGCAGTAAGTAAATTGTAGAAATTTAAAGAACACGCACGATATGTTATCGAGGTTCGGCCAACTGTGCCTACGTCCTTGCTTCTAACTCGCAAGTTCGAGGATTCCACTAATGGCTCACTTAATGGGTGGAGCGGCACCTAATACAACCAGGTCAATTAGCACAGGGCTGACCTCAACCTTTACAAACTCTCCTTGCGGGGCGGAGAAGGCCCTAGGTCAAATTCATAGGGCTGACCCCAACCTGATCTTTCCGGGTTAGATCAAACCCCCTTAGGCCACGCTTGGAAATACAACAATATTTTCACTCAAATGGTACAATGATTATGCTTTCATGTAAAACATATATGTACCCAAATATGCGCAATATAATCAATCAATCACACATCAACAATGAAGGAAATGTAAGTTCAGTGATATGTATTTTTGTGCAAGCCACACTCAACACGATATGATCGTTAATATACTCAAGAATGTTCTAAACAAGCAATACCTTCGAATTTACGCAAAGCACAAATCAATAGCAAATCAGTATTCCAAAGATATCAATTAGATATTCAAACTAGTTCAAGAAGATTTTCTTCAATGAAATAGGCACGCTATTAGTTTGAAAATATTTTGCTTGTTTGAAAATATCTTTGCACAACCAAAAACAAAGCTATTAAACACTTGCAATAACTATGCAAATATCCTAAGCTTACTAGGTTATCCCAACACAAGATTTATAGTATGAAAATCTGTGGGATAAACCTAAGTTAAACTCCCCAAAAATAATATCTCAATCACACAAGCAAGTGAGAGTTTTTAGCAATACCTAGTATACACTAGCACAACCAATATACTCTCACAAAACTAAAATGTATAAAGGGAATAGAAATTTGAGAGTATTTGGACAAAAGGAGTATTTGAGATAAAGAGGATTTTTTCTAATTAGTTTTGGCTAATCTCACCCTAATCCTCACAAATGAAACCATATATATAGGCCAAGACCAAAATATAACCGTTTAGGACATATAGAGTATTATTAGAAAATTTTTAAAATGCTTAGGGAGTATTAACCCGAATTAACTCAATTTACCACAGTTTAATTAATTTTAACTTGGCGAGGTTTGGGTGGCTGAACCATGGTTCGGTCTCCCGAACAGACACAGTTATAAATGTCCTTTAAATTAGTTCGGTAGCTTGAGTATATGTTCGATAGCCCGAACACAGTTATAAATGTCCTTTAAATTTGTTCGTAGGTTTGGGTGCCCGGTCCTAGATTTGGTTAACTGGGCCAACCAATTTGGTCACCTGAGCCCTATTTTGAACGTGATCGTTCGAGCGCCCGGGTAGTTGAAAAGGAACCTGACACAGGTTCGGGTGCCCGAGGGAGATATGCTCAAAATATGTTCGGTCGCCCGAAGCATGGTCAAACTATTGACTTTTCAACAGTTCGGGCGCCTGAGGTGATTTGTTCACCTAGGGTTCGGTCGCCCGAGCTCTCTCATACTTTCCCTATTTTGTCCAATTTTATTTCAATTCTTTCCCACGATAATGTAAGTAATTATGAGGACTTTGTGTACAATGTGTAGGAACATAGGGTCTTTTCAAGTACTCCCAAAAACCTGGCATCAATCGACCGTCGACCGAAGGGTGCCCTAAACTCATTAGGTCCCTACGGTCAAACTACGATCTTTTTGAGCTTACAAAACCTACATACATGACATGTAGAGATTATTATAGACTGTTTCTCCTAATTACTATTACTGACTCTCATTGAATTAAAATGAATTACAACATGAAAGAAGTCTTCAGGGTCTTTAGACTTTGAGTCTTCATATGCCATTAGTTAATCTGCTAATTATATACCTGCATACAAACTCGAAAGTCATCAAATATCAAGAGTATTTGTCATTATCAAAACTGGGTATGACCTATAAGGTTAACACACCTTGCATGGGAAATTACTAGTTTCAAGTATTTAATTTTTTTTTCCTTTTCCAGAATTTCTAAAATATTATTTTTCTATTAAGAGAAATGTGGGATCATATATTTTATTTTAGGCAAATTACACTACAAAGTGAAATTTTACTAATTATAGGTCACTCTTTGAAATTTTAACTATAACACTTTTGATGTAGGACAAGGACCAAGACCTTGGGAAGATCCTTGCTGACGAATAATTAAGAAGAGTAAGGTTAAGGAAATGTGAGGTTAAGTTAGTAGTTTATTATGTGTGTTTAGAATTAATTAGTATAGGATTATGTTTACTTAGGGGTTGTTTGTAATATTTGTGTAAAGTAGGGGTATGTTTGTAATGTAATATAATTTTAGGGGTTCATGTGTAGTTTATGTAAAGAAACTTTCTTATAAATAGTGTGTAAAAGCTGTGATGTAGGCAGTTGTTAATGAATTTGAATTGGAGTGAACGTGAGTTTCCCCTTAGTATCTCCTCTCTCCACCCTTCCCCTTCCTTCTTCTCTTCTAATTTCTCCATGGCTGCACAACCTTGATGTTGCCTCTACATCATTTGGTATAAGAGCCCAACCAAAATCTCCATTCTTCCATTTCAATCCATCCATTCTTCCTCACTCTTCTCCTCTTCCCTGCTGCCTATTATCTATCTTTTAGTTTCTATTATGAAATTGTCCTCTCCATTCTTCCATTTCAGTCCACCCATTCTCCCTCATTCTTCTCCTCTTCCCTACTGCCTATTATCTATCTCTAAGTTTCTATTATGAAATTGTCCTCTCCATTCTTCCATTTCAGTCCACCCATTCTCCCTCACTCTTCTCCTCTTCCCTACTGCCCATTATCTATCTCTTGTTGCCCATTATTTATCTCTTAGTTTCTATTCTAAAATTTCAGTTTCCTCTTCTTCTTCTTCTTAGAAAAATCCAACCATGTCCCCACTTCTTCAAACACCACCTTCGAACCTTCTCCTCAAAATTTCATCACCATCCGAGCATTGGAGAACCCCCACGTGCCAACCAAACCTCTCCAGCTGCCGACCCCTTCAAAATCCACCATTTCTAAAGTTCTTTTAACATACAACCACCACCATTGTATTCCCCACCCCTTCACCTAGAAAATCATCACTGGAGCACCATTTCGGTGCACCATGCGCCCAACGCGCCAGCTATTGCAAATGAGAGTGTTTGCCATCATCTCCTATTACGAATAGAGGATGATCTGCCAACTCAGACTCCAGCTCCAACTCAGACCCCAGCTCTAACTCAGACTCCAGCATCGCATCAAAGGTCAAAAGGAAGCTAGGATCCCACATGAATTACTTTAAACAGAATGGGGATCAACTCTGTTTTCTGTTCTTGTATATTCCCTTTCTGTTTCTTCATCTATTTCTTCAATTGTATAGGCATGTGAAGCTGTAATTTTGTTATCTTTTTTTTTCTTCCTTTATATACTAATTCTTTTGTACAGTTCTCAGTAAGAAACGGAGATGAAGACCCGAAGCTCCCTTTAACGCAACTCCTTCTTCCCTTTTTTTTTGCATTGTTCCTTCCTCCTCCTCTGTTCTCTACATTTCTTTCAATTTGTGATATGGTATCAGAGCTAGCTTGGTCTTAATGGCTCAAACTGATTCTACCAATACCGATCGAAACACCAATCAAAACCAAAACCAAAACACCAATTCAACAATCTCGAACCACCAATCAAACCATCTCGATCCATCACAGCCTAGCAGTCCATACTTCATTAGCACTAATGACCATTCTGGAGTTTTACTTGTTACACAAGTGCCGGATTCTAGCAATTATCATCCTTGGGCAAGGTCAATGAAGCGAGCCAACTGATCTTGATAGTCCCTTGATGGATCATTGGCTTCGATGTAATGATATTGTCATTACTTGGTTGCAAAATTCTATATCTGTTGACATCAAATGCAGCACACTGTATGCAGAAATGGCGCATTAGCTTTGGGTGGAGCTTGAACACCATTTGGCACAACAAAATGCCCCAAGGATTTATGAAATCAAACAAGGGATAGCTGTCTTGATGCAACAACAAGATTCTATGAGTAGTTACTTTTGCAAGCTGAAAACTCTACTTGATGAACTGATGAACTATGAATCCATCCCTAGCTGTAGCAGTGATGGCTTGAAAATAATGGTTGAAAATCAACAAAGGGATTGGGTAATGAAGTTTCTAATGGTACTCAATGACTCCTACAAAGGTTTGAAGGCTCAGATATTACTTATTAAACCTTTCCCTAACTTGAATGAGGTTTATTTGATTATCCAATAGGAAGAGAAGCATAGAGAAATATTTTCTCCCACTAAATCACTTGCTATTCTAGCCAAGGATGGCACTAGACAGTTCACACCTCTAAGAAATTCACTGAGATGTGACAAATACTATCACTCTTACTGTAAGATTCATGGTCACTCTCTAGAGAGGTGTTTTAAAGCCAACCCCAATAAACCAATGTGCAGTCACTATCATGTTCTTAGTCATATTGCAGAGAAATGTTATAAACTTCATGGCTATCCTCCAGGGCACAGACTCTATGGTAAGATTCCACCCATTGGCTTATATGCTCATCAAGTTTCAATATCTTCTTTGCCTGTTTCAGAACAGGGAAATCATGAAAGTCAAGGCACTATAACCCAAAAGCAATATCAGCCACCGATGGCCATGCTCCAGCAGACCAGCCTTGGTTCATTTTATTCAAACTGCTATTGCTACTCCTCATAATGCACGCATTCCTCAGTTTTATGGCATATCTATGTGCCTCTTAGCTTACACCACCAAGCCCAAAGATATTTCAACTGTTCCTTGGATAATTAACACAGGTGCAATAGACTATATGATCTGTGGAACCTGTTTCTTCACCATCATAACAGCTAAAGTTTCCTATTCTATAGTCCTGCCTAATGGAGAAGCTGTTTCTGTGACCCACATTGGCACAATGAGAGTAACAGAAACTCTTATCCTTTATAATGTTCTTTGTGTCCCATCCTTTTCATTTAATCTCAATTCTGCTAAAATACTAGCTCATATCTTGAAGTGTTGTCTCATTTACTTATCTGAAAATTATTTTATTCAAGACCTTTTGACTTGACGCACAATTGGAATGGGTGAGGTGAAGAATGGGTTATACCATTTACTGTAGAATGAAGTCTCTCCAACATCTCTGACTTAAGCCTTGTCCAAAGTCACCAGCATACCACCAAAAGTAGCTGCCATTAGCAACCTCCAAAACTTGGACCTTTTGCACTATCGTTTAGGACACCCCTCATTAGTTAGATTAGATTTCCTCAAAATTGAACATGTATGCAAAAGCTTACTGAGTGTTAAGTTTTGTTTTATTTGTCCCTTGGCCAAGCTTCACAAACTTCCTTTTCCTAGTAGTCAACACAAATCCAAACATTGTTTTGAACTCATTCATTGTGATCTTTGGGGACCATGTAATGAAATCTCTTATGAAGGTTTCCGATACTTTCTCACTATAGTTGATGATTTCAGTAGATGCACCTGGGTTTATCTGCTGAAATTTAAATCTGATGCAAGTTCTACCTTAAAAGGATTCTATGCCTTGATAGAAACTCAATTTGCAACCAAAATCAAAACCATTCGAAGTGACAATATAGGGGAGTTTGATTTGAAACAATTTTATCATGAAAAGGGCCTCATTCACCAAAGAACTTGTGTCCAGACCCCTGAACAAAATGCCATATTTGAAAGAAAACACTAGCACATTTTAAATGTCACAAGAGCCTTGAGATTCCAAAGTGGACGTGCTGTCAAATACTGGAGTGACTGTGTTCTAACAATAGTCTACCTAATTGACCGAACCCCTTCTATCATCTTAAATTCCAAGACTCCCTTTGAGCTCCTTTTCAAAGCCAAGCCTGCATACACACACCTCAAAGTCTTTGGTGGCTTAGCCTTTGTCTCAACCCTTTCAAACAACAGACACAAGTTTGATGTCTGAGCCAAAAAGTGTGTGTTCTTGGGATACCCCTTTGGGGTAGAAGGATACAAACTGTTAGACTTCGAAACTAAAAAGGTTTTTATCTCAAGGAATGTTACCTTTCATGAGGACATTTTTCCTTACAAATATGGAGAAATCACACCTGCCCCTACTACTCAGCTTCCTTTTCCTCAGCCTACTGTGATGGATTTCTCCTATGAAACTCCCCTACTCCAGCTGATAACTTTGCAAAACCTAATAGTCTACAAACTACACCAAGCTAGTCTTCAACACCACCTCAACCTTTCGGTGAGACCTTAGACCATGCTACAAAGAGTCCTCATCTCCCTAGGAGATCTACTAGAACCAGAAAACCACCATCTCACCTTGTGAACTTCGTCCGCTAGAAAGCTAGTTCTACGAGCTCTCTCATTCATTCACACGAGTCCAACAAGGAGCAAGGTCCTGCAGGTCTAGGTAGTCTCTTTCCTCTTTGTGCCACCTCATCTTATGATAATTTCTCACCTCAACACAAAACCTTTGTCACCTCTATCACTAAAAACACTGAACCTTATTGTTGGCCTAACAAAGCTTTCACATCTTATTTTGATGGTAACAAATAAAAGATGGTTTAACTAATTCATGTTCAAGTGATGAGATTTCTGGAACTCTAAAATAACAAGTTCAAAAAGATCAAGAAAGAATGACTAAAGATCACAAAGTGCTTAAAGTTATACTACATTTACCAAGTGATCAAGTGGAAGCTCAAGGAGACTCAAGATAGTTAAAGCAAATGAAGCTCAAAGAATGATCAAGCTCAAGGAAAAAGAAAGGATATTCATGAAGACTTCAAAGATCAAAAGAGTTTTTAAGTTTTAGGAAGTTTCATGTAAGTATTTCAACTCTAAATATCATTTTGGATGAAATGAAACTCATTATGGTTTATCTTAGACTTAGAGACCTTATTTTAAAATCCTGAAAAATGACTTTGTAAAGTAACAAAGCAAGAAAGCTATGTATTTTTGAAAACTGAACAAAAATACAAGAAATTTGTTTGTCCAAGTGACTGAAGTCAAAGCTCAGGCGCCTGAAGAATTTCCTCAGGTGACTGAAGAATAAGTTCGGGCGCCTAAAGATTTTCCTAAAAGAATTTTGAAGAGGCAGTGTAGCCTCAAGTGACTAAAGTTGGACCTCAGGCGCCTGACCCTGTTTTCAACAGAAAAAATAAAACAGTGGGCTGAAGGCTCAGGCGACTGAACCTATAGTTCAAGCAACCGAACCTCGACAACGGCTATATTTTTTTTAAAAATATTTTGATTTCAAATTTAAATTTGTTGCACCCCAAACGTTCTAAAAATTTGGGGGACACTCCAAGTAATCTTGGGCAACACGACTATAAATACATGGTTTATGAAATCAAATAATACCAAGAATTGAAAATCATCTCTCAAAGCTCTTTTGCTCTCAAAGCTTTCTTGCCTACTGAATTGCTGCTAATCAACTGAGATTATTCTGAATTTCTGATCTGATTTCTTCTCTAAGCAAAAGTTTTGAGTTCTTGAATCTTATCAAGAGAAGAATACCTGTAATGACATGAATTATTCATGCCATTTTTTTTTTACACATATATAAACTGTAAAATTTCACTACTCTGATACCTTCTAATATAAACCAAATCATCATCACAGACCAGATAGAGACCATGAAATTTGAAACTCAATAAACTACCTATGCAGCGGAAAGTAGAAAACATACAACCACGTCAATATATATAATACCAGAGTGTCGAAATTTTCCAGAATATGCATACATAGTCATTCCCAAAACGCCCTCACCTAGACCTAGGGACTACTCAAAAAGTAACTTCCCAAAAATACTTACCCTACAGACAGGGCAATATTGTAGTCCCCTCCATCTGCGAGTTTGATATGCTCGCCTAGCTGGATCACCTGAAAAATATTAAATCACTAGAATGAGACAACGCTTAGTAAAACGAAATATGCTATTACTAATGTGTGACAGATGAGTTTACATAATTGTAAAATTTGATTTAAAAGTGTTGTAAATAACTGAGTCTAAGGAAACATGTTTAAATAATACACAGTATAGCTCATACCTAAGTTGTTTAACATAAATTGTTTTTCTGAATATTCTATTCATAATACTTCTAATATTCATAGGTATGTCTACGATTTCTGTAAATCTGGATACATATATAATAACTGAGAAAATTCCTTAGATGGATAACTGAAAGTTATGATTTAACCCCTCATGACAGGATTATGCGACCCACAGGCGGGACCTATCACTGGCTGGCCGACCAGGATAAGTCAACTGAACTCCAAAAGTCATATGGGCCTCCTCAACCCTAACTGACGGGGGGCCTGTCCACAACATAGGCACGATCGATTGCTAAAAATTCACATACTATCTGAGTTATGTGGTTGCACTCTGAATTGAAAATAGCTACGGTATCGTGCTCTGTTGACTAATATTGACTGAATAGTTCATCAAGGTCTGATACTATATAATACTGATATTTATAATTATCTTACTGATTTACCATGATTTTGAAATAATCATAACACTGTAAAACTGATCTGAATAATCTGAATATCTGAATATCTCAATAACTGACTGAATATCTAAATATATGTATATCTGAATATCTAACTAAATATCTGAATATCTAAGTGTTATGGTTCTGAAATCATGGTATTCTGAAAATACTATAAATCATGTTTCTGAATATTTTGAAAAATGTCTATTTGTATGTAAACTGGAAATTCATAATTCTTTAAAACATGTATGTTTCATGATACTTTGAAAATTGTATAAATTCTGTACTGAATAATCACAAACTCATGCCAAACGCTGATTAAAACACATACAATAAAATATGTATAAATCTATATTTTGACATATTCAAAATCACACCCTATACTCATATTCAAATATTATAGCTGATACTGATAAAAAAATTCGTGATTTTGCTAACATAACATATTTCCCTTACCTAACGTGTTGGGAGGCTCGCCTCCTACTTATTTTCATGCTCACGGCGTATTATTCCCTAATAAATTAACTATAGTTCCCCAAACCTACATACTCATCATTTACTGAATTATAATTTACCTGGGCTCTTGGAACTATTCTTTGGGGTCTTCTCCCCATGCCTATAGGGCCCCAAAAACACCCTAACTCTTTTATTCCACAAAACATCAGTATGTTCTTATATAATACAAAATCTAAGTTCAAATAAACTTGGTAATACTAAAAATACCCAAATAATCTACTTACCCTGATTTTAAGATGGTTCCCAAACTTCTCAAATCAACATTTTGCTCCGGTTATGTTGTAGAGAATCTCCTCAGGATCACCGTGGTAACTTATGATCGTCGAACCAAGGAGAAAAGGAGTCGAAAACCTAGAGAGAAGTGAAAGGAACCGTGTACAAAGAGAGAAACTGAATAAAAATGAAGCTCCTCGCTGAAAATTCGTTTTGGGCCCATATATAGAGTGTTGTTCACGTGGCCTCATCGACGAGTCACGTTACCTCGTCGACGAGTCCATGAGGAGATTCGTCGACAAGCACTTAATCCTCGTCGACGAGTTTCAGACTCCCGAAACAGGCCTCTTGGTAAATTCTCGTTGACGAGTCACGCATCGTCGTCGACGAGCCCAAGAGCCCTACTCGTCGACGAGCACTTCTACACTCGTCGACAAGACCCTGCTGAACCCCTTTTTAAAAATTCATTTTCTCTCATTCCTTCTATTATTTTAATTACTATAATTCTTCGGGTCTTTGCATTCTCTCTTCTTTATAAAAAATTTGTTCTCAAATTTACCATCTATTTTGAACACCATTCTTAGCATAAAACGGGCTACTTATTTTATTACTAACCCTCCTTTATGACGGAGGAATACCGTGGTTACATAAGAAGTTTTAGGAGATTACAAATATACTCATAAAAGAAAATTCTCCCAAAACCAAAAATACTACATATCCTATATTCTAAATTACAATTATACATTAGTCACTTCATACTGAATAAATAAAATTGTCATTATTTGAATTATACAGACTACTACTATACCCCACTAAACGGGTGTGGGTATTTCTGTCTGATCTCTTCCTCAAGCTCCCACAAAGCTTCTTCAACAACATGATTTCTCCATTAACTAACTAAATTTTCTTGGTGCACAATTCTTATTCCTTTCTGTCTAAGATTTGCACTGGTGCTTCCTCATAAGCTAGTGAATCTCTAAGCTCTATCTCTGCATAACTAATTATGTAGGATGGATCTATGACATATTTCCTCAGGATGGAAACATGAAATACATCGTGAATCCTAGACAGAGCTGGTGGTAAAGCTAACCTGTAGGCAACTGACCCCACTTTTTCAAGTATCTCGAATGAGCCAATAAACTTAGGTGTTGACTCTACGAGTCTAATCCGGTTTTGATAATGACAAATCACTTGGTATTTGATCTGTGCATTAAGCTTGTGAACAAGAACTATATTAAGCATTCACAAAAGGATAACAAGTCATGGAAACCATAAAGTAAAGTTGACATATCTTGGCAAGATCCATGGAACTCAAATAGTACGAGAATCAAGATGCAAGCGACAAAGTTCAAGATCGTCATGGGAATGGGTACTTAGAACTCATATATTTACATTTTCGTATGATTTAATTTGAGGCTCAACATATACCTTAGAATGACTTTAGGACTCATGCATTTCATGAACATCATTAGGGGACTTTCATGGACTTAAAAATGTTCTTAAAACCCTGGAAAGTATTTTTATAATTGACCCAAGAAAGATAGCAAAGTAGATTTTTAAATTAGAAAGGAAAAATTCAGAAAAGGGCACTTCAGTAGTCTTAATTCAACCTCAGTCACCTAAAGAATTTCTTCAGGAGCCTGAAGATTAAGTTCGGTAGCCTGAAGAATTAATGGGAAACATAGAATCTGGCCGAGACACTTCAGTCGCCTGAACTTGGGATTTTAGGTGTCTGAACTCGCCACTTTAGGAGCCTGAACCATACTTCAGTCGCCTGACCTTGTATTCCAAGTTAATTTTTCAAAGCTTTAAGAGACTTCGGTCACCTAGGCTTCGACCTCAGTCGCCTGAACTTGCGGGAAAACTTAAAAATCAGATTTTTATTAAAAGAACTCGCGAGCTATTTCTTTGATCCAAAGATTGAGATCAATTCTAAGGGTAAGACACTATATATACTAGATATCTAAACGCTAATAAGAAAGCCAAGATCAACGAGAAGAAAAGAGAACACTTTTTGAAAGCGAATTGAGAACGTTGAGCACTTTGCTACACGATTGCCTACACTTCAACTTATACTTATCAAACTTAGGCAAATCAACTTAGAAAAATAAAGGGATCTCATATACTCTTCTTGATTTCATTCTGGTATTGAGGTTTGGTAAATCAATCTTTAATTTAAGAGTTATTCTCATAGAGTTTCATTCTCTAAACAGATTTATTGATTGATATTCATTTTTCAAAGAGATTGGTATTGCAAAATCTATTTTTGATTAAGTATTAAGAGGTTGATCTTGTGTGTGTGTGTGTGTGTATTAAATCACTTTGATAGGATTACACTTGAAAAAAGTTTTAGCTATTGATTAAATACTTTAGGTTCAAGTGAGTTTTTCCATTCAAAGACTTGATATTTTTTAATACTACAAATCCACTTGATTGGATATCCTTGAAGTTCATAAATAAATATATTGTTGAAGGATATTTTTTGAAATAGACTACATTTGTTTTTTATCTTTGGAATACATATTGTCTATATATATATACTTGCATATTACAAAGATCTTGTTGTGATTGAATATTTGAAAGAAAGCCTTTTGATTTTGATTAATATAATATTCAAGATAAAACTTTTTAATAAGTTCACATTAGATATATTTGTACATCTTTACAAAGTGAACTAGAACCCTAATATACTCCAAAGCGTTTCAAATATATATTTACTTGAGAGTTTTTGATAAAAATAGATTTATGTGTTGAAGCATATCATTCATAAATGATTGTATCATTTCATACATTCTGAACTTCAAGTTACATCATATGTTAATGTATTAGTAATTTGAATTGTACTCACTAGCTTTTGTTGGAAGCGATTTTGAGTGTTTTATAGATTTCATTATATTCACGGTTCAGTGTGTAAATCGGGGTTTGAGGAGAGAGTTGTATCTCTTGTAAGCAGTGGAGTAGGAGGGAGTTGTACCTCTTGTAAGCAGTAGATTGTAAGGGAAGTTCCGTCCTAATTTAAGGAGCAGGGATTATAGTGAAATCTTTGAGTGGTTGCTCAAGACGAGGACAGAGGTCGAGTTGGCTAAAGCTTGTAAAAATTGCGTTTGTTTTCTCTCTTCCCTTAACTCTTTACTTTCCGCACTACATTATATTATTTGTATTGCATGTGGATGTTGAATTACTTTACACACATTTAATTGGGTAAAAAGTACTTATTGATAAAATCAATTGAAGTTAGTTATAAATCTCAGCAATTGATTTGGCAAATATACAAATTGGGATTAAGTGGTAAATAAGTTCAAAAAATTTTAAAATACCCAATTCACCCCCCTCTTAGGATTATACCTTAATCAACATTTGGTATCAGAGAGGGTATACATAGATTTAATGGTTCTTTTGTAAAAAGATCACATGACACATATCGGTGTAACTTCATTCGGCGAGGGACACTCATCCACTAGACCACCCATTTTGTGTGGTGTAAATTACACTTATTGGAAATGTAAGATGAGCATATATCCATTGAACGTAGATTGGAAGGTATGGAAAATCATCACTAAGGAAATCATATTCCCATGAAAGTAATTGATAAGATTAATGTGCCTAAAACTGAAGATGAATATACTGAAGAGGACTGAAAATCAGTACAAATCAATGCAACTACCATGAACTTGTTTTTTCTGTGCATTAGATGTAAATGAATTTAATAGGGTAATGACATGTAACTCCGCTAAAGAAATTTGGAAAAAATTGGAAGTTACATATGAAGGCACTAAGGAAGTCAAGGATAGTAGGATAGACATGCTCACCAGTGAATATGAAGCATTTAAGATGACTATAGATGAATCTATTCAATCCATGTACACTAGATTCACACACATCATAAACTCTTTAAATGCTCTTGGAAAAACTTACCCTACTTAGCAGTTGATCAGGAAAATACTCAGGGGATTACCTCCAATGTGGGAAGCGAAAACTACAGCAATAGCAGAAAGGAGAAACCTTGAGGAGATGTCTGTGGACGAACTTATTGGATCGCTCATCACCTATGAGCTAGCAATAAATGAGAAAGAATGAGTAAAGCAAAGCAAAGAAAGCCACAACGCTTAAGGCAACATATCACAACTCCAGTGAGGAAAGTGACTTAGAATCAGAAGACGACATGACCTTGCTTACAAAGAAGTTCATAAAGTCCTTGAAAAAGAATAAGAAGTTCAATAAAAAATTTCGAAACTCTAAATCAGAAAGAGGAGAGTCTAACATGAAGAAAAAAAAGGAGGATCCACCAATATGCTATAACTGCCGAGAGGTTGGACACATCAAGTCTGAGTGTCCTAAACTAGTGAGAGCCTCAAAGAAAAAGAAAAATGTGCTGAAAGTCAGTTGGGATACACACAACACTAGTTGTTCAAAATCTGAATCTAACAACAACTAGGTTTCCAATCTGTGTCTAATGGCACATGATGACCTTGAGGTACAATCTTCATTTTCATCATATTCGTATTATTCTAGTGATTTAAAAATAAACATGATATGATTACATATGATGAACTGAAACAAGAATACATGTACTCTATTAAAATGCTTAAGAAGAAAAAAAAAAAAGAAAATCTCTGAATTGAAAAGTAAAGTCAAAGAACTTTCAAACTTAATTGAACAACAAAATGAATCTCATGCATCTTTCATAAAAGATAAAGATTTGAAAATTGATGAGTTAGAAAAGAATTTGAAAGATAAATTTGAGATTATTTGCAAATTCACTGAAAGACAAAATAATTTTGAAAAGCTCCTAGGAAGTCAAAGAAATTCCCTAGAAAAGGAAGGTGTTGGTTTTAATGGGAAAGAAAATGTAAAACAAAGACATCTTTACATGAGATATTTTATAAAAGAGTTAAAATCATATGTTCCAATTAAGGATTATCATAGACACATTACATGTTTTAAATGTAAAAGGTTGGGTCACATAAAATTCGACTGTCCTTTCAAAAATAAAAATGTCAAAATTAAGAAAGTGTGGAAGGTCAAAGGAGAATCTAGCACTAACCTCCCTAGACCTAAGAAAATTTGGGTACCAAAGCTAGTTGTTTGATTGTGTCTTGAAGATATGTTTAAGATCAGCATCCTCAAAAGATAAATGGCATATGGATAGCAGATGTTCACGTCATATGACCGGGGATAAAAGGAAGTTCACATCCATCACACCCAAAGATGAATGGTTTGTCACTTTTGGAGATAATGCTAAGGTTAGGATCATAAGTGTAGGTAAAGTTGGTAATGATTCGTCATTAATTATTGATGATGTTTTACTGGTTGAAGGTTTAAAACACAACTTATCGAGCATAAGCCAACTATGTGATAAAGGTTACAAAGTACCTTTTGAACATGACAAGTGCATAGTTGAACACAAAACTGATAATAAGATATTGTTCATTGCTAAACGTCATGAAAACATATATGCCACAAACTTTGATAACTTAACTTCACAGAGTGTGACAAACTTATCTGCTATGAATGAAATTAGCTAAATTTGGCATAGGAGACTAGGACACGCAAATATGGATTTAATCTTAAAACTTGTTAAGAAAGAATTAGTTAAAAGATTGCCTAAAACTAAATTCATGAAAGATAAAATTTGTGATGCACGTCAACTAGGAAAACAAGTAAGAACAAGCTTTAAGAAGAAGAAAGAAATCTCCACTACTAGGCCACTCCAAATGCTACACTTAGACTTATTTGGTCCAAACCCAATTCAGAGTTTAGGAGGAAAATCATACGCGTTTGTCATAGTTGATAATTTTTCAAGATATACATGGGTACTATTCTTAGGTCACAAAGATGAAGCATGTGAAAAATTTACAAACATGTGCAAGAAAATCCAAAATGAAAAGGGATATACTATCACAAAAATTCGAAGTGATAGGGGTAGAGAATTTAAAAATCAAGGCATGGAAGACTATTGTAATTCATTAGGAATTGCCCATAAATTTTCAGCCCCTAGAACATCACAACAGAATAGTGTAGTTGAAAGGAAGAATAAGTCTATACAAGAAATGGCTAGAACTATGCTTAACGAACATAAATTACGTAAGTATTTCTGGGCTGAGGCAGTGAATACCGCCTACTATGTTCAAAATAAAGTTCTAATTAGACCATCACTTGATAAGACTCCTTACGAATTATGGAATGGCCATAGACCAAACATATCATATTTTCATGTCTTTGATTGTAAATGTTTTGTACTTTAGAGATAATGAGCATCTAGGAAAGTTTGATGTGAAATCAGATGAAGGTATCTTCTTAGGGTATGCCTTAGATAGTAAAGCCTATAGAGTATATAATAAACGAACATTGACGGTTATAGAATCTATTCATGTAGTGTTCGATGAGTTAAATCCCTTTTCCAAAAGAACTAATGAAGATGAAATTGAATTAAACAAGGAATTTGAGGAACTATCCATTGAGAATGATTCAGAAAAGAAAAATGAACTTAAGGAACCATCCACTGAAACTAATCAAACTGAAAATAAGGTTAATGAACCACCTAGAGAATGGAAATATATAAAGAATCATCCTATAGATCAAATAATAGGTGAACCATTACGTGAAGTAGCCACTCGATCCTCACTTAGGAATGTGATTTTTCACATTGCACGTAAGAATGTGGGTGAAGCTATAGAGGATGAATCATGGGTGTTGTCCATGCAAGAAGAGTTAAATCAATTTGAGAGAAATAAAGTATGAACATTAGTTCCCAGACATGAGGATAAGTCAGTCATCAGAACCAAATGGATATATAATAATAAGAAAGATGAACATGAAGTAGTTGTGAGAAATAAAGTTAGATTAGTAGCTTAGGGATATAATCAAGAAGAAGGTATAGATTTTGAAGAAACATTTGCACCTGCAGCTAGAATAGAAGCCATTCGAATGCTTTTAGCAGATGCAGCTTTTAAGGATTTCAAGTTATATCAAATGGACATCAAAAGCGCATTTTTAAATGGCTACATAAATGAAAAAGTGTATGTAGAACAACCCTCAGACTTTAAAAACCATAAGAATCTAGATCATGTGTATAAACTGACAAAAGCCTTCTACGGTTTAAAGCAAGCTCCTAGAGCTTGGTATGAAAGGTTAAGCGGTTTTCAATTAGAAAATGGATTTAAAAGAAGAAAGATAGATACAACCCTATTCATAAAGTCTAAGAAAGATGACATTCTCTTAGTGCAAGTATATGTAAATGACATCATATTTGGCGCTACGAATAAAGAATTGTGTAATGAATTTGCTAATACCATGCAAAATGAATTTGAGATAAGCATGATGGGTGAACTAAATTTTTTCTCAGGACTTCAGATCAAACAAGAAAAGCATGGAATATTTATAAATCAATCGAAGTATATTAGAGACCTACTCAAAAAATTTAATATGGAAGATGGAAAAATACTAGGTACACCTATGAGTGCTTCATTGAAATTAAACAAAGATGAACAAGGTATACCTGTAGATGTCAAGTTATATCGTGAAATGATAGGTAGCTTATTATATCTGACTGCCAGTAGACCTGATATAATGTTTAGCGTATATTTGTGCGCAAGATTTCAGTTGGCACCAAAAAAGTCACATTTGCTAGCTGTTAAATGAATACTTAGATACCTAATAGGAACCGTGGAACTTGAGTTATGGTATCCTAAGTACACATATTTTGATATTATCAGCTATTCATATGCTGATTTTGTGGGTAGCAAAATGGATAGGAAGAGCACGAGTAGTACTTGTCATTTCTTAGGACATTTCTTAGTCTCTTAGTTTTCCATGAAACAAAATTCAGTAGCTCTTTCCACACCTGAGGCTGAATACATAGTGGCAGGTAGTTGTTGTGCTCAAACGCTATACATGAAGCAACAACTAAAGGATTTTGGATTAAGTTACGAAAAAATACCTATAAGATGCTATAATACGAGTGCAATAAACATTTCAAAGAATCTCATATTACATTCACGAACTAAGCATATAGAGATATGACATCACTTTTTTCGTGATCATGTGCAAAAAGGGGATGTGACACTTGAGTTTGTGTGCACGGATGAACAATGGGCAGACATATTCATGAAACCACTTTCGGAGGATAGGTATATCCAAATTAGGCATGAATTAGGCCTAATGCATAGTCAAGAGGTTGCCTAGAATTATATTAGATAACATAATTCAGGGGGAGCAATGTCACTTAAGATGTAATCACTTGGTATCAAATCAATCATCTTTTAGTATCGCATTAATTCACATTTGGTATCAAATCAATCAACATTTGTTCACATTCGATATAACATTAGTCCACATTTGGTATCACATCAATTAATATTTGATATCCTCACATAATCTTTTAAATTTATGCATTAGTAAGGGGGATAGTTGATGTCAAAAATGGGAAGAAGAAAATTCTTAATCTGATGGTTGAACAAGCTTACAACTTTAAGATTTCTAAGAGGAGAAAAACATAAGGTTATGTCCACTCATGTATTATTATTATACACCTTTTTGTTGAGGTCAAAAAGGGGAGAAAAATTGGGAGTAAAAATAATAAAAACAAATTAGAAGCAAAGAAAAATCGGGAGCAAAAGATGTTAAGCAAAGGGGAAGAAGGATAATAGCAAAAATAAAAATTGTTGAAACATCGTAAGCATACTTCATATTTCATTTGGATTCAAGCTAAACACTTGGTGTATGAACATGAGCATAGTTTTATTTATTGAATATTTGATGCATTATTTGAAGGAGAGCCTTGTTAGGCATAACCCATTATATATTTTTGCTCATGTATTTGTCATCATCAAAAAAAGGGAGATTGTTAACTTTACGAGTTCAATCCGGTTTTGATAATGACAAATCACCTGGTATTTGATCAGTGCATTGAGTTTGTGAACAGTAATTATATTAAGCATGCATGGAAGGATAACGAGTCATGGAAGCTATAAAGTAAACCTGACATATCTTGGCAAGATCCATGGAACTCGAAGAGTACAAGAATCAAGATGTAAGCGGCAAAGTTCAAGAACGTCATGGAATGGGTACTTATAACTCATGTATTTATATTTTCGTATGATTTAATTTAAGGCTTAACATATACCTTAGAATGACTTTAGGACTCATGTATTTCATGAACATCATTAGGAGACTTTCATGGACTTAAAAATATTCTTAAAACCCTGAAAAATATTTTTTATAAAGGACCCAAGAAAAAGAGCAAAGAAGATTTTTAAATTAGAAAGGAAAAATTCAGAAAAATGGCACTTCGGTAGCCTGAACTCGATCTCAGTCGACTGAAGAATTTCTTCAGGAGCCTAAAGATTAAGTTCGCTAGTCTGAAGAATTAATGGGAAACACAAAATCTGACCGAAGCACTTCGGTCGCTTGAACTCGCTACTTCAGGAGCCTGAACCATACTTCAGTCGACTAACCCTATATTCTAAGTTAATTTTTCAAAGCTTTAAGGGACTTCAGTCGCCTGGGCTTCGACCTCAATCACTTGAACTTGCGAGGAAACTTAAAAATCATATTTTTATTAAAAGAACTTGCGAGCTATTTCTTTGATCCAACGGTTGAGATCAATTCTAAGGGTAAGATACTATATATACTGAATATCTAAACCTTAATAAGAAAGCCAAGATCAACAAGAAGAAAAGAGAACACTCTTTGAAAGCGAATTGAGAACGTTGAGCACTTTGCCACACAATTGCCTGCACTTCAACTTATACTTATCAAGCTTGGGAAAATCAACTCAGAAAAACAAAGAGATCTTATATCTTTTCTTGATTTCATTCTGGTATTGAGGTTTGATAAATCAATCTTCTAGTTAAGAGTTATTCTCATAGAGTTTCATTCTCTAAATAGATTTGTTGATTGATATTCATTTTTCAAAGAGATTGGTATTGCAAAATCTATTTTTGATTAAGTATTAAGAGGTTGATCTTGTGTGTGTGTGTGTGTGTGTGTGTGTATATATATTAAATCACTTTGATAGGATTACACTTGAAAAGAGCTTTAGCTATTGATTAAATACTTTAGGTTCAAGTGAGTTTTTCCATTCAAAGACTTGATATTTTTTAATACTGCAAATCCACTTGATTGGATATCCTTGAAGTTCATAAATATATATATTGTTGAAGGATATTTTCTGAAATAGATTACATTAGTTTTTGATCTTTGGAATACATATCGTCTATATATATACTTGCATATTACAAAGATCTTGATGTGATTGAATATTTGAAAGAAAGCCTTTTGATTTTGATTAATATAATATTCAAGATAAAGCTTTTAAATAAGTTCACATTAGATATATTTGTGCATCTTTACAAAGTGAACTAAAATCCTAATATACTCCAAAGCGTTTCAAATATATCTTTACTTAGGAGTTTTTGATAAAAAGGGATTTGTGTGTTGAAGCATATCATTCATAAACGATTGTATCGTTTCATACATTCTAAGCTTCAAGTTACATCATATGTTAATGTATTAGGAATTTGAATTGTACTCACTAGCCTTTGTTGGAAGCGATTTTGAGTGTTTTACAAATTTCATTATATTCACGGTTCGGTGTGTGAACCGGGGTTTGAGGAAAAAGTTGTATCTCTTGTAAGCAGCGGAGTAGGAGGGAGCTGTACCTCTTGTAAGCAGCGGATTGTAAGGGAAGTTCCATCCCAATTTAAGGGGCATAGATTATTATGAAATCCTTGAGTGGTTGCTCAAGGCGAGGACGTAGACTGAGTTGGCTGAACCTCGTAAAAATTTCGTTTGTCTTCTCTCTTCCCTTAACTCTTTACTTTCCGCACTACATTATATTATTTGCATTGCATGTGAATGTTGAATTACTTTACACACATTTAATTGGGTAAAAAGAATTTATTGATAAAATCAATTTAAGTTAGTAATAAATCCCAACAATTGATTTGGTAAATATACAAATAGGGATTAAGTGGTAAGTAGGTTCAAAGAATTTTAAAATACCTAATTCACCCCCCCTCTTGGGATTACACCTTAATCAACACTAGGGCTCAACTTACCCTTCCTCCTAAACCTCATAACCCCCTTCAATGGTGCTATTTTTAAAAGCACATGGTCACCCACTTTAAATTTTAATTCCCGGCGGTGAGTATTTGCATAACTTTTCTACCGACTCTGAGCAGCATTGATTTTATCTCGAATAAACCGAACTTTATCGTACGCCTGTTGCACTATTTTTAGCCCTAAAACTCGCCTCTCACCTAACTCATCCCAGTATAGAAGAGAACAACACCTCCTACCATAAAGCGCCTCATTAGGTGACATGTTGATGCTGGTCCGATAGTTATTATTGTAGGAAAATTCAACCAGCGGCAAATACTAGGTCCAGCTACCTTCGAAATCTAATACACACGCTTGCAGCATATCCTCAAGTACCTGGATTGTCCTCTCAGTCTGACCATCTGTCTGAAGATGAAAGACAGTGCTGAATGCTAATTGAGACCCCAAAACCTCCTGTAAGCTCTTCCAAAACCGTGATGTAAAACGTGGGTCACGGTCTGAGACTATAGATACTGGCACTTCATGGGGTCGAATAATCTCTTGAATGTAGATTTCTGCCAATCTGTTCATAGGGTAGCTAACTTTAATAGGTAGAAAATGGGCTGTTTTTGTCAGCCTATCAACAACTACCCAGATGATATTCTGACCATGCGGCGCCGGCGGTAGTCCAGTGACGAAATCCATGGATATGTGGTCCCACTTCCACTCAAGGATGTAAAGTGACTGCAACTGTCTTGTCAGCCTCTAATACTCAGCTTTAACCTGCTGACACGTCAAGCACTACTGCACAAATTCAGCAACCTTCCTCTTTATGCCACTCCACCAAAAATACTCTCGCAGATCTCTATACATTTTAGTACTACCGGGACGTACCGTGTACAGGGACCTGTGAGCTTCCTCAAGTATCTTCCTTTTGATATCCACATCTGCAGGCACACAATCTAAAACCAAAATGTAGAGCTCTGTCATCAGAATTGTTGAACTCTTCTTTCTGTCCATCCTGCACCTTAGCTATCAGCTATGCTAATTCTGCGTCATCTCCTTGAGCAGCTTTAATCTTTTCATATAGCATAGGCTACACAACTAGCCTGTTAATAAATGCTTGGTGACCATCCTCCACTAGCTCCATGACGAGTCTTTCCAAGTCCATCTGAATTGGGTGTTGAATTACTACTACTAACTGTGTTGTACCCTCTGATTTACGACTCAGAGCATCAATCACCATATTTGCTTTACCTAGGTGGTAGTTGATGGTGCAATCATAATCTTTGATGAGCTCTAACCATCTCCTTTGCTGCATATTCAACTCTTTTTGTGTAAAGAAATACTTTAAACTTTTATGATCAGAGAATATCTCACATCTCTTACCGTACAAGTAATGTCTTCAAATCTTTAGTATGTGTACCATTGCAGCCAATTTTAGATCGTGGGTAGGGTAGTTCTTTTTATATTCTTTCAATTGTCGGGAGGCATAAGCTATGACCCTACCATGTTACATCAACACACAGCCAAACCCTTTCAAAGACGCATCATTGTAAATTACATAGCCATCACCTCCAGATGGAATCATCAGTACTGGTGCAGTGATGAGTCGCTATTTTAATTCCTGGAAGCTCTGCTCGCAGTCATTATTTCATGCAAATCTGGAATTCTTCCTGATAAGTCGCGTTAAAGGCCCTGATAGTCCTAAGAATCCTTCTACAAATTGACGGTAATATCCCACCAGTCCCAAGAAACTCCTAATCTCTTGAACATTCCTCGGTCTTTCCCAATTTACCACTGCCTCTATCTTACTGGGATCCACTGAAATTTCATCCCTAGATATAACATGCCCCAGAAACGCCACTTTCTCTAGCTAGAATTCACATTTACTAAACTTGACATACAATTCCTTTTCCCTGAGCGTCTGAAGTATCAGCCGTAAGTGTGCCTTATGCTCCTTAAAATTCCTCGAGTAGATCAGTATATCATCAATGAAAACTACAATAAACTGGTCTAAATACTGATGGGAGATTCTATTAATCAAATTCATGAATACAATAGGAGCATTTGTCAGATTAAATGACATAACTAGAAATTCATAATGCCCGTACCTGGTCCCAAAAGCTGCATTCGAGACATCTTCTGCTTTTACTTTCACCTGATAATAGTCTGACCTAAGATCGATCTCGAAATAAACCTGTGTGCCTTGAAGCTGATCAAATAAGTCATCTATGAGGGGTAGAGGATACCTGTTCTTAATGGTTACCTTGTTTATTTCTCTATAATTAATTCACATCCTCATAGACCCATCTTTCTTCTTTACAAATAACACTAGTGCTCCCTAGGGCGAAATGCTAGGTCTAATAAACCCTTTATTCAACAAATCCTACAACTGATCTTTTAATTCTCACAATTCTACTGGAGCCATATGGTAAGAAGCCTTAGAAATCGGCACCGTTTTTGAAAGTAAATTTATAGTAAAATCTACCTCACGATTGGGAGGTAACTCAGGTAGTTCTTCTAGAAAAACATCTGGAAATTCCTTTACCATTGGTGTACTATCAAGTTTTGATTCATTTTTTGACACCTCCTTTACAAAGGCCATACATCCTTGATATCCATCTAGGAGCAGTCTTCTTGCTTGCATGACTGACATTAACTAAGGCGAGGAACACACCTGCGATCCCACAAATTTAAATTCTTGCTTGCCTGGTGGTCTGAATATCACCTCTTTCAGATGACAATCAATATTAGCATAGTTAGCTGTCAACTAGTCCATACCCAGTATTACATCGAATCTATACATATCTAGCACAATCAGGTCAACTGGTAACACCCTCCCTTGAATTTCTATTAGATAACCCTGAGCACCCTACGGCACTTCATCACTGACCCTAACGATGTAGCTACTGACAATTCTACATCTAATAATTGGGTCTCATTTCCAGACAATTTAACATAGGTCGCAGACACAAAAGAATGGGTGGCACTTGAATCAAATAAAACAATAACTTGATATGATAAAACAGTAAAGGTACCTATCACGACATCACCTGTGGTCTCGATGTTTCTCGACGTCAAAGCATAAACCCTTGCCGGGGCTACATTTCTCTGCTGGCCTCCACGAGGTGCCTGATAACCACCCCGGAATGGTCTAGGAGCTGGGGCTTGAGCTGGCGGTCCTGGGCATGCTCATGCCATATGGTCGGGTCTCCCACAACGATAGTAGACGTTTCTCCCTGCTCGGCACTCACCCAAATGTTTCCTCTCGCATATCTGACACACAAGGTAGGTCTGCACACCTTGATTTTCCCGGGATCCCGTCATCTACCTCTGACCTCCACTGTAACAATCTCCTCTCCATGGGACCCGGCTGGAACCCGCTTGAAAGCCCTGAGGCGTGGGCCTCTTTCTCTGATTCTAAGCTGCGGTGCCTCTCTGCATGCTACTCTCAATAACTGCAGTCCTATCCATAACCTCTGCAAATGTTTGAGCCCAAAAATCAATAACATGCTCAAATAGATTCTGCCTTAAACTTTCTTCAAACTTTCTTACCTTTTTCTCCTCGTCTGGTGCCAAATGTGGGGCAAACCATGACAACTCAATAAATCGAGTTGCATACTGTGATATTGTCATCTGCCCCCGAGTTATGTGCATGCATTCTGCTGCCTTTATACTCCGAATGATAGTAGGTAAATATCGCTCAAAGAACAATTCCTTGAATCAACTCCACGTCACTGGCACAAGATCCAGTCTCTGCTCCTCAATCAACCGTGCTGATCTCCACCAACGTTTTGCCTCTCCTGTCAGTTTGAATATCGCAAATACTATCTTCTGTTTGTCTGTACATGGAAGCACTTCCAACGTTTCCTTAATATCCTGGACCCAATTTTCAGCCACAATCGAGTCAACTCCTCTTGCAAAAGATGAGGGCTTCATCCGCATAAACTGCTCGATCGTGCAGCTACGCTCTCCTGAACTCTTGGTCATCTCAGCCATCACCTGCTGGGTGACGCTATGCAATACCACATTAGTATCTCTATCTCTCATACTAGAAGGTCCCACTCAATCACCCCAGCATTCGTACCACTATTCCTTGGGTCCATCTTGAAAAGACAAAGAACACAATTTAAGGACCCTATCTCCTGTACATATCTGATTTATTTCATTCAACTGAAATCTCATATTCACTATTAACTACCCTCCCCGATCTTACTTCAAAATTCAATTCTGCAACCTAGACACAATACCCGACAATAGTTTACTATGACTTTCTTGAAATTGTCACCCCAGGAAAGACATAGAAACCACCACGGAAATTCTGTATCCAGACTACAGAACAAAATCTCAAATCATCTCCTATACTCTGTTATTGCTTCCGTTGCACTCTAAAGTCTACAGAACCTAGCAACGTAGGCTCAGATACCATAAAATATCATTGCTCTGATACCTTTTAATATAAATCAAACCATCATCACGAACCAGATAGGGACTGTGGAATCTGGAACTAAATAAACTACCTATACAGTGGAAAGTAAAAAACATACAACCACATCAATATATACGATACCAGAGTGTCGGAATTTTTCAGAATATGCATACATAGTCATTCCCAAAATGCCCTCACTTGAACCTAAGAACTACTCAAAAAGTAACTTCCCAAAAATACTCACCCTAAAGACAGGGCAATACTGTAGTCCCCTCTATCTGCGAGCCTGATCTGCTCGCCTAACTGGATCACTTGAAAAATGTTAAATCACTGGGATGAGACAACGCTCAGTGAGACGAAATATGCTATTGCCAGTGTGTCGCAGATGAGCTTACATAATCGTAAAATCTGATTTAAAAGTGCTGCAAATAACTGAGTCCAAGGAAACACATATAAATAATACACAATATAGCTTATACCTAAGTTGTTTAACATAAAAAGTTTTTTCTGAATATTCTATTCATAATACTTCTAATATTCATAGGTATATCTATGGTTTCTATAAATCTGGATACATATATAATAACTGAGAAAATTCCTTGGATGGATAACTGAAAGTCATGATTTAACCCCTCATGACAGCGTTGTGTGGCCCATAGGGTGGACTTATCACTGGCTAGCCGACCAAGATAAGTCAACTAAATTCTGAAAGTCAGATCCGCCTCCTCAACCCTAACTGACGAGGAGCCTATCCATAGCATAGGCACAATCGACTGCTGAAAATTCACATACTATCTGAGTTATGTGGTTGCATTATGAACTGAAAATAGCTAGGGTACCGTCCTCTGTTGACTGATACTGACTGAATAGTTCATTAGGGTATGATACTATATAATACTGATATTTATAATTATCCTACTGATTTACCATGATTTTGAAATAACCATAACACTGTAAAACTGATCTAAATAATCTGAATATCTGAATAACCGACTGAATATCTAAATATCTGAATATCTAAATATCTAATTGAATATCTGAATATTAGAGTGTTATGGTTTTGAAATCATGGAATTTTGAAAATACTATAAATCATGTTTCTGAATATTCTGAAAAATGTCTTTATGTATGTAAACTGGAAATTCATAATTCTACAAAACATGTATGTTTCATGATACTTTGAAAATTGTATAAATTCTGTACTGAATAATCACAAACTCATGCCGCATGCTGATTAAAACACATACAATAAAATCTATATAAATCTATTTTCTAACATATTCAAAATCACACACTATACTTATATTCAAATATTAGAATTGATAATGATAAAAAAAAATTCATGATTTTGCTAGCATAGCATATTTCCCTTACCTAACTAGTTGGGAGGCTCGCCTCCCACTTATCCTCACGCTCACGGCGTATTATTCCCTAATTCTTGAAATAATACATATTCCTAATAAATCAATTATAATTCCTCGAACCTACATACTCGTCATTTACTGAATTATAATTTACCTGGACACTTGGAACTATTCTCTAGGGTCCTCACCCCATGCCTATAGGGTCCGAAAAATACCCTAACCCTGAAAACATCACACCCTAATTTTATTCCACAAAACACCAATATGTTCTTATATAATACAAAATCTAGGCTCAAATAAACTTGGTAATACTAACAATACCCAAATAATCTACTTACCCTGGTTTTGGAATGGTTTCCAAATTTCTCAAATTAGCATTTTACTTCGGTTATGTTGTAGAGAATCTCCTCAGAATCACCGTGGTAACTTCTAATCGTCAAACCGGGGAGATACGGAGCCGAAACCTAGAGAGAAGTGAGAGGAACCGTGTAAAGAGAGAAAAACTGAATAAAAATGAAGTTCCTCACTAAAAATCAGTTTTTGAGGCTATATATAGAGTGTTATTCATGTGGCCTCGTCGACGAGCCACATTACCTCATCGACGAGTCCATGAGGAGATTCGTTGACGAACACTTAATCCTCGTCGACGATTTTCAGACCCCCGAAACAGGCCTCTCGGTAAATTCTCGACAATGAGCCACGCGTCCCCGTCGACGAGCCCAAGAGCCCTGCTTGTTGATGAGCATTTCTACTCTCGTCGATGAGACCCTGCTAAACCCCTTTTTTAAAATTCATTTTCTCTCATTTCTTCTATTATTTTAATTACTATAATTCTTCGGGTATTTACAATACTAGTGAAATAATTCTTGAGCTTCATACTTCATTCTTTTTTATATTTTGATTGAAATATATTAGTGATTTCAAATTTTACTAACCAACTCTATCTGAGAGCATTCTTTGTACACACATATTTGATCTTCTTCTTGTAGTTCTTGATGGTTCAAGGTTGTTTGGATCGTTGGACCAAGCGTGGGGTATCGCTTGGAGAGGGGGCTCTACCCTTAAGGAGGCTTGTAGCCTAAGGCGAGGACGTAGGCTGGGGATAAACTGAACCTCGTAAAAATCTCGGTCTCACTCTTAACCTTTCTCTTTATTTTCTGCATATATAAATTGTGTGGTGTGTATTCAAAGTGCAGGAAGCCAAAATCGAGATTGAGAAGATTTTTGACTTAAGAAAGTACATTGATCTTTGTGGAAACCTTAAAGGGAGTACGTTGATCGTTTACGAAAATCTTAGTTGAAAGAAAGTAAACAAATTTCATTCATAACAGGGCTTGAATCAAATTTATTCACACAGGGCTACAACCAAACTCTTCTTTGAGTGTTCGGAATCAACAAAGTGCTGTAGTGTGTTTATTGTGTTGATTGAATTATTTGGTTGTTGTTTGCTTGTGTTGAGATTGAGTGTGGTTTGTGGATTGGTTAAATATCTAAGTATTATTGTGTGATTGCTAGAAAGGTTTTGAATTCATTAAAAATTTATATAGAAAATTTTAATAACCCAATTCACCCCCCCCCTCTTGGGACTGCACCTCAACTTTCACTTATTTCTATCATGATGCTGTTAAGAATCCTAACTGGGAGAAAGCTATGCAGATTGATATTGCAGCTCTTGAACAAAAAAAAACCTGGGTTCTTACTGATCTTCCTCCTAGTAAGTAAGCCATCAGATGCAAGTGGGTTTACAAGATAAAATACAATGCAAATGGGACCATTGAACGATACAAGGCCAGATTAGTCTGCAAAGGCTACACACAAGAAGAAGGTATAGACTATCACGAAACCTTTTTCCCTGTGGCTAAGATAGTGTCTGTTTGGGCTTTGCTAGCATTGGCAGCAATCAAAGGCTTCTACTTACATCAATTCGAATTCAACAATGCCTTCCGTCATGGTGATCTTGATGAAGAAGTGTACATGAAACTACCACCTGGTTATCTCACATTAGATGAAGCAAAGGTTTGCAAGCTGCTCAAAAGTTGATATGGCCTCAAACAAACTTCGAGGCAATGGTATGCCAACCTCTCTTCCTTCATCATCCAGCATGGTTACAATAAATCTAGAGGTGATTATAGCTTGTTTACTTGAGTCTATAATCGCTCTTTCATTGCTATCTTAGTTTATGTTGATGACATGATTATGACCAGCAATGACATGAGATCTATTGATGAACCTAAGGCAGTATTGAATGAAAAGTTTAAGATCAAAGATCTTGGCCAACTCAAACATTTCCTTGGCATTGAGGTTGCACGATTAGCAAAGGGAATTCATCTTTGTCAAGAAAAGTATGCCTTAGACATTATATCAGATACGGGAACCATTGGGTCTACACCTGCTAAAATACCCTTGGATCCAAATCTCAAGTTGTCAAAGGATAAGGGAGAACCTATTGGGGATCCTACCATTTATAGAAGACTTGTTGACCAATTAATGTACCTGACCATCACTCGGCCAGACCTCTCTTATCTGTCCAACTTCTTAGCCAATTCATGGAAACTCCAACGGGTCCCTCATTTAAATGCAACACACAAGGTTCTCAGATATATCAAGAGAGCACTTGGTCAAGGTCTCTTTTATCCCTCACTTTCCATTTTACATCTGAAGGCTTATAGTGACAGTGATTGGGGTTCGTGTCCTAATAATCGAAAATCTATAACTGGCTACTGCATTTTCCTTGGTTCTTCTTTGATCTCTTGGAGGTCCAAGAAGCAAAACATTGTCTCCAGGTCTTTTGCTGAGGCAGAGTATAGAGCCATGGAAATGGTATGCTTTGAATTTACTTGGATCTGTTACCTCTTGAATGATCTCCAAGTCCCTCATCCTTAACCTGCCACTCTCTTATGTGACAACCAGGCTGCCTTACATATGGCTGCAAACTCGGTATTCCATGAACGCACAAAGCACATTGAGTTAGAATGTCATCTTATTTGCGAGAAAATTCAAGATGGTAGTTTAGTTACTCAGCATGTTAGCAGTAGCTCGCAAATTGCAAAACCTATAGCTTCTTCCCTATTTTATCCACATCCGTCCAAGATGGGAGTAGAAAATTTCTACTCTCCATCTTGCGGGGGGCTATTACTAATAAAGGATGATCTGTGAGCTCAGACTCCAACTCCAGCTCAGTCAACTCAAACCCTAGCTCCAGCTCAAACTCTAGCTCAGACTCCAGCATCGCATCAGAAATCAGAAGGAAGCTGGGATCCCACGTGAGTGGCTTTGAATAGGATGGGCATCAGCTCTATTTTTTGTTCTTGTATATTCCCTTTCTGTTTCTTCAGTTGTATAGGCATGTGAAGCTATAATTCTGTTATCTTTGTTTTTTCTTCCTTTATATCTTGATTCTTCTGTACAGTTCTCAATAAGAAAAGGAGATGAAGGCCCGAAGCTCCCTTTAGCGCAACTCCTTCTTCCTTTGTTTTCGGCATTGTTCCTTCTTCCTCCTCTGTTCTCTGCGTTTCTTTCAATCTGTGATATCTCCTGTTTATAATATCATGAGAAATATTGCCTAACCACGGTATTTTAGATTTTCTTTGCAATATTTTGAGGTGTAAGAAGATATTTTGATTGCGAACATAATATATTGCAAGCATATGCGTCACTCCACCACCAAAAATCAGGTTTTTTTTTTTACTATAATTGGTGAGTTTTCTTTGTGAATTTGTTTCATTACAGCAAGACATTGAGAAATTGAGAGTGAGGCTTGTGGAAAATTGTGTTGGAGGGTTCTTGGCCATATCTATGTTGCAGCATATATATATACATAAATTCAGCCACATGGTGACAAATTACATAAAAAAAAAAAAGGGAATGTCATTTATCATAAGTTGGGCACAATTTCAAGCTCTTCAATGGAGAAAAGTTTTGTAAAATCATCATTGATGAGAGATGTCCAATGAATGTGGTTTCCATAAATGGAGTCATTTGTATGCAACTTTGTCCGAAACACCTCCAAAGCCTTATAACATATCTTGGATCGATAACATAACCTTTACATGTTTATCAAAGATTTTTGGTTTCTATCCAAATGGGTACTTACTTTGATAATGTTTGGTGTGAGAACATACCTTTAAATACTGGCCATGTACTCCTTGGTTCACCTTGGTTAAATGATTTGGGTGCAACTCAAGGACATAGAACACATGTCTTCCACTACAATGGAAATAAAATTATTTTGAAGCCTACTCTACCAACCTCCAAGACAAAGAATTTGAGGTTTGTGATCGTGTCAACGTTACTCAAATTGAAGACACTACAAGCAAGGCAATGGAAGTGTTTGAAGACATCCAAAATATTCCATGCATTCCTATTGTAGAGTTTGTCATACCTGATGAGTTCATTGATGCTAATTCTCAAGTCAACTCTATGGTGTTGTCAGTGGAATGTGGTTTCTTGTCTCATTCAAGTGCTGGCATTCAAAATTCCAACTTTTCTTCTCCCTTTTTTTTTTTTTTTAGGAGGGCGAAACCTCTATTTATTTATTGATATACCTTCACTTTTAGCGGAGGAATACTGTGGTTACAAGACAAGCATTGAGAGATTATAAATAAAAAACATTAAAGGCCTCTCAAAAATAACACCAATAATCACCCAACACAGTTCTTGTCTCATTCAAGTACTGGCATTCAGTTTTCTTCTCCCTTTTGACTCTCCAACATTTCAAAATTTGAGGCCAAATTTTTTTCTAACTGGGGGAGAGTTGATGTAGGGCAAGAAGCAAGACCTTAGGAAGATCCTTACTAGTGAATAGTTAAGAAGAGTATAGTTAAAGAATTGTGGGGTTAAGTTAGTAGTTTATTATGTGTGTTTAGTATTAATTAGTGTAAGATTATGCATATTTGTGGGTTGTTTGCAATATTTGTGTAAAGTAGGGGTATGTTCGTAAAGTAATATAGTTTTAGGGGTTTATGAGTAATTTTTGTAAAAAGACTTTTTTTATAAATAGTGTGGGAAAGCCATGATGCATAGTTGTTGATGAATTTGAATCCCTGGCATCTCCTCTCTCGTCCCTTCCCCTTCCTCTTCTAATTTCTCCATGGCTGCAGAACCTTGATGCTGCCCCTTCGTCAACTTTGATCCTTAATTACAATTTGTTGATTTAATTTTTAGAAAGTGAAGTGCAATTCAGTCAAATTTCAGGAAGCAATGTAATTTGTGCTTTTATTTTTAATTTGGTTCAGCCTCAGCATCCCCTGGTAAACTGTTTAGCTGAGAGCAACCAGCTGGAAACCAAAAGTTGAGAACCATTTGATCCTTTCAGAAAACTAGGATGGTGTTTACAAACCAAAATTTGACAAGCCGTCAACTGGTGCTGTGAACCATCTTAGGAAATTAATGCATGAGAATAATTATCACATATAAATACATATTTTTAATAAATGGCATTATTTTTTTCCCCTTTTTTCTGGGTGATAAATGAAAATCTTGGTCACATGCTGGTTCATCGGGCAGTGAACACTAACAATTTGACCCATGAAAAAATAGCATTTTTTGGTAAAACTTCTGCATTAAATTAAAAGAAGTTAAAGCTTAACTTCAACAAGTTTACCCTTGAACCAAATTTATGAAGTGATATAGTAATCATAATTCACCTTTGTTTAATCAGCTTGATCTGTCAACATAACAGGTTCAAGGCTTGCAAGGTATTTTTCAAAACAGAAGCTGCCTAGCATTGCTGCTGCTCAAAGCCATCAGAAAATCAAATCCCTTAAAACTCCAAGAAACATATGATACAATACCACATAGGGAAGCTAAGCTAGTTCATGCACTTGAACTGGAAAAGCTGAACAGTAATATAATTAATTTGCCTGCTGTTCGATCATGATCATTCTCAAATCTCGAAAACAAATGAATTGTGGGTGAAATGGCAACACCATTGTTCAATCTTCAATATAAAAAACGGATGGGAAAACACAAGGAATATTTCGAAAGCCACAAACTTAATCTAATATTGTATTACATAATCCAATGAGAAGGGTATAGTACAATAAGAAAATGCAGCAGTTCTTGGTAAATCTTCCTCAAGATACCCCACCTCAACTGAGTTGAACTTTGGTGTGCAGGGGAAAGAGTGTTTCTCCTGAATCAGTGCAGCCTGGAATTGTGTTCATGAACATGGAATCCAAACCCCAAGAACAATGAAACGATAAAGAAACAAATGAGTTGATCATCCGTTTATTTCCATCATTCAGTGAGAGAGTTGTCCACACAAACATGAAAACAGCAATGGGACTCCATACCCATTACCATCATCTATTAATCCACTGCTGGATCCTCCTTCACCATCCAAAACAAACCATGAACTTGGTTGAGGAGGAGCAACCTTGTTGCAGACAAAAAGTGTGTTCGGGCATGAAACAGGCAGCTTCAAGAAATCATCCGGTCCGTGAACGGTTTGGTTGGGAGTGCTGCGGTATAGGGTGGCAGCTCTCCTCTCTGCCTCAAGATAGTGACCAAGGGACAGGGATTTGTTGGGGTTTATAGCATCAGTGTTCACCTTGGAGCACATTGAGAAGAACCAAGGTTTAGGCTTGCAAATCTTTCTGTCTCTTGAGGTTTCTATGGTTCTTCCTTGGGTCGGTCTTCGCGACAGCTCTAGGATGCTAGATATGCCCATGAGGCTGCCCAGGGTGATGCTTTTGTCATGGAAGAAGGATCCAGTGGACTGAAACCAATCACAAGAAGGAAATTGAAGGGGATCAAATCAAGAAGAAGAAGAAGAAGAAGAAGAAACACACAAACTGTGCCAACACGCAAAATCATGTGAAGAAGAAAAGAGTTGTTAACATTAAAATTAGGATGACGCAGACTGAAAAAGAGTAGAATAAGGAATGCAGTCAACAAGAGGATTGAGTTTTCAGAATGTTGGTGTTCTGTACGGCTGTAACCAGTCTGCTTTTTGAGTGTAATGAGAGAGAGAGAGAGAGAGAGAGAGAGAGAGGATTTGAGATGCTCAGTGTAATAAAATGAAAAGCTAGATTTGTGATTACATATTACATATTGCAGCTTATTATGGTTAGTCGTGTCATAATTCTTTAATTCCCACAGCAAAGTCCAAACAATTATCCATCACTACTTGGTTAAGGGAAAAGAAGGAGAACCGCGTAAAATGATTAAGAAGAAAGTCATATTTAATCTTTTCCTTTCCCTTCTGTATTTTTTCCCGTCACATTCTATTTGAAAAACAAAATAGTTAAAAAAGAGGAATAAACCCATTTATACTCACAAAACGCTGCAAAAGCCTTCACGGAAGGAGCAAGATGAATGAAACAGGGAAATAAATCTCTCTCACTCTCTCTCTCTTTCTGACACACACATAAAAAAGATACAGACCTGTGTGTCAGGATCCGAAGAAGAGCCATGAGAGGAGGTAGGAGAAGCAGTGAGCAGAGTACTGAAGGAAACAGAACCAGGCAAATTTCTATTTCTGACGAACCCAGCTCTCACATTCAGGGGCTGCAACCCCAGCGGCCATCCCTCTTCCTGCAAAACTAACAGAGTCTCCTTACTACCCCCAAAACAAAATTCACATTTGATCATCCAAATATACCAACAAAGCTTCACATTCAAAAAGAAAAAAGGGCACCTAAGATGACCCCATAAGTTCTCTGTTTTTATGTTTGTGTGTGAGAGAGAGAGAGAGAGAGAGGTACCTGGTGATCAGCCATGATCGAGTAGACTCTTCTGATTCCTCTCCAAGGACCTGGGGAATAAGCCTGATTGGTTGATAAATGTGCTAGAAGAAGTGGGGAGGTGAGGCGACAGCAGGGAAAGAAGATAGAACTGTCATTTCCAGCATTATATGTATAAATACATATATTTTTGTGTTATTCTAAACAAAAGAAGATAGGAAGGAACAGGAGTAATTATGGAGAGTGGTGGGGTGGGGTCGGGTGGGAGAAGGTGAACAGGCAAGCTAAGCTAAGCTAAGCTAAGCAAAGCGCGAGAACAGCAGAGTATTAAAGAACTGGCTTCCACATGCTGTCTAACAGAGCATTGTCTCTTTGAGCTCGCAAACACACGACCCAACTGTCCCAACGTCACGTATACCCACATCCCCTCCAGACAGAGGGTGATGTTTTACCAATCTCTGCATTCTCAGGCTTTTGTATGACAGAACAGCAGGTGGCAGGAGCAACTCATAATTACAATAATACCCTAGATTTAGTCTCCACTGTGTGAATAAGATACGTATTTTAGTGTTCATAGTTTCTTTAAAATTCATACAAATTTAAATTCAAGTTAAAATTGTGCTCCCAAATAGTATCTTAATTGATTCGATAATTTTAAATTCAAAAGTTAACACAACCTAATATATTTTAAAATCATTAATCTCAAGTTGATTCTAAGTTCATATTTGATTCAATTAAAATAAATTTAATTATAAAATAATAACATGCTTATCTCTTATATAATAAACATAACAACAATACAAAAGTTTGATTAAATTTGAATTGACTCACTTAGTATTAAAAAGCTTAAACTTAGCTTGTTAAGCTATTCGAATAAAATTAAGTCAAGTTTAGTCATAATGCAAGTTGAACTCGAGCAACTTGTGAGCTAGAATGATCAGACAGTCAACGATTTCTTCCTACAACTAGCTTCCTTGTTCTTTACTTCACCATACTTTCCTGACGCATGCGTTCCACTCAATATAAGTCACATCTCCAACAATCTCTACCTTGGAGAATATTCACCATTTAGGAGAAATATGAAAGCATAGCCCGCTGCTCCACCTGAGACAGTAGATTGGGACCGCCTGTGACGCCCCGATTTTCATACCATATTTTTTATAATATTAAAATCACACATCAGTCATGTCAAAAATTTTGATACCATTTAAAACATAACCCTACCCGACCCGAAGTGGGATATTGGGTAATCAGTCAAACTTATATCACCACCCTATTAGTAGAAGTCAATATACACAAATCATCCAGAATACAAGTAACCAAAGTACTATACATCCAAAAATATACACATATCCAATACATTCCCAACACAAACAAAACTCTAGGGGAATCCTTCATCCCTAACTCAAAACACTCACCCTGCCTACTCAGGGTATCAACTCCCCTCTATCGCGGAGCTTTATCTCTAGGTCTGTCTCGATTCCCTAAAATATTTAGATATTTGGATGAGACACATCTCAGTAAAACGAATAAATTATTTACAGTATGTGGTAGTATGAGTTTCATTATATCATAATATACATATACATTTCAATGATAACACTATCTGAGAAAATACACTAGTCATTCTCATAATCATATTGATATATAAACACAAGCTTTTATAAGCCTTATTCCCATCTTTTATCTCATTCACATGTAATCCATATTTATTAGTGAAAACCCCTGAGGATAGGGGAGATTACACGCCCACTCGTGCAGCTCCCCTCTGCTCTGATATCGTTTGTAACCTTGCCCGATTAACTCAAGTATGACCACAACTGATACTTATCAAGGCACTCAACTTACTCAGTAAGCCCTCAGACGGAGAGTTTTACTTCGCCTTCATTTAATTATGCTATTAAACTCACACACTTTCTTTCCACTTTCAATTTTCATTTCATCATCTAGCACATTGCCCTGAGAATATTCTTTCTATACCATGTTTCACCCCATGGTCAAGGTTATGCTACTTTGTAGATATTTATCACGCCACGCTTCACCCCATGGTCGGGGTTATGCTACTCTACAAAATATTCATCATGCCATGCTTCACTCCATGGTTGAGGTCTTGCTGCCTGAATATATATTCCACACGCCATGCTTCACCCCATGGTCGAGGTTATGCTGTCTAAATATATATTCCACATGCTATACTTCACCCCATGGTCGTGGTTATACTCCCCTGAAAATACTCTCTACGCCATGCTTCTCCCTATGGTCGAGGCTATACTCCCCTGAAAATATTCTCTACGCCATGCTTCTCCCCATGATCGAGGTTATACTCCCACATTTCATCATTTCAAATTTCTCATTCACATTCCAGTATTCACAATTGCAGTATACACATTACAATTTTCCACGTTTCTATATTCACAATTCTAGTATTCATATTTCACAATAATATTGCAGTATTCACGTCACAATATTCACATTCTCATATTCGCATTTCGGTATTCACATTTCAACATTTTCATTGTAGTATTCACATTGCAATATTCACATTTCTAGTATTATCATTTCAGTTTTCACAACTCTGTATTCTCATCTCAATATTCACATTTCAAGATTTACATTGTAAAATTCACATTAAAATATTTTCATTTTCAGCATTCGCAATTCATCTCATCATATCAATGATATTTTCATCATTTCAATACACATTTTATCTCATAATAACACACACATACACACACACACAGACACACACACACACACACACACACATATATATATATATATATATATATATCCCATTTCACGTTATTCAACACTTCTTAGTAAGGCATTTCCATATTTCGTATTTCATCATTTCTTAGAAAATACTCTTCAGTACATATCACTTTTCAGTGTTTCTCAATAAAACCATTTTCATATTACCCCAGTTTAGTATATAAAACATAACTGGTTTCCTTTATTTCCATTTTTGCATAAAACCTTTCAAATATATATATATATATATATATATATATATGTATCACAGGCTTATTATTCTCAGTGCAAAACACACACTCAATTTCAACACATTTCCAGAACAAATCATATGTCACACAAAGTTTATTTGATATTCATAATATAATAATACCAGAAAAACACCATACTTACATTATCACATATTAATTCAACCAATGATTCACAAAATACCTGTTATAATTTATTCCTTTTACCTGACTTACTGAGAGACTCATAAACACCCAAATCCTACGCCCATGGTGTCCGAACTCAAAACCCTAAAAATCAATTTTTTTTTTTTTTTCCCAAGTTAAACAACTCATTTCCCAGAACAATTTTCGTTTAACCCTTCCTAGGTTTCGAATACTCCAAGTAGCCTTTTAAACATTAAAATACTTCACTTACCTTGATTTTGGAATGGTGCCTCAGAACTCCAAATTGGAAATCTGCTTCGACTAAGTTGTAGAGAATCTCCCCACGAACCTCGTGGGGGTTCCCGATCGTCAATCTGGGCTATAACGAAGCCAAAATCGAAGAGAGAGAGAGAGAGAGAGAGAGAGAGAGAGAGAGAGAGAGAGAGAGAGAGAACCGTGAGTTAGAGAGAGAGTGTGTGAGAGAGAGAAAATATTTTGTTGAAAACGACATAAAAGCTATTTATAGGTCAACATTTGTCGACAAGTTCAAGTGATTTGTCAATGAACCCATGATGGCACTTCGTCGACGAGGAGGCTAATTCGTCAATAAACCTAAAATTTTCTTGAAATCCCCAAACTCTCGGTATCTTCTCGTTGACGAGACACGTGTACTCTGTTGAAAAAATCTACGAGGCATTCGTCGACGAAGACTTTGAGTTTGTCGACGAATCCCTGCTGTTCTCCCTTTTAAATTTCCTTCCTTTTTCTCATTCTTTTCCTCTCTATTTCTTTTCTTTATTTCTTCTATTAAATTAATTTTTTTTCTAGTCTCTACATTCTCCCCTCTTTACAAAATTTTGTCCTTGAAATTTTTATTCACCGCCTTTTCATCCTTGCAGAAAACATCACAATTTTATCATTTACTCTCACTTATGGCGGAGGAATACCGTGGTTACATTTACGGTCCTCGGAGATTACAATAACCAAAATAAAACTCTCCTCAAACCATTCATAAACACAATAAAACACTACCTATCCTATACTACACTATTCAAATCAGAATACATACCTTCAACTCTGGTTCCCACTGAACAGGTGTGGGTATCTCTGCCGCATCTATTCCATTAATTCCCAAGAAGATTCATCTACTACATGATTGCGCCACAAAACTTTTACCAGTGGAATCTTCTTTGTACGCAACTGTTGTTCCTTCCAATCTAAAATTTGTACTGGCATCTCTTCATAAGATAAGGTATCATCGAGCTCCAGTGCTTCATAACCGATCACATGGAAGGGATCTGAGATGTATTTCCTTAACATGGAAATATGGAATACGTCATAAATTATAGATAAGACTGGTGGTAATGTCAACCTGTAAGCAACTGGACCCACTCTTTCAAGAATCTCGAATGATTCAACATACCTAAGACTCAGCTTACCCTTCCTCCCAAATTTCATAACTCTTTCAACGGTTCCACTTTAAAAAACACATGATCCCCAACGTCAAACTCTAACTCTCGTCAGCAAGTATTTTCATAACTCTTCTACCGACTCTGTGCCATTTTGATCCTGTCTCTGATGAGTCTGATTTTATCATGAGTCTGTTGTATCAACTCTGGCATCAATATCTGTCTTTCCCCAATCTCATCCCAATACAACGAGGATCAGGACCTCTTACCATATAATTCCTTAAATGGTGTCATCCCAATGTTGGCCTGAAAACTTTTAATATATGCAAATTCAACCAATGGAAAAAACTTTATCCAATTACCTCCAAAGTCCAGCACACAAGCCCGCATCATATCCTCCAGTATTTGTATCGTCCTCTCCATCTAACCATCTGTTTGAGGATGAAATGTTGTGTTGAACGATAACTGGAACCTATGGCCTTCTACAAACACTTCCAAAACTGAGACGTAAATTGTGGGTCTCGATCCGATACTATGAACACTGGCACACCATGCATTCTAACTATCTTTTGTATATACAACTCTGCTAGTCTATTTAAGGAGTAATTAACTCTGATAGGTAGGAAATGGGTAGTCTTTGTAAGTCGATCTACAACTACCCAAATGGAGTCTTGTGCATGTAAGGTTGGCGGTAATCTGGTAATAAAATTCATCGCTATATGTTCCTATTTCCACTCAAGGATGTAGAGTGGCTTACATGATCCCGCTCACTTGCTAGCATGTCAAATACTGAGTTACAAACTCGGCGACATCTCTTTTCATCCCGCTCCACCAAAAAGACTCTCAAAGATCCCTATACATTTTAGTACTACCAAGATGAACTGTATACAGGGATTAACGCACTTCCTCTAGAGTCACTTTCTTAATCTTAGGATTGGCAAGTACACACAGCTTGGTACGGAATCTCAAGGATCCATCATCAGAGATACTGAAATCCTTCTCCAGACGATCCTATACTTTCTCTATAAGCTCTTCTAACTTTGCATCACCCCTTTAAGCTGCTTTAAATATTTCTTGTAGGGTTGGCTACAATACCAAATTGGCAATAAATGTCTGATGATCGCCCTCTACGAGTTCCACAATGAGCCTTTCTAAATCCATTTGGATTTGATGTTGTATCGCCACTATAGACACTGATGCTCCCACAGATTTTTGGCTCAGAGCATCAGCTACCACATTAGCGTTTCCCAGGTGGTAACTGTTGGTGCAGTCATAATCTTTAATAAGCTCCAGCCATCTCCTCTGCCTCACATTTAATTCTTTCTGCGTGAAGAAGTATTTTAGGCTCTTGTGATCGGTAAAAATCTCACACCTGCCCTCATAGAGATAATGTCTCTAAATTTTAGCACATAAACCACTATTGCTAACTCCAATTCATGGGTAGGGTAATTCTTCTCACATTCTTTGAGCTATCGGGAGGCATATGCTATCACTCACCCATGCTACATCAGAACATAACTGAGCCCTTTATGCGATGCATCACTGTAAATCACAAAACCCTCTTCACCTGAAGGAATTGTCAACATAGGTGTAGTGATGAGTCACTACTTGAGCTCTTGAAAGCTTTGTTCACATTCATCGGTCCATTCAAATTTCACACATTTCCTGGTTAATTTAGTCAACAAACCCAACAATTTAGAAAAGCCCTCCACAAACCTATGGTAGTACCTAGCCAATCCTAGGAAACTCTTGATCTTCTGCACATTCTTCGGTTGCAACCAATCTACTATTGCCTCAATCTTGCTCGGATCTGTTGAAATACCACCCTTGGATACCACGTGTCTAAGGAAGGTAACCTGCTCCAGCCAAAACTCGCACTTCTTAAATTTCGCATACAATCTCCTTTCCCTCAGTAGCTGAAGTACTATCCTCAAATGTTCCTCATGCTCCTATGGGCTCTTTGAATACACCAATATATTGTCAATGAACACCACCACGAACTGGTCTAAATACTGATGAAATACATTATTCATCAAATCCATAAACATTGTAGGAGCATTTGTCAGTCCAAACGGCATAACCAAGAATTTGTAGTGGCTATACTGAGTCATGAATGTTGTCTTTGAAGCATCCTCTGCTCTAACCTTCACCTGATGGTACCCAGACAGCAAATCGATCTTCGACAAAATTTGTGTCCCTTGTAACTGATCAAATAAATCATTGATGCGGGGAAGCGAGTACTTATTCTTGATAGTCACTTTATTAATTTCTCTATAGTCGATGCACATTCTCATCAACCCATCTTTCTTTTTTACAAACAATACCAGCACTCCCCAGGGTGACACACTAGGCCGAATAAATCCCTTGTCTAACAGTTCCTGTAACTATTCTTTCAATTCTTTTAATTCTGTTGGTGCCATTCTATACGGCGCTTTCGAAATTAGCGCTGTCCCCAGAACCAGATCAATAGCAAACTCTACCTCACGATTAGGAGGTAGTCCCGACGAATCCTCAGGGAAAACATCTGGAAAATACCTTTGTTGGCTTAACAAGGTTTACAATTCTTATTTTGATGATAACAAATCAAGATCAATTTGATATAGTTTTCAAGTTAAACTGTTTCAGGAAGCAAGCGAAGCTCAAGTATTTCAAAGTCAAACTCAAAGGTTAATAAAGCTCATGATGGACATACTGTATAAAAGCTTGATGAAAGAAAGTTGGTTAAAAGCTCAAAGATGATATACGATCATGGAAAAGCAAGGATTTACATGAAGATCAAAAGATTAGAGTTTTAAGCATTTCTCTATGTAAGTACTTCATGTAAACCTCAATATAAATTGAATTGAAGCTTTTACAAATAAAAAGAAATTAAGAAACACATTTTTGAAAGACCTTAAAATATATTTTTAAATCAAAATGATAAAAGGTGTCAAAGGAAGAAAGTTTTCAAAGTAAAAAAAGGAAGTTTTTGAGAGCCAGACGACTACCCAATATAGGCATTAGACTGCCAAAAATAAAGGGAATTAAACTTAGGAGGCAGTAGGGTCCCAGGCGACTGCCTGAACCCTGTCAGGCGCCTGAGTGATCAATCCAGACGAATATCTATGCCTTGGCAGCCGACTGCTAGCCTTCTAGATATATAGTTTTGACTATGGCAGGTGACTACCACTCGAACAAACTTTTAAAAAGTCAACGGGAAGATTTTTTAAATGGATTTCTTGGACTCTACTCTTTTTAAAAACTTGATGTTTACTCCAAGTAAACTTAGGAGACAAGGAATTATCTTTTAAACATCTATGAATAGCCCCAAACTACAATAATTTTGTTTACCAAGAAATTTTCCAGCAATCAAAGTACTCTCAAAACTCTCAATCTTTCTTGTGCTCATCCTACGTTCACTACCAAATTACTACTGATCCCAACTCCGAATTTGAGCTTTCAAAGTCTGAATCTTTCAATACACAAAAGATATATTCAGTGATCTAAATATATATACACAAAAGGTATATTTATGATGAATATTATACTAACTAGCTCTGTTGTGAGAGTGTCTCTTGTACACAAAATTCTCTCTACTTGTTTCTTGTTTATAGACGATTCAAGGCTGTTGGATCGTTTTCCCAAGCAAGGGGATATCGTTTGGAGAGATGGGTTCTAACCTAATTGAAGGAGTGTTGTAAACAGTGTTGTTCCGCCCGACAAAGGAACTGACCTATTGAATCCTTTGGTGGTTTGCCAAAGGCGAGGACGTAGGCTCGGTATAAGCCGAACCTTGTAAAACTTTGTGTTTGTCTCTCTCTTCCCTACTCTTTACTTTTCAGCATACTTTATAAACTGTGTGGATGCTTTATAATTTCTGAATTATGAGTGTTTGGTTATTAAATAGATTGGAAGATAATTTTTTTTTGGTTTGATTAGCATTGATTGCAGAAGCCGAAAAAGACTACGTTGGTTGATTATTCTAAACTTATTAAACTGAAATTTTATTTAAAAAGTTGAACATTGTGAAGAAGTGTGATTGTGAATTTCAACACAGGGCATATACAAATCCAACAAGCATTGCATATTACTTCATGGCTATTGTTACAAGAATCAAGTGCTTGGTTATTTCTTTTTTATTGTGGTTGATTTGGATTGATTAGTTTACACATATTTTGTGAGTGTGTTTGGGTTGTGTTTATTGTTATAATACAAAAGGTTTTAAAAAGAACATAAATCTTTTAAAACCCAATTCACCCCCCCCCCCCCTCTCTTGGGAACTATATCCTATTTTCAATAGGTATCAGAGCCTAGTTATAGTAAATCCTAACAAGAAGCTATAAAAAGATCAAATGACTTACTTAGGAGTAGCTCCCTTCGGAGAGGACCAATCCTCGACCCGACTACCTATCTTTTGTAGACATAACTATTCTTTTTGAAAAAAACAAATGCAAATCTATCTTTAACATATGGATTGGAAATCTTGGGAAGTTGTTATGGATGGAGATCTAGTTCCTACAAAAATAGTGGATGGAAAACAAATTCCTAAAGAGAAAAAAGACTTGACAGATATAATTACAAAATTCTACAAATAAGTTCAAGTGTCATAAATGTCTTGTATTGTGCTTTAGATGCTAATGAATTCAATATAGTCATGGCCTGCAAAACGGCCAAAGAAATATGGGACAAGTTAAAAGTAACTTATGAAGGAACGGTAGATGTTAGAGGCAATAGGATTGACATGCTAACCAGTGAGTATGAAGCTTTCAAAATGAGTTCGGATGAAACAATCACTAGTAGGCATACTAGATTTACTCACATAACAAATTGTCTAAGTGCCTTAGGAAAGACCTATACCACCTATGAAATGATTCGGAAAATACTAAAAGGTATTCCCTCCATATGGGAACCAAAGGCCACTGCAATAACTGAAGGTAGGAACCTTAAGACTACCTCACTAGATGAACTTATAAGTTCACTACTCACTTATGAAATGACATTAAAAGAAAGAAACCCTGAACCTAAGCATAAAAAGTTCATTGCCTTAAAAACAACTAGTGAAAGCTCAAGTGAAGATAAAAGTGAATCTATTGATCTAGATCAAGATGAATAAGCATTCATCACTAAAAGACTTGGCAAGTTCTATAGGAGAAATAAAAAGTTCCCTAGAAAGTTTAGTAAAATGAAATCTGAAAAAGGGGAAACTAGTAGAAAAGAAAACAAAAGTAAAAATGACCCTCCTACATGTTATCATTGTAAGAAACCAGGAAACGTTAAGCCAGACTGCCCTTTACTCAAGAAGGATAAAAAGAAGAAGAATGAAGCCATGAAAGCTACATGGGATGATTCAAGCTCAAGCGAAACAGAGAACGAGTCAAGCGGACAAGAGGTAGCAAATATGTGCTTCATGGTAAATAATGAAGAGGTAAATTCTTACTACTCCTCATCAACGGAATCTAGTAACGAATCTTATGATGAATCTTGCGGTAGCATGCCTTCCTATAAAAAACTATAAGTTGAGTTATTTGCCTTACATAAAAAGTTTATCAAAGTCTCCAAAAGAAACCTAAACTTGAAAGAATAAAATGAAAAACTAATGAAACTGCTTGAATCTTCTAAATCCATTGAAAAGGAGAAAGAATCTCATATTGAAAAGTTAGAGGAGAAAATAGAAGATATGACTCAAGAAATAAAATACAAGTAGATGATCAAAATAAAAAAGATTTAGAAATAATTGAACTTAAGAAGTCAATAGAGGATAAAGAGAAAATCATTTATAATTTTACTAAAGGTAAAGAAAATTTTGAAAAGATGATTGGACAACAAAAATTGCATGAAAATAGAGAAGGAATTGGATATAATGGAAAAAAAAATAAACAAAGTAAGAAGTTATTCATGGGATATTTTGTTAAAGAATCAAAGTACTATGCTAGTACTTCCTCAACCAATATACATGAACATACTACTTGCTACATGTGCAAGAATAAAGGACATGTGATGTTTAATTGTCCACTCAAAAGGAAATATGTTAAAGTTCAAAATGATTGGAAAGTAAAAATGGAACTATAAATAATTCAAAGAAAGTAAAGAAAATTTGGGTTCCAAAAACTAACACCATGAATCCTTCATTGTAGGTGTGTTTTAGGACAACACCATCAAGGGAAAAGTGGTACTTGGACAGTGGGTGTTCAAGAAACAAAACCGGAGAGAGGACAAAGTTCACCACACTAAAACAAAAAAAAGGGGGATACGTGACCTTCGGTGACAATGCCCAAGTAAAATTGTTGGCATTAGTAAAATAGGTAAAGAACCCTCTCTTACAATTGATGATGTGTTGTCGGTAGAAGGTTTAAAACATAATCTTTTGAGTATTAGTCAATTAAGTGACAAAGGTTTTGAAATAATTTTTAAGAAAGACAAATGCATTATTCAAAATCCTAAGAATGATGAAACCTTATTCACAGCTCATAGGGTAAATAACGTATATTGTATAAATCTTGATAACCTAGTAAATCAAAATGTGACTTGTTTGGCTACCATGAGTGAAATTAGTTGGCTTTGGCATAGGAAACTAGGATATGCAAGCATGGACCTATTATCTAAACTATCCAAGAAAAAATTAGTAAAATGATTACCAAATACAAAATTTATAAAAGATAAGATTTGTGATGCATGCCCAAAAGGAAAACAAATCAAGACAAGTTTCAAAAAGAAGAAGTACATATCAACTATTAGACCCTTAGAACTCTTGTACCTAGACTTATTTGGTCCTACTAGAACACAAACCTTAGGAAGCAAACAATATGCCTTTATGATTGTAGATAATTATTCAAGATATACTTGGGTATTATTCTTAGCAAATAAAATGAAGCTTGTAACATGTTAATAACTCTATGCAAGAAATTACAAAATGAAAAAGGCTATAAAATAACTAACTTTAGGAGTGATCAAGGTAGAGAGTTCAAAAACAAAGATGTTGACAAATTTTGTAATGATCATGGTATAAACCTTAACTTCTCAGCACCTAAGACTCCACAACAAAATGGAGTTGTTAAGAGGAAAAATAGAACTCTTCAAGAAATGGCAAGAATCATGTTAAATGAAAATGATTTACTTAAGTACTTTTGGGCTAAAGCTATAAATACAACTTATTATGTTATAAATAGAGTTTTTATTAGATCAAGTCTAGATAAAACACCTTATGAACTATGGAAAGGTAGAAGACCCAACATAGCTTACTTCCATGTATTTGGGTGCAAATGTTTTGTTCTTAATAATAAAGATGATCTAGGTAAATTTGATGCAAAATCAGATGAAGACATTTTCTTAGGATATTCAACAAATAGTGAAGTCTATAGGGTTTATAATAAAATAACACTTACTATCATTGAATCCATGCATATAGCTTTTGATGAATCAAATCACTATGTCAAAGAAATTAAGAATAATGAAAGAGAAGATATCTCACAAAAAGAAGAAAATATTGCAATAAAAGAAGAAAACAATGATGAAACTTCAAATGAAAACCCCATAGAAAACCAAGAACTACTAAAAGAGTGGAAATATGTCAAAAGTTATCCAAAAGATCAAATTCTTGGAGAACCATCAAAAGGAGTAACCACTAGAGTAACATTGAAAAATATATGCCGCCACTATGCATTTTTATCTCAAGATGAACCCAAGAACATTAAGGAAGTCTTAAATGATGATGCTTGGATTATGGCTATGCAAGAAGAACTAAATCATTTGAAAGAAGTCAAGTATGGAAACTACTACCTAAACTCAAAGAACATTCAAACATAGGAACTAAATGGGTCTTTAGAAATAAGAAGGATGAAAATGTGGTAGTTGTTAGAAACAAAGTTAGGTTAGTAACACAAGGTTATAATCAAGAAGAAGGTATCGATTATGAAGAAACCTTTGCACCAGTAGCAAGAATGGAAGCAATGAGGATGCTCCTAACCTATGCAGCCCATAAGGATTTTAAACAATATCAAATGGATGTAAAAAGTGTGTTCTTAAACGGATATATAAATGAAGAAGTTTGTGTTAAACAACCTCCCGATTTTGAAGACACGAAAAATCTCAATCATGTATACAAGTTAACAAAAGTTTTGTATGGTTTGAAACAAGCTCCTAGAGTTTGGTATGAAAGACTAAGCAAATTTTTACTCAAAAATGATTTTTCAAGAGGAAAGATAGATAGCACTCTATTCATTAAAACTAAAAATAAAGAAATGCTAATAGTACATGTAACGCCCTAGACCCGCCACGTGGGGCCCGAAGTATTAAGGGATCGACACACGTCCCCGATACCAATGACACAGCGAAAATAATAATAAAATAACCTTGACAAAATATACCAGAGTTCTATATTTAAACATCAACAGACTCATAACATATAGTCATGTACTTTAGGTTACAAATATGGACAAAATATAAAGAAACATAAAACTAAATAGGTTTGTTCCAATTCCACTCACAAAACTACCCCGCCTTGGAGTTACCTAAGCTCGATCACCTGGATAACCTGAAAAGATTTAACATATGTCGGGGTAAGACACCTCTCAGTAAGGAAGAAATAATTTATAATAGTGTGTGGCTGAAGTATTTATAATACAATTTAAAATATCCATCTCAGGTGTACACACAGTTTACAAGAAGCCAGATAACATGCCCATAATCGCACAGGATCAACATCCTTATCGTCCAAACACCTACTCATAACCAAACAGTATTTTAATGTTAGTTTCTGAGAATAGGGAAATTTACCCACCCATACAAGTAGGTTCCCTCTACTCTAGTGCTAACACCAGGGCACTCACCTTTTTCACTAAGCCCTCGGATTATGTATTCAGGTAAAGACACTGAGAATGGGGAAGATCACCCGCTCATACAAGTGGCTTCCCTCTACCCTGGTATCCATAAATAACTACTAGAGTACTCACCATCCTCAACAAGCTCTCGGGTGGAAAAATCTACTTTACCCAAAATACTTAATTAATTAATAGTTGTACACAGCCAACACAATCGCTTTCCCACAAAATTTCACGCATACACCCATATCATAATCAATCCACACAAGATCAAATCACACAGTATCAATGTCCACACAGGATTAATTAAATCACACAGCATCAACGTCCACACAGGATTGATCAAATCACACAGCTTCGACATCTACACAGGAGTGGTCCACACAGGACTAATCAAATCACATAGCATCAACGTCCACACAGGACTGGTCCACACAGGACTAATCAAATCACACAGCATCAACGTCCACACAGGACTGGTCCACATAGGACTAATCAAATCACACAACCCACAAAACAGTACTCTGTTCATAGTAAATAGGTAAACAACCTCCTCATGCCACTGCCAATGTTTACCTCCCAATATAATTGTCCATATAACGACCTCCTCATACCACTGCCAACGTTATATGACGGTTATACCAGGTACGATATAACAACCTCCTCATACCACTGCCAACGCTATATCATAATTTACATGAACCAGAACATAAATCAACCACAAACCAATCATGCCACACATCCAAAATTCTACCACAGTATACACAACTTCAATATCCACAATCAATCAGTATATTCAACCAGACAGATTTCACAGCCAAACAAATATTTGCAGTCTCGATAATTCCTCATTCCACATAAATCACAATCATTTAATTAGCAAAAATGGTTTCAACCACGAATTTTCCCAATATAATTTATCTACCGAAAACATTATTTTCCATACCGGCAAAGTTTAGAAAATTTTACCTGTATGTATATAAGAATTAATACTCGAAACTAGTCATTTATAATTATGAAAAAGCTATCATAAAATATTTTCCCTTAACTAATTCTTGAAATCCTCCTAAAATAACCAGTCCTGCACCCGCAAGGTTCCCTGTTCAATGCCCTGAAAACCACATCTTTCATAACTAAATTTCAGTATTTCTTCGCATATAATATTTCCTTCAACTAGGGTAAAGCCAAATTTTACATAAAAAGTCTTACCTTAAATCTAGGATGAATTCCTAACTAGTCCCACCGACGATCCACTCCAGCAGATTTGTAGAGAACTCTTCCAAGAGTGTCGTGGTGGCCTTAGATTGTTGAACCGACGGAAATCCAGCCCGAAATCGAAGAGGGAAGGTGGTAATGCTGAATTTCTAGAGAGAGAAGGGGAACATGCAAAATTTTCGTGCTAGAATGAAAGAATTCCACTTTTTATACACAGGGATTCGTCGACGAGTCCTGTACAAAATTTGGCGACAAGATAGTGAACTCGTCAACGAATTTCAATTCGTGAAAAACCCCCTCTTGGTAATTCCTCGTCGACGAGACACGTATCCTCGTCGACGAGCTAAGAAGAACATTCGTCGACGAGACCAATCCGTTCGTCAACGAACGATTGCTGCCACCTTTTTGAATTGTTCTTCCTTCCCTTTCTATCTTCTTTATTATCTTAAATTATTTTAAAAATTACCTGGGTTGTTACATTCTCCCCCTCTTAAAATAATTTTGTCCCCGAAATTCGTTAGTCACCCTTTTACACACCATTAAGCTAATTATCCACATTCACAACTTCCAAACAACTCTAACATGTGCAATATCAAATCATGCAAAGTCAAACAACATTAACGCACATACTAATATGAATATATTACACATAAGCATATTACCTGAGCCTTTAGTGTTGCCCTCTTCAGGCATACCCAACATGTAGACATGCGTCGGGCCTTCGCCGCCGCGAGGCGTCAGATTGTTCCTTTGATTATGGTTCTAGTTCAGGGCTGGTGCATTATTTGGCGGTTCTCGACATTCTCGAGCTATGTGATCCTATTTGCTGCACATGTAGCATATAACACTCCTGCCTCGGCATTCCCCCCAATGCCGCTGATTACACCTAGGCCAGTGGGGACGTGACGAATCACCCTATCATCCCTGATCCTTTCTCTTTAGCCCCTGGCCCAAAACATCTCTATCTCCCCTCCACGACCCTTGCCTGACATTTGATTGGGATCGTGGCGATGCAGGCCTCTTCCTTCGTTTTGATGCCTCTGTACCCCTCTGCAGACTTAACTCTGCCACCGTAGCTTTCCCCACCAACTCCGTGAAATCATGAATCTGCAAACATGCCATATGCTCGTGAATTCTCTGATTCAAACCCCTCTCAAACCACCTCGCCTTCTGATATTCATCTGGAACCACAGAAGGTGTAAAACGAGACAACTCTAGGAATCTAACAGTGTACTGCTGAACTGTGAGGCGCCCCTGAGTCAAGCTGAAAAATTGTTCCGCCTTTGCATTTCTGGTGGTGGCAGGAAAATATCGATCGTAAAAGACTTGCTTGAAGCAAACCCAAGTCATTGCTATAGGCACCGCTCGTTGTTCCTTTAATATTTTCATTGTATGCCACCATCATTCAACTTCACCAGCTAGTTTGAAGGTGGCAAAAGGACCTTCTGCTCCTTAGTACAATTCAACATAGCAAGAATTTTCTCCATTTCTTGCATCCACATCTCAGCCTTTATTGGATCAGTGCCACCCTCAAAAGATGAGGGTTTTAAACGAGTGAACTGATCAATGGTGCAACCCTAGTGCAATGGTGGATAGCTTGTTCCCCCAAAATATCGTCTCATTTCTTCCCTAACCTAAGAGCTATTCCTTGTAACAGCTGAGAGGTGTCAACCTCGTCCCCGCTGGAAGCTCCCATTTCACTTCCTCCTACTTCATCCATGCCCTTGCCTCTAGGATCCATCCCTGAATATAAATGTACAACAAAGGCAATTTTAGAATCTCCACATCTTTATATATATTTAACATACACATCACAATAGAAACCCAAATTAATATCCATATCCTCAATTAAATATCCAACATCCATTTATCCATAATCATCTGAACTTCCAATATTTAGATTCCGAATCTCGGTTTCACAACTCGGAAATATCACCGTCAATGGATTTACCGTGGTTTTCTGAAACCATTGACTGATTCAAAAAATCATAGAAGTCCGTCAAGGGATTTCTGCCTCCGAATTACGACACAACCTCAAACTCCTGTCAATACTCTATTCTACCTATTCCTACCCTTATTCAAATCAAACCTATACTCTGGTAATAATTCTCCTAAAGTACGCAAGATCGTTATGCTCTGATACCAACTATAACACCTCGGACCCGCCACGTGGGGCGTGGAGTGTTAAGGGATCGACACACGTCCCCGATACCAATAACGCAGCGAAAATAATAATAAAATAACCTCGACAAAATATACCAAAGTTCTATATTTAAACATCAACAGACTCATAACATATGGTCATATACTTTAGGTTACAAATATGGTCAAAATATAAAGAAACATAAAACTAAATAAGTCCATTTCAATACCACTCACAAAACTACCCTGCCCTGGAGCTACCTAAGCTCGATCACCTGGATAACCTGAAAAGATTTAACATATGTCGGGGTGAGACACCTCTTAGTAAGGAAGAAATAGTTTATAATAGTGTGTGGTTGAAGTGTTTATAATACAATTTAAAATATTCATCTCAAGTGTACACACAGTTCACAAGAAGCCAGATAACATGCCCATAATCGCATAGGATCAACGTCCTTATCATCCAAACACCTACTTATAACCAAACAATATTTTAATGTTAGTTTCCGAGAATAGGGAAATCTACCCGCCATACAAGTAGGTCCCCTCTGGTCTAGTGCTAACACCAGGGCACTCACCTTTCTCAGTAAGTCATCGGGTTATGTATTCAGATAAAGACACCGAGAATGGGGAAGATCACCAGCCCATACAAGTGGCTTCTCTCTACTCTGGTATCCATAAATAACTAGCAGAGTACTCGCCTTCCTCAGCAAGCTCTCAAGTGGAATAATCTACTTTACCTAAAATTAATAGTTGTACACAACCAACATAATCACTTTCCCACAGAATTTCACACATACACCCATATCATAATCAATCCACACAAGATCAAATCACACAATATCAACGTCCACATAGGATTGGTCCACACAGAACTAATCAAATCACACAGTTTCAACGTCCACACAGGATTGGTCCACACAGAACTAATCAAATCACACAGTTTCAACGTCCACACAGGACTGGTCCATATAGGACTAATCAAATCACACAGCTTCAACGTCCACACATGAGTGGTCCATACAGGACTAATCAAATCATATAGCATCAACGTCCACATAGGACTAATCAAATCACACAGGCCACAAAATAGTACTCCATTCATAGTAAATAGGTAAACAACCTCCTCATACCACTGTCAATGTTTACCTCCCAATATAATCGTCCATATAACGACCTCCTCATACCATTGCCAACATTATGACGGTTATACCAGGTATGATATAACGACCTCCTCATACCACTGCCAACGCTATATCACAATTTATATGAACCACAACATAAGTCAACCACAAACCAATCATGCCACACATCCAAAATTCTAGCATAGTATACACAACTTCAATATCCACAATCAATCGGTAAATTCAACCAAACAGATTTCACAGCCAAACAATATTTGTAGTCTCGATAATTCCTCATTCCACATAAATCACAATCATTTAATTAGCAAAAATGGTTTCAACCACGCGAATTTTCCCAATATAATTTATCTACCGAAAACATTATTTTTCATACCAGCAAAGTTTAGAAAATTATACTTGTGTTTATATAAGAATTCATACTCGAAACTAGTCGTTTATAATTATGAAAAAGTTATCATAAAATATTTCCTCTTACCTAATTCTTGAAAAGCCTCCTAAAATAATCAGTCCTACACCCGCAGGGTTCCTCGTTCAACGCCCTGAAAACCACATCTCTCATAACTAAACTTCAGTATTTCTTTACATATAATATTTCCTACAACTAGGGTAAAGCCAAATTTTACATAAAAAGTCTTACCTTAAATCTGGGATGAATTCCTAACTAGTCCCACTAATGATCCACTCTAGTAGATTTGTAGAGAACTCTTCTAGGAGTGTCGTGGTGGCCTCAGATTGTCGAACTGGAGAAAATCTGGCCCGAAATCGAAGAGGGAAGGTGGTAGTGCCGAATTTCTAGAGAGAGAAGGGGTTCATGCAAAATTTTGCCGCTGGAATGAAAGAATTCCATTTTTCATACACAGGGATTCGTCGACAAGACACGTTGATTCGTCGACAAGTCTTGTACAAAATTCGGTGACAAGATAGTGAACTCGTCAACAAATTTCAATTCGTGAAAAACCCCCTCTCGGTAATTCCTCGTCGACGAGACACGTACCCTCATCGACGAGCTAAAAAGAACATTCGTCGACAAGACCAATCCGTTCGTCGACGAACGATTGCTGCCACCTTTTTGAATTTGTTTTTCCTTCCCTTTCTATCTTCTTTATTATCTTAAATTGTTTTAAAAATTACCCAGGTTGTTACAATACAAATCTATGTTGATGATACTATATTCGATGCAACACATGAAGAATTATGTAAAGAATTTGCTACATGTATGCAAATAGAATTTGAAATGAGTATGATAGGAGAGTTGAATTACTTCCTAGGGTTACAAATTGAACAAGCTAAAAATGGAACATTCATAAATCAAGCTAAATATATTAAGGATATGTTGAAAAAGTTTGATATGGAAGAAAGCAAACCCATAAGAACTCCCATGAGCACTTCAACAAGCCTTGACAAAGATGAAAAAGGAAAACAAGTAGACACTAAACATTACCAAGGAATGATAGGAAGCCTATTATATTTCATTATAACAGCCCTCAGGTGCCTACCGCTTCTCCTCTCACTCTAAATCCTCTCATTCCTCCTCTTATTCAAGCCTATTTCTCCTCCAAATCCATTCAAAATCAGGATCCAAACCCAAAACCTACATCATCCTCACCAAATTCCTTGGGTTTCTCAGATTCAAATCTCAAAGAAAATATGTCACAAACAAAATTGGTTGCAAACAAGGGTGCTTCCTCCTCCACACGCATCAACAACGATGAAGTAGAAAAATGATTAGTAACTCCTTAAGCCAAAATTCTCTATATAAATCAAATCGCTTCATTGGAACCAATTCTAGGCAAAGTAATCAATGTTATATTTTTCAATTCTGATTTTCCTAAAATCTTATAGCTTTTTAAAGAAATTGGATGGGAAATATTTATCACATATCAAGCCAAAGGTTATTATCCAAACTTGGTAAGGATCTTTTATGCTAACATGGAGAAACAAGATGATGGGTTAAAAACGAATCTCCTAGGGCAGAGTATCCACCTCACTCCCATATCTTTAAGAAAAATCCTTCGTGTTAAACCAGGAGATTTCAAAGTTTAAATTGTTGAAAAACAATGGGTAATGGCCCAAGGATTCACCCCAGAGGCATTCTTACCTCTTGTAATGACTAATACACCTACTTATTTTTGGAAATCCACCCATCTACAAACAACTCAATCTTCAAGCCATAATTTTGCATAAACTGATTACATATAATATCCTACCACGATCAGGTTCACATGATGATGTTTCCTTTCTAGATTGTTTCATCATATGGTGTATTTTGAAAGGGAAAAAGCTGGATCTTCCTAGTCTTCTCATCAAATGGATTAATATGAAAGTTGACACTTCTCGCATTATTCTATCATATGCTGGGATATTGAATATGGTGTTTGCAAATTTGACATCCTCACACCATCTTTCAACTTCATTAGAAAAACCCATTACGACATATTTTCTAACATAATTCTTAAACGCATGGGTTATAAGAAAACCACTTAAGGATGGTTTCACAAGGGTCATCGACACCCGACTTCTACACCTCCACCTCAGCCTTCTATGCCAGCTACTTCAGCACAACCAGACCCAGATGCTCCCTCTTGGTTTCTACCATTTTACACTCACTATATGAACTTCAGCAATGGGATGCAATTTGATCTTGGTACTCTTCAGGAGAAGGTTTCCACTGTGGAAACTCACTGCTCCACTCTTACTCAATGGGTTGATAAAATTGAAAAGCATTTGGCTAGCTCTTCTAAAGGTACGACACCGATGGATATCAGCTCCGTTCCATCTAGTAACAATGAATCTACTAGAAATTCTGAGAAACAAAAAGATGAAGATGATGGAAGTGGATCCAATGAAGATTCTGAATGATGTGCTTGATCCTTGTGATGTTTGGATATCTTATCTTATGTATTAGTACTTAATATTTCTATGTATTTCACCGGACAACATTTTTTTGTTTGTAAGAACTTAAGTACTTTGTAGTTCAAAACTTCATTATGTTTTATGATGAATCACCCTCTTTCCCCTTTTTTGATTGATGTCCAAAGGGGGAAAGTGTTTGAGGAAGAGCAAAAAGAAACATGTGCTTGTGCTTGATGCATATGCTTGATACTTGATGATACTTGATGCATATATTTGATGCTTGATACTTGATGCATATGTTTGATGTTTGATACTAGATAAATATGAATGTACTTTATGCTTGAAAACTCTATGCTTATTGAAAATGGGAGCAATGAATATTGTAAAAGGGGAGTACTTTAAACAGTATTTTCTCATTTTTGCTCTAAATTTGTCATCATCAAAAAGGAAAAAATTATTGGCCTAACAAGACTTACAATTCTTATTTTGATGATAACAAATCAAGATAAGTTTGATATGATTTTCAAGTTAAACTGTTTCAGGAAGCAGGCAAAGCTCAAGTATTTCAAAGCCAAACTCAAAGGTCAATAAAGCTCATGATAGACATACTGCATAAAAGCTTGAAGAAAGAAAGTTGATTGAAAGCTCAAAGATGATATACGATCATGGAAAAGCAAGGATTTACATGAAGATCAAAAGATTAGAGTTTTAAGGATGTCTCTATGTAAGTACTTCATGTAAACTTGAATATAAATTGAATTAAAGCTCTTACAAATAAAAAGAAACTAAGAAACATATTTTTAAAAGACCTTCAAATATGTTTTTTTTTTAAATCAAAATGATAAAAGGTCTCAAAGGAAGAAAGTTTTTAAAGTAAAAAAGGAAGTTTCTGAGAGCCAGGTGATTGCCCAATATAGGCAGTAGACTGCCAAAAATAAAGGGAATTAAACTTGAGAGGTAGTAGGGTCCCAAGAAGCTACCTAAACCCTATCAGACGCCTGAGTGGTCAAGCTAGGCGACTGCCATCCTTCTAAATATATAGTTTTGACTATGGCAGGCGATTGCCAGGTCGTGGCAGGTGACTGCCACTCGAACAGATTTTTAAAAACTCAACGGGGAGATTTTTTAAATGGATTTCTTGAGTTCTACTCTTTTTGAAAACTTGATGTTTACTCTAAGTAAACTTGGGGGGTAAGGAATTATCTTTTAAAAATCTATAAATAGCCCTAAGCTACAATAATTTTATTTACCAAAAAATTTTCCAGCAATCAAAGTACTCTCAAAGCTCTCAATCTTTCTTGTGCTTATCCTACGTTCACTACTGAATTACTATTGATCCCAACTCCGAATTTGAGTTTTCAAAGTCTGAATCTTTCAATACACAGAAGATATATTCGGTGATCTAAATTCAATTGAGCTTCAATCTCTTTATGTTGATTTACGTAGAAGTATATTTGTGTTGAATATTGTATTAACCAGCTCTGTTGTGAGAGTGTCTCTGTACTATTAGTGACGAATTTTTGATTCGTCAACTATTAGTGACGAATCTAAAAACCCTCACTAATACTCCACTATTAGTGACGAATTTGAGCAGAGCCAGTGTAGAATTTATAGTGATGATATTAGGGTTTTAGTCACGGTTGTAATTCGTCACTAATAATATATTATTAGTGACGAATATAAAATTTATCACTAATAGTTAGTAGTAACTGCAAATATAACAGCTAATTTAAAACCGTCACTAATACTATTAGTGACGAATTTATAAGTATTAGTGTCACACCCCGAACCCGCAGGTGGCTCCCAGGTGTGAATAAAATAACCTAACCTATCTATGTATCAATTTAAAACATACATGATATGATACAAAAGAGGGTCCGACCCCGTGGGGTGAACGGATGCCCGCATACATACACACAATCCTCTATACTCATCCAAAATACACAGTGAATACGGTCTTTTATACATAAATAGTATCATACCAGAGTCTATACAAACTAGGACATACATTCCCATAATTACAACAAATCGGGCAATATTCCTTTGATGTTTAGCTTTCACCTGCTGACATGTCAAACACTGTTCCACAAATCGGGCAATGTCCCTCTTCATACCACTCCACCAGAAGGACTCGGGAAAATCCCGATACATCTTCGTACTACTCGAATGTACCGTATATAGAGAATGATGCGCTTCCTCCAGAATCGTCTTTCTGATCTCATTGTCATTTGGAACACACAGTCTGGTCCCTAATCTCAACACACCTCGGTCAGAGATGTTAAAATCCGCAGCCAAACCCTGCTGCACTTTTTCCACAATCTCAGCTAACTCTGCATCATTAGCCTGCGCGGCTTTAATGCGCTCAAACAAAGTCGGTTGGATTACCAAGCTAGCAATGAAAGTCTGATGATCACTAGACGCCATTTCCACGCCAAGGCTTTCCAGATCCCACCTGACATGATGCCGAGCTACAACTGCAGATACTGTTGCATGTTCTGACTTCCAACTCAACGCATCTGCTACCACATTAGCCTTTCCCGGGTGATAACTAATCGTGCAATCGTAGCCCTTAATCAACTCTAGCCACCGCCTCTTCCTCATATTCAGCTCGTTCTCCGTGAAAAAGTACCTGAGGCTTTTGTGGTCAGTGAAAATCTCACACTGAACACCGTACAAGTAGTGTCTCCAGATTTTTAGGGCATAAACAACAGCAGCTAACTTTAAATCATGTGTAGGGTAATTCTTCTCATACTCCTTAAGTTTTCGAGAAGCATAAGCTACCACCTTACCCTGTTGTATAAGCACACATCCCAAACCTTTCAGGGACATGTCGCCATAAATTACAAACTTCTCATTCCCCGAAGGAATGGTCAATGCTGGAACAGTAACCAGCCGGTGCTTCAACTCGAGAAAACACTGCTCACAATCACTAGTCCAGTCAAACTTCACTCCCTTCTTAGTCAATCATGTCAGAGGTCCAGACAATTTATAGAATCCCTCCACGAACCGACGATAGTAACCCGCCAGTCTTAGAAAACTCCGAACCTCCTACACACTCTTCGGTGTAGCCTAGTCGACCACAGCTTCGATCTTGCTAGGATCAACAGAGATACCGCCCTTAGACACCATATGGCCTAAGAACGCAACCTGATTTAACCATAACTCACACTTTTTCAACTTAGCGTATAACTTCTTTCCCCGCAGAATATGTAACACTAACCTCAAATGGTACTCATGCTCTTCCGAACTCTTCGAATATACCAGAATATCGTCAATGAACACCACTATGAACTGATCCAAGTACTCATGAAATACACTGTTCATCAGATCCATAAACACTGCCAGTGCTTTGGTCAGCCCAAACAGCATAACCACGAACTCATAGTGGTCGTATCTAGTTCGGAAAGCTGTCTTCGCTACATCCTCCGCTCTAACCCTCACCTGATGATATCCTGACCGCAAGTCGATCTTCGAAAAGGCCCGTGTGCCCTGCAACTGGTCAAAAAGATCATCTATATGAGGCAAAGGGTAACGGTTCTTCACCGTCACTTTGTTGATCTCACGGTAGTCAATGCACATATGCATCGATCCGTCCTTCTTCTTCACAAATAATATTGGAGCTACCCAGGGCGAAACACTAGGTCGAATGAATCCCCTTTCCAGTAATTCCTGTAATTGCTCCTTCAATTCTCGAAGTTCTGCTGGAGCCATCCGGTACGGAGCTTTCGAAATCGGTGCCTTGCCAAGCAGCAATTCTATCGCAAACTCCACCTCACAATCCGGAGGTAAACCGGGTAAATCATCTGGAAATACATCTGGGAATTCGGTAACTACCCGAATGTCCTCGAGTCTCAACTCATCCTGTGGGGGTTCCTTTACGCAAGCTAGGTACCCCTGACAACCATCCAAGAGCAACCTCCTCGCCTGTAATGCTGATAGAATTTGTGGCACCGAACGCACACATGATCCTACGAACTCATACTCCTGCTGCCTAAGAGGTCTAAACACCACTACCTTCTTACGACAATCAATCATTGCATAGCTGGAGAACAACCAATTCATTCCCAGTATGACGTCGAAACCCGACATGTCGTATACTACAAAATTCGTTGGTAGTAGTCTCTCCTGAATCACCACTGGGCAGTTTCCTAACATCTTACTACAAATCGTTACACTCCAAGTCGGCATAGTCACAGACAGCATTTCATTCATCACACAGGTTTTTGCCCCACACAAGTTCACAAAACTAGCAGATATGAACGAATGGGTTGCCCCTGAATCAAATAAAACAACAACTCTATTCAAAAGCAATAACATGGTACCTATCACCACGTTCCTAGCGTGTTCCGCATCTACTGGAGTAAGTGAATATACTCTTGTCGGAGCCGTGGTTGCCTGGTAGTTCCCTCGAGGCATCTGATTACTCCCACGGTTCTGGCTCTGTGCAGGCATAATCCTCCTCTGTTCCTGACAACTCTTCGCCATGTGGCCTGACTTGCCACAGTTGTAGCAAACACCCCAGAATGGCCGACACTTGCCATCATGCCATTTATGGCACTTGGCGCACGATGCGGAGGATGGATCCCCCTGCACAATCGGCCCCTCGATATTTCGTCAATAACCAGAGTTGTAGTTCTTCTTCTTCCACTGTCCCTGCCGAAGACCACTCTGAGGACCAGAAGATACTGGTCTCTTCCCCTAATTCTGTAGTACTTCATCTCCCCGAAGATCGGTCTCAACTATGATGGCTTTATCCACCAGGATAAAGAACTCACGGATCTACAGCATCCCCACAAGACAGCGGATGTCTTTCCTCAAACCCCTCTCGAACCTCCGCGACTTCTTATGCTCATTTAGAACCAAGTACGGTGAAAATCGAGACAACTCGATAAATCTGGCAGCATACTTCTGCACCATAAAAATCCCCTGTATCAGGCCCGAAAACTCGTCGGCCTTTGCATCCCAAGTCGAGACCAGAAAGTATCTCTCGAAAAATACCTCCTTGAAGCGGCCCCACGTCATACCAGATGGACCAACTCTCTGCCTCTCCAGCAGGCTCACTACTGTCCACCATCACCCTACCTCCTCAGTCAACTGGAAGGTAGCGTACAAGACCTTCTGCTTCTCTGTGCAGTGGAGGACTTCCAAAATCCTCTCGGTCTTCTCGACCCAATCCTCCGCTACTATCGGATTAGGTCCTCCCGTAAATGTTGGAGGGTGCATGCGTGTGAACCTTTCGATGGTACACCCCGCATCCGTAGGAGAGCTCTCACGTCTCCTAACACTCCATCCTATCTCTTGGATCACCTTTCTCACCAAACCACGAGACACAAAAGGAGACTCATCACTTGCCGTCTCCTCGGAGCCACTCTCCAAGTTATTATCCTTGGGCTCCATTCTGAAAACAAAATAGGAATCGGTCAGAATTCCTATATCGTACACAATTAACACAATCATAAACCTAATCATATTAACTATTACTCTTACAGATCTAAGCCTGTCCCGTCACACTGACACGAAAGTCATCAATGGTCTGCCCTGCCTTTACTGGAATCGTCATCCCAGGAAAAACACAGAATACCCCCGACAAATCCTGGTCTAGCAACAGAACAATCCTCAACCAACACTACCCATTTCCTACATCCTATACTCTGGTATGTTCACATCAATACTCCTAACCAAGTTTACAAGACCTAACAACCTGGTTAGCTCTGATACCAAGATGTCACGCCCCGAACCCGCAGGTGGGTCCCAGGTGTGAAGAAAGTAACCTAACCTATCTCTGAATCAATTTAAAACATACATGATACGATACAAAAGAGGGTCCGACCCCGTGGGGTGAACAGATGCCCACATACATACACACAATCCTCTATACTCATCCAAAATACGCAGCAAAATACAGTCTTTATACATAAACAGTATCATACCAGAGTCTATACAAACTAGGACATACATTCCCATAATTACAACACATATCCCAGATGTCTACAAAACTATCCTAACAACCTGGATACCAAAACTCATACCTAAAAGGTACTAGCAGTAGCTACGACACCCCTTGCTTCCGGACGCTAAGATGCTACTTATCGCTACCTGAAGGACCTAAAAAACATTGTACGTATATTCAGGGTGAGACACCTCTCAGTAAGGAAGAAAAATAGTTTATATCAGTATGTGGCATACCAATGTCATTTTGCATACTTCATAACACTATACATACGATACAGTTTGAAACAATTCATACAGTTTCATACAATTCCATACAGTTCCAATATTTTCAGAAAACCATTCCAGTTCATACGATACCCAAAACATACATACATACATACATACATACGGTCAATTTCGTCACACTAGTTCGCAACTACAGAAGGTCACCTTGTCTCATAGCGATTACATTGCTACATACGCAATTACGCTGCGACGCCCGAGGCCCAATAGTGATTACATCGCTCCATACTCAACTACACAAGGTCACTTAGTCTCACATCGATTACATTGCTACATACGCAACTACAATGCGACGACTCAAGCCCAATAGTGATTACATTACTACATACGCAACTACACAAGGTCACCTAGTCTCACAGAAATTACATTGCTACACATGCAACTACGAAGCGACGAATCAAGCCCACAATGATTACATAACCACATACGCAACTACACAAGGTCACCCAGTCTCACCACGATTACATTGCCACATGCACAACTACGCTGCGACGATCATGGCCCACTGTGATTACATTGCTACATACGGTGTAGAACACACCCTTCGGTGACTAGTCGAAACATACTGGTGATATTTCACACCCCGGATATAGAGCCGGCCACTCTTGCCCATGGTAGTTAATCGATACATGGCTGTTTTACAAATCCCTAGAATCATTTTGGAACTCACGTTCCTATACATTTCAGCGTACGGTAATAAGCCGCCACATAACTGTTTTACAAATATCTAGAACAAATACATACAACCATACATACCACACTTATTTGGTTTACGGAAAATCATATCATTTACAATTTCAAGTATACAGTTTATGCAAATATGGATTACGGTCACCTCAATAATACAGTTTTAACGCAACCAATAGTTTTCCAAACAAAGTAAAGATGATACCCGAAATCCCCAATTTTTCACGAAAACTGTAACCCAAAAATCTCGTATTTTACCCGATAGATTTTTTCAAATAAGAAACCAAAACATACATACGATCATAGCCTACAAGCTTACCGATCCCAATTTCGAAAATGAACTAATATAGACAGGACCCCCTTACCTTAACCCAAACTCCAATTACAAACTCTACGGTCCCCAAAACTACGAACCCAGACTCTAAAACCTACAAACCACAGTACAGTACATGCTTACAATCCGTACTATTACACATATACTAAATCAGAAACGAAAACCGAGCATTACCTCGATTTTAGCTCAAAACTCGAGATCGCTCGAAACGAGAATTCGATCCGCTAGAAACGTAGAAAGTCCTTCACTAATCCTCGCAGTAACTTTGGATTTGCGATTCAGGTGATAGACGGCGAAGCGATCGAGGAGAGAAAGAGAGAGAGAGAGAGAGAGAGAGAGAGAGCTTCAAATCCTAGAGAGAGAGGAAAACCATAACTTAGCCAAGAAGAAACTACAAATATCCTTATAAAGACCTTTGACCCGAGGGGATTCATCGACGAATTGAGGTCCTCGTTGACGAATTCTTCACTAGCCTCGTCGATGAATCGGCAGCCTCGTCGACGAGCCAAATATTTCCCATTTTTCCTGAACCCCTCGGCATTCACTCGTCGACGAGTTTCTAAATTTCATCGATGAATTATGGCCTCGTCGAAGAATTCTGTGCAAATTCCATTTTTACCCCTCTTTTACACAATTAACCCCTATATCATGGTTCGGGTTCTTACAATTAGTGACGGATTTGATCCTTCACTAATACCCTGATTTTTTGTAGTGTATGTATATTTGGTTGTGTGGATGAGTTCGTAAATAAGAGATTACAAATTTTGAGGATGAAATTTTTGTAAGGAGAGGAGGTTGTAAGAACCTGACTCGTAAGAAAAGGAATAAATAAATAAGAAAATGGTAAAACAGTAATTTGAGCAGACTTCGTCAACGAAGCCAGTGTTTTCGTCAACAAAGGCTCTTCTATTGTTCGGCGACGAAATGCAGAGGTTCGTCAACGAGGAGAAGCCGAGAGATTTTAGGAAATCCTGAAATCTCAAGCTCGTCGACGAGGCCACCACGTCGTCAACGAACTCCCTTCATTGACTCATCGACGAAGACGCCGCCTCGTCGATGAGGTTAACTGGGTCAAAGGTGCTATAAATATCCTTCGGGGTTGGTTTGAAGCTAAGTTATCAAAATTCTCCCTCTCTCTTTCTCTAGAACTCAAAGCTCCACACACTCTCTCTCTCTCTAGATTTCTTCATCGTTCGTTGTTAGAATCGACAATCCGACGTTACTGGGGGAAAGGGGGCATGAGGTTGCAACTCTGGTTTCCTTGAAAAACTATGGATATATTGTTCAGTATATTGTGTTATGGAGATGGTCATGCCTTGACTTATTTTAAACTGTATTTTGAAAATCATGATTTTGTGATTACCAAATAAGTGTTGAATGAATTGTTATATGAATATGCATTGAGTTGTCATTTGCTGAAATGAGATATAGGAACGTGTGTTCTGAATTGTTCCAAGTTGTGAAAGAGTGTCCGACTCTATATCCAAGGGTATGAAATACCACCTTCCAGTGGCAACAGTGTCCGGCTCTATATCCGAGGGTGTGAAATATCGCTTCTTACTGGTTAATCACCAAAGGGTGTGGATCCACCAGCTGTAGCGGTATGATGCCATGGGAGCCTGGGGCTACACCATGTGCTAGGGACACCGTGTAATTTGGGCCGGCTTCGTGCCGAAGGGTCTGACGACATCGGGTTGATTGATCATGTGTGTGTTAAGAACTATACTAGAAGTGTTTTGTGGAAATACTGGGAACTGAACTGTGTATGTTTTATGTCATGATAACACTCATATGCCACACACCGATATAACCTAATTCTGCCTTACTGAGATGTGTCTCACCTCTATTGTACGTACATGTTTTCATGTCCTTCGAGTAACCAGAACTAGCGTCCTAGTGTTGGAAGCGTGGTGGTCGGTTTACTGCATAGAGTACGTGTGTAAGTACTTGGACTATAACAGGGTTTTCGTTTTAGGTATTGTTGGCACCCTGGGTAATGTTTTGTAATATGGAGCGTAGACTCTGTTTGTATAGACTCTGGTATGGTACAATGTATATATGGAATGAACTTTTCCATTGCGTATATGTCGTGTGTGTGAATGTGTATAGGGTGTATGGGAACCCCATGGGGTCGGACCCTCATTCATTATAGTATCATGTGTGTTTTGTATGATACAATGACAAGTTAGGTTACTAAAATCACACTTGGGATCCATTGCTGGATTTGGGGTGTGACATAATGTGGTAGCTGATGTGTTGAATCAGAAGTCGGAGCATGCATCAATATCTGCAATAGTAGGTCAGCATCATATCAGATGGGATCTGGAGAGTCTTGGCATGGAGTTGGTGGATGGTAATCATCAGGCTTTCATTGCTAGTTTGGTGATCCAACCGACATTATTAGAGAAGATTAAAGTCACGCAGACTAATGATGTGGAGTTAGTCGAGGTTGTAGAGAAGGTGCAACAGGGTCTGGCTGCATATTTTAACATCTCCGAGGGAGGTGTATTGAGGTTTGGGGACAGATTTTGCGTTCCAAACGACGAGGGGATAAGAGGGACGATTCTGGATTAGGCACATCATTCTTTGTATATGGTACATCCATGCAGCACAAAGATTTATCGGGATTTGTATGAATCTTTCGGGTGAAGTGGCATGAAAAGAGAGATTGCTCAATTTGTGGAGCAATGGCTAACGTGTTAGTAGGTAAAGGCTAAACATAAGAGGTCGGCAGGGTCGTTGCAGCCATTGAGCATCCTGGAGTGGAAATAGGAACACATCTCCATGGACTTCGTCACTGGGTTACCACCAACAGTTCACGGGTAGAACGTAATCTGGGTAATCATGGACAGGTTGACTAAATCTACTCATTTTGTACCGATGAAGATTAGCTACTCCTTGAGTAGACTAGCAGATCTATACGTGCAGGAGATAGTCAAAATGCACGTGGTACCAGTGTCCATTGTTTTAGATCAATACCCGAGGTTCACTTCTCGATTCTAGAAGAGGAAGCACTGGGGATGAAGTGTACTTTCAATACAAAATTTCACCCCCAAACTAATGGATAATTAGAGAGGATGATACAGATCTTGGAGGATATGTTACAGGCTTGCGTGTTAGATTTCAGCGGTAGTTGAATTCAGTTTCTATCATTAGTGGAATTTGACTATAACAAAAGCTTCCAAGCTAGCATTGGTATGGCACTGTTTGAAGCATTGTATGGTCGGAGATGCAGATGTCCTCTATATTGGTATGAGGTCAATGAACTTTCTTCTGCGGCTCGTCGACAAGGACGTTGTCTCGTCGACAAGGCTGGCCAGGTCAACTTGGTTATAAATATCTGTTGGCTTTGCTTAAGAGTTAAGAAACCAAAATTCTCTCTCTCTAAAACTCAAACTCTCTCTCTCTTTAAGATTTCGAGTCGTTTGTTACCCAAATCAACGATCTGACGTTGCTACATGGATCATGAGGAGAATCTCTTTGAGGATAGAGGATTGGATCTTCGTTTTTAGGACTTTCGGGTTTTTACCCAAAATCGAGGTAAGCTTCGATTTCATTTTCGTTTCAGTATATATGTAGTAGTGAGAATTATAGTGAAGTATAGTTCTTTAATGTTTAGGTTTTGGTAACTCGATTCGTAGTTTTGGAGCTGTAGAGTTCAGGTTTTGGTATTTAGGGAAAGGTAAGGGGATTCTGTTTATATCAGTTATTTTTTAAATCTGAATTGGTAGAACTGTAGTTTACGATTCTACGTATGTTTTGGCTACTTATTTGGGAAAATCTATCAGGTGAAAATACGGGATTTTCAGGTTATAGTTTGGGGAAAATTGGGGGTTTCGGGTATCATCTCCATTTCTGTTTGAAAACGTATGCTTGTATAAACTATAGTATCGAGATGACCGTACTTGTATTTGTATTAAACAATATTTTCGAATTGAAAACGATATGATTTGTTGCGTACCTAAATAAGTGTGGAATGAACTGTTGTATTTAAAATGTTCTAGGTTTTGTGAAACATTTGTGACGGCTAATTAGCGTAAACTGAGAGGTATAGGAACATGAGTTCCAAAATGTTCCAGGTTTTGTGAAATTTCCATGTCTCGGCTAAATACCGTGGGCGAGAGTGTCCAGCTCTATATCTGAGGGTGTGAAATACCACCTGTATACCGGTTGGTCACTGATGGGTGTTTTGACACTGTATTAGCAACGATATCGCTATGAGGCTTCAGCTAATGCGAGGTTATCGGGTGCTCCGTGTAATGCGACCCGGCTTAGGCAGAAGAGTATGACAACACTGACCGTATGTTTGGTGAAATGTATACTGGAACTACATTGTGAAAATACTGGAACTGTATTATATTATATTTTATGTCGAAATAACACTTATGTGTCACACACTAATACAACTTGTTTCTTCCTTATTGAGAGGTGTCTCACCCCTATCATACAAATATTTTTCAAGTCCTTCGAGTAGCCGACACTAGCATCTTAGCGTATCAGGAGCGTGGTGGTTGGTAGGCTGTGTAGGAGTACTTGTGTAAGTACTGTTTTGGTTGGGTTGTCATTTTGGGTTATGTGGACACCCGTGGTATGTATCGTATTTTGGGAATTAGATCCTATTTTGTATAGACTCTGATATGGTTTTATAAATGTATTAAGTTGAATTATTCCGCTGCATATATGGTATATGTGATTGTGGATAGGATATACGTGAACCCTACAGGGTCGGACCCTTGCATTGTATGGTATTATGACAATTGTATGATACAGGGACAGGTTAGGTTTCTAATTCACACCCTGGGGCCCATTTCTGGGTTCGGGGCGAGACATATGAAGCCCTTAAGTTAATTACTTGGACCTAGATACCTTCTAAAATACTTGGAAAATATTTTTATAAGGTCAAAAGTTATTTCAAAAATATTAAAATTATTTTTGGAATAAAAAGCACCAAAACAGGATTCTCCAAATTCCCTTCTTTTTTCTATATCTGCATTGTTGTGCAATTTTTTCTCTATCAATGGGTATTTATCTTAAAAAGTGTTCAAGATGAAAGTTGTGAGACTTTCTCTTAGATTTCTTTTGATACCAAGAATGTCCAATTTGGGGTTGTACAAAAAAAGTTATAACCAAAATATTGAAGGGTGGTCAAAGCTGACAGTAGATTAGGCGACTGACCATATCTGATCAATTGACTGACAAGCAGACAAAACTAGGTCAGGTGACTGACCCATCAGGCCTAGTCGACTGACCCTATACTGTTTTCAAAATTATGCTAATTTAAAAGGCACAGGCAACTGACCTTTGGGTTCATGCAACTAACCTTCATAAATTTAAATTTAAAATAGCGTGGGAAGGTTTCCAAAAGTGTTTGCTTAGCCCCCAAACTTTGTAAAAACTTGAGGAATGCTCAATGCAACTTAGGGAATACGAAATACTAATTTTTCTATCTATAAATACATGTTAACCCAAGAATCAAACACAACAACAAAGATCAAAATCAGCTATTGATTAAACTTTTTCTCAATCAAAGTATTCTTGCTAAATATTTTCTGAAAGCTAAAGCTGAGTACTTGCTGATTTAAAAGCTCACAGTTCTTGTCCTCTACTTGAAATTTTCATTCTAAGAAAGAACCCGGTGATATACACTTGAGCTTCATCTTTCTATATTGATATTTGATTGAAGTATATTGTGATATTCAAATTGTATTAATCAGCTCTTTTGAGAATGTCACTGTACACAAAATTTTCTCTTGTTATTTTTGATGATTTAGAGTTGATTGAATCATTGGCTAACCGAGCGTGGGGTATCGCTTGAAGAGGAGGGCTCCATCCTACTTGAAGGAGTGTTTAAACTGTTTGCTCCGCCCGGTTAAGGGAGCGGTATAGTGAAATCCTTGGGTGGTTTACCTAAGGCAAGGACATAGGCAGGTATAGCCAAACCTTGTAAAATCTCTCTCTTAAACCTCTTTAATTTTCTGCATATATAAATTGCGTGGATGCTTACTTAATTTAAGGAAATTAATTTGTTATTGGGAATTGCGGAAACCTTAGAGGGAGTACGTTGATTGATAAATTTCAAAGTTTGCGGAAACCTTAAAGGGAGTACGTTGATTGATAAATATCAAAGCTCATTAACTTATTGATTAAATTCAACTAACTTATTTGATATCAAAATCTAAATTTTAGAAGCTTACTGAAATTTTTATTTTGTTTCATATTGTGAAATCAAGCTTACCTTGTTGATTGGATTGACATATTTAAAAGGATTGTTGGTTGGACTTGTGAGGTTGCAAATCAATATCATTATAATTATGTGATTGCTGAATATTAATTTGTTGGATTAACTCTTAACTAAAGGAACTCATAAAACAAAGAGGTTTTAAAGAAAATTTTAAAAACTCAATTCACCCTCCCCCCTCTTGGTAATACACCTTACTTTTCAGTACCCTCTCATAATAATTGTAAAAAAGGCTCCTTGTAGCATTTTGAAACATGTTGCTCTCTACTTTCTTGCTCCTGCTGCAACAATAATCTTCCTTACCCTCACATGCTTCCTATGTTATTTTTTCAACCCTACGTCGAGATTGGGTTTTGTATATACACTATGTTTCAATATGCACTTTACCACTAGCATAGGCTGTCAAATTTAAAGATTGAATTTTAATTATATGCTCCATCATAGAGTCAACAAATAAGTTTAAAGACAACTAAGTATTGTGCTTCATCTTGCAACTACTAAAACTATGATTTACCATTTTTTTTCTCTTCTTTATCTTGCCACTATAGTTTTTAAAAAAAGCAAAGTCCTTACTATGTCATGTGCTTAATTCTAGGAAAATCAAATGTTTTTTTCCAATAGATACTGCATCAAATCATTTGGCCTTCCTATTCTCAGTTTCAAGGAAAACATTTAAAATTTAAGAAAATACCTTATATTTGCTACTTAAAGAGATATGGCTTATGTTGTGCCGAGCACCCCACTTGTACCAAACACCAATACTACAACTATTGCTATTGAATATAAAAGAAAATTAAAGCAATGTAGAAACTAATAATAAAGTAATAAAAAGAACAAGATAAGAAATTTACGAGGTTCGGTATAGAATTACCTACGTCCTCGGGCGCCAATGATCAATCCACTACTTCTTGACAAAGTACAACTTGGAGGTGTGTTTTACAAATGAAGAGTTGAGCTCTTTATATAGCTTCAACCTCAAGTCTAAAAAACACTTCTCTCCAATGTGGCACAAATAATATAAAAATACAAAACCACCTTTTATACCAAGGTGAAAGTATTCTACCAATGTGGGACAAAAAAACAACAAATCTCCACCTTGACGATAAATTCAACAAAATTTTCAGTCGCCAACATTTTCTGGAGTTCCACATCATCAGCGCCTTCCAAAAATACTCAGATTTGCAGGATATTGATCAAGTCCAAACAATGTTTGAACTTGATTGTTGTCACAATCTTGGTCAACATATCTGCGGGATTTTTAGTTGTAGCAATCTTCTGAAGAAGTATCTTGTCTCCATCAATAATATCCCGCATAAAATGAAATCGAACGTCGATATGCTTCATTCGTGCATGGTAGACTTGGTTCTTTGCCAAGTGAATAGCACTCTGGCTTTCACAGAATACAACCATGTGCTTCTGAACAACTCCCAAATTTTTAAGTAAACCCTGCAACCAAATAACTTTCTTAACAGCCTTCGAAGCTGCCATGTACTCTGCTTCTGTTATAGACAAGACAATGGTAGATTGTAAGGTAGACCTCCAACTCACTAGACCATTAGCAAATGTAAAAATATATCCAGTAGTTGATCGATGTTTATCCAAATCACCTGCAAAATTCGAATCCACATATCCAACAACATGTTGATCAATAGTATTATTTTTCTCAAATACTATACCAATATCACTCTTATTCATAATATATCTCAAAATCCATTTCACAGCTTGTCAATGTCCTTTACCCGGATCATGCATATACCTGCTCACCCTACTAACAGCTTGTGAAATATCAGGTCTAGTACAAACCATTGCATACATCAAACTACCAACAGCACTTGCATAAGGAACCTGTGACATATACTTACGTTACTCATCTGATTTAGGAGATAAAGCAACAATAAATTTGAAATGAGGAGTAAGAGGAGTGCTTACTAGTTTTGACTGCTCCAACATGCCAAAACTCTGTACTACCTTCTTCAAATACTGTTTCTGAGACAAACTAACTCTTCCTCTCATTCTGTCTCTGCAAATCTCCATGCCAAGTATCTTCTTTGCTTCACCAAGATCTTTCATCTCAAACTCTTGATTTAACTGACTTTTCAACTTGTTGATTTCTTCCCTATTCTTTGAAGCTATCAACATATCATCAACATGCAAGAGTAAATATATAAAAGATCCATTTTGTAGTCTGCGAAAATAAACACAATGATCATGTTTATTTCTGATGTACTTCTGACCCATCATAAACTAATGAAATCGTTTGTACCACTGTCTTGGAGACTGTTTTAAACCATACAACGATTTACCCAGTTTACATACCCAATTTTATTTTCCAGCAACCTGAAATCCATCCGGCTGAGTCATATAGATTTCCTCTTCCAAATTACCATGTAAAAATGCAGTTTTTACATCGAGTTGAACTAGTTCAAGATCAAATTGTGCTACCAAAGCCAACAAAATTTGAATGGAAGAATGTTTAACAACTGGAGAAAATACCTCATTATAATCAATGCCTTCCTTCTGTGCGTAGCCCTTAGCTACCAATCTAGCTTTGAAGCGAACATTATTTGTATCTGGAAATCCTTCTTTCTTTACATAAACCCATTTACAACCAATTGTTTTCTTACCCTTGGGCAGCTGGGCTAGCTCCCAAGTCTGACTCTGATGAAGAGACTGCATTTTTTCATCCATTGCTTTTTTCCACTTGTCTGATTCAGAGTTCCTCATTGCTTCTTTGAAAGTATAAGGAATATTATCATCTACAACTGGAAGTGCATAGGCCACCATATCAGTATACCGAGTAAGTTTTCGAATTTCTCGTCTTGGCCTTTGAGAAACAATTGATTCTTTTTGTTGTGAAGATTCTCGAATTGAAATCTCCTCTTCTTGTACACTATTCCCCACCGTAACTAGAGAGTTACCTTGTGTAGTCTCATTTCTCACTGGGTTTCCCAAAATTGTCTCAACCTCCACCTGTTGTTGAGTACCAATGGTCTTCTCTTCAACTCGTGACTCCTTGCGTATTGTTTTCTTCATCATCGCAAGTTCATCAAAAGTTACATCTCTACTTAAAATCATTTTTTTCGTCTCTAAACACCAAAGACGGTATCCTTTGACTCATGCACTTATCCCCAAGAATATTGCTTTCTTGGCTCTTGGATCCAACTTAGATTCTTTAACATGATAATAAGCCATAGTACCAAATACATGTAAAGAATCATAATCACTAGCAGGCTTTCCATACCATACCTCATAGGGTGTTTTTCCACCTATTGCAGATGATGGTAGACGATTGATGAGATGACACGCATATCTTACAACCTCAGCCCAAAACCTTTTGTCTAACCCAGTATTAGACAACATACATCAAACTTTCTCCAGCAAAGTCCGATTCATGTGTTCTGCCATCTCATTCTGCTGTGGTGTATTTCGAACTGTGAAGTGTCGAGCAATACCTTCATCCTGACATATCTTCATAAATGGGTCACTCTTGTATTCACCGCCATTATCTGATCTGAGCCGTTTAATCTTTTTGCCAATTTGAGTTTCAACTAATTTTTTCCACTTAAGGAAAATATCACACACTTCATTTTTATGCTTCATAGAATACACCCAAACTCTTCTAGAAAAATCATCAACAAAAGTGACAAAATAATGCATACCACCCAACGAAGCCATTTTTGTGGGCCCCCATACATCTGTATGGATGTAGTCTAAAATACCTTCAGTCTGGTGGATTGCTGTGCCAAATTTCACTCTAGTTTGTTTTCCCAGAATGCAATGCTCACAAAATTCAAGTTTGCACACCTTTGCACCTTTTAACAAGCCTCGCTTAACTAATTGTTGCAAAGATTTTTCTCCTGCATGTGCTAATCGCATATGCCATAACTTGGTTGTATCTGAACCTGCATTTTTCTCAGAAACAACAGCTGCTGAGCCAATAACTGTACTACCTTGTAAATAATACAAGTTATTTTTCCTTATTCCTTTCATCACCACCAGCGCACCTGATTTAATCTTTAAGGTTCCATCTTTCAAAGTGATAATGAACCCTTTAGATTCTAAGGCACCCAATGAAATCAGATTCTTCTTTAGGCTTGGAACATACCTAACATCAATCAAGGTCTTAATAGTTCCATCTTGACATTTCAACTATATTAATCCTATTCCAGTTGTTTTACAAGTATTATCATTTCCCATAAAAACAATCCCACCATCTAATTCTTCAAAATTAGAAAATCATTCCCTATTGGGACACATGTGATAGGAATAACCAGAATCCAAAATCCACTCACCAAAATAATGTGACGAAGATGTTCCAACAAGAGAAAAATCTGACTCACTTCCATCATCATTGGCTATATTGGCATTAGAATGTGCTTTGCCCTTATTCTTCTGCTGTAATTTAGGGCAATCTTTCTTCCAATGCCCTCTCTCATGACAAAAGGCGCATTCACATTTAGCAGGTCTCCCACGAGATTTACTCCTCCCATGAGATTTACTCTTCCTTCCAGGCATATGACTCTGAGAACGTCCCCTTATTGTTAGTGCTTCTGCTGTTTCCTTATGGACCCTCTGATCCTTCTTTCTGCATTCAGTACTAATCAATGCAGTACAAACAGCATCATAAGTAACTTTATCTTTCCCATACAATAAAGTGGTGGTCAAATGTTCATACTCATCAGGGAGAGAATTCAGTAACAATATGGTTTTATCCTCATCTTTCACCTTTTCATCCAAATTTAACAACTCGGCCAAAATTTTATTGAAAGCATTTATGTGGTCATTAATTGAAATACCTGGTTGATACTGGAAGCGAAACAATTTCTTTTTCAAATAGAGCCGATTTTCCAGATTCTTGGTCATAAATGTATCTTCCAATGTCTTCCACAATTTCTTTGCAGATGTCTCCCTCAAAACACAATATTTCTGATTTTTGGCGAGACACAAACGAATCATACCACATGCCTGACGATTGATCTTTTCCCAATCTCTGTCACCCATATCTACCGGTTTATCATCCAAAGCAATATCTAGTTCTTGTTGATACAAGATGTCCATCACCTCACATTGTCACATACCAAAATTATTGGTACCATCAAATTTCTCCACCTCAAAGCGAGCATTAGCTATCTTCTTCGATGATGATGTCGAAGCTAAAGGGGTTGGAGTTCGTGTGGATAGAGTTTCTTCTACTGCTGCACTAGTTTCTACCATCTTCTATATATTCAATAGCAACCAACAAAGCAAAAGGCCTAGGATGAATAGTAGGTACCAACTATGTTTACTCTGTTTTATCCTATGAAATTTCACTTTGACCAAGCCGACCTCCAAGGAGCGACTGAGCCGCAGTGGTCTCTGAGCACTCGCTTAGACAAGGTCTTTCTTAGGCATCAAATGTGGAATCAAGGATCCTAACAGAGGAACACCTCCGTATCAACACTATTCAACCTAGCTCTGATACCAATTGTTGTGTCGGGCACCCCACTTGTGCCAAACACCAATACTACAACTATTGCTATTGAATATAAAAGAAAATTAAAGCAATGCAGAAACTAATAATAAAGCAATAAAAAGAACAAGATAAGAAATTTACGAGGTTTGATATAGAATTACCTACGTCCTCGGGCGCCGATGATCAATCCACTACTTCTTGACAAAGTACAACTTGGAGGTGTGTTTTACAAATGAAGAGTTGAGCTCTTTATATAGCTTTAACCTCAAGTCTAAAAAACACTTCTCTCCAATGTGGCACAAATAATATAAAAATTCAAAACCACCTTTTATACTAAGGTGGAAGTATTCTGCCAATGTGGGACAAAAAAACAACTGCTTAAATACAAGAGATGCAAATCAAATGTTAGGGATGCTTAGATGGGAGCTACAAATGGAGATTTACTAGATTTTGGGCATAAATTACAAATAAAATAAAATTTAGCATATGGTAGTGAGGAATTAAAGGGGGGGAAGGCAATTTTCTGAGAGACATAAATGTAATAATGGATGACTTAAAATTTCTAGATCACTAAACAACAACTTATGTACTCAATTATAGAAGAGAGCGTATTCAAGGAAGAGATTATGTGAAGAGTTTAGGGATGAGGATAAAATACTAGGTATTGGTCGTCATAAAACTTCCCATATCAGGGAAATAGAATGGGATTCATGGGGCTATGAAAAAATGAGTCTCTAAGTAAATAAAAGTAGTTCTTTTTTGAGAAACAAAGCTAGTGGAGATTTGAAGGGCCCCATTGTAGGAATAAAAGTAAAGAATGCTGCAATACTAAAAGTATTTCAAGGCATGTTACAATGTCATTTTCCTTAAAAAATATAAGATTAATTTTTAACCATACGATCATGATCAACGGTCACGATCTCATAACGATGCAACTGTGCAAAGTGTTAAGTGTTTGTACACAACTAAATGTGCCACTAGCACCCTACAGTCCACACCGTGTGTGTGTGTGTGTGCTAGTGCTAGTGCTAAAGTACACACTAGCACTACCTCTTAACCAATTTTAAGGATCATTCCACTTGGTCATTTTTTAATGACCTTTCCTTTTCCACTTTTTCCCACGTAGGACAAACCCACATAACATTAAATACTTTAGAATATTCAACAAAAGAAGACTTTAAAAAACCCATAAAATCATATATTTTAGAAAATATTTCAACATCCTTCCTACTTGCATCCCTCAAACGCTTTGGGGATTGGTGAGTGTCTATTTTTATTTTCCAAAAAAAAAAAATGTGCCACATCATGAGCAAATAAATAAGGGATACTATTTTATATGTTTTTTTTTTCTATTGTACTTTTGACCCTAACCTCAATTTTACTCATATTTGTCATATTTCCTAGGCTACAAAGGAGGATTCTTCCTACGTGGGCCTTTGGTAGAGTGAATCCCTATTGCCTTACCTTACCTTTTGATCTTTTATGCAAAGACATAGGTAGAGTTAGTACAAACTATCAAGGATCTATGTCCATAGAGGGGTTCTGAGAATGCTATATATCATCTTTAGGTTGATGACATTTTTTTTTAGCTGCATAATTAGAATGTACTAATCATAAGATAAACTACTTTCTTTTATAAGGAAATAAAAATTCTTATAAGGTGTGGCCATGTTTATCCCAACAAACTTTATATGAATATATCCAAGATTCTATTGGCAATTAGGTGGAATGCAATTCTTAATGCCAAACTTTTGGTGTGGGTAGGTGATGCAGGGCAAAAAGTTCTCATAGGCATCTTAGAAGAGTTTATGCGAAGCAAAAAACAAAAAGAAAAAAAAAACAAACAAACAAATGGTTTGGACTTTTGAAACCTTTAATCTTGCTTTATTGGGTAAGCAAGAGAATATATCTATATTTTGTCCAAAACGTTAGAACCAAAGTATTTCCCAAATATCTACTTTTACAAGTGAAGTTTGATTAATTGCTTCATACACATACCCTATCATTTAGAGAACATGTACATGTGTTTGGAAGAGATCTTAGATTTGGACTTGTGTGAATATGTATAAAATATAATTCAAAATTGTATTGAATTTTATTCAAATTTACACGAATTCAAATACAAGGATTGAAATTCATGCTCCCAAACGTAGCTATAAAGTTATTGAGTTAGTATTTACATATTGATAACACTTCAATTGAAAGAATTGTTGGATTCCAACATTAACACGCTCTGAGCTTGAGTTATTTCTTTACTTGCATATTGGAGGCAATTATAATGTTTCATAGTATTATCTTGGTAGTTTGGCAATGGAATGTGGTACTTTGTTTTCATTGGAGGCAAAATTCAGAAAAATAATTCTGATTTCTCGTACAAGAACAAATAAACAGCAAGTAAACTATCAATCGTATTTATTTAAGGATCCCAAAGAATTACTATATCATTTTTTTTTTTTTGGGGGGGTTCTTTTAGGCCCTATTTTTTGGGGGCACAATACAAATTTTGGCTTTAAATATTTCTCCATTGGGCAAGTTTGAGATCAAAGAGATGGCATCAAAGTGGCAAGAGACCAAACCAGCCAAGAAGAACAGGGATAGAAAGACAATGACCTATACTAACATTAGGCGGTTCCCACTAGTCTTAAAATCGATCTGTTTGTAGGTTTCATTAGGGCAATAAGTAAGGACAGCCCCATAGCCCCCCGTTGTAACCTTAATGGAGGACAGCTCCAAGATTTGAAGAAACCATAATGATCCCCTTCTGTTTGACAAAATGCCACAACTAACTTCTCATTATTTTCCAAGCTAGTGGCCCCATCGTAGCTATCAGGCCTTGACAAATTTACTCAGAACCAGCTTTTAGTTACTCAAGGTTTGAAATCTGAGGCCATAAGCATGGTTGTTCTCCTTGGACCACTTGGTCGACGTTGTGCTGTAGCAGTACTTAGAAGTCATTGTCCATGCAGAAAGGTGGTCACTCCCCGCTACATCATTGGACCCCCTTCAACAATTCTAGCCCCTCATGTTGGAGAATATTTCTAGTGTTAAAATTGTACTACGCTGAGAAATCTTAAATTTGAAATTATATTGAATTTAGATAAAATATAATATAAAATTATATTAAAATTTATTTAAATTTATTTAAATTTAAATTTAAAGTCTAAAATTAATGCTTCCAATCGCAATGCAAAAGTTATAGTAGATTTACAAAATAGAAAAAAATAAAAATAAAATAATTGTCATATGAGAATATAATATTTTATTTAAAAAGTAGTCTATATATATCTTGAATCATAACATCCAATCCAGTGCTAACACGTGGCGTTGGGTTTTTTTCTCTTTTATCCAATTTTTTGTTCTTACTTCTGTCATTTATCTCTCGTCCACTCTCCCTCACAGCAAAGGGGCCCATATATTTTAACAAACTCAATTATATCGCTCAACCAGATAAGGGGGTAATGCGGGCCTCACAGCTATTTTTACCATTCTTATTTTCTTTTCTTTTTTCCCTCCTTATACAAGCCCGTGTGGCCCCGCTAAATTTTTAAATTTTATTTTTTAAAGTCCTCTCTCTCCATTGATTCCATTATTTTTTTATTATTTTTAAAAATAGTTTATTATTTATTAGACAAAATTTAAAATTTTGAACATGAATAAATTCCACTAAATAATTTTTTTTTTTTTAAATAATCATAACTCAACATTTTTTTCATCACTTTCTTTCTTAATGCTTTCATATTACAAAACTAATTCAAATTATTAGTTCCAACTTTTTTTACCATTTATTTATATTTACATTTACTAAAAGTATAAAATTAATTTTAATTTATATTATTTGAAAATATAGAATATATATATATATCATTTTACATTTTTGTTTATATATATATTATACATTAAAATTAGCATAAATCATTGGAATTATTTTTAAAATATTCAATATAATATACACAATATGTACATTACAATTTTCCTCCACTAAAATTATAGAATTAAGTTTAATTAATATTATTCAAAAATATAAAAATATATATACCGTATTACATTTTTGTTTACATATATTATATATATTAAAATTAGAATAAGTAAGTGTCTTCTCACCTACCTTCTACCAAAAATTTCTAATATCAAAACATTACAATTATATATAAATATACATTTATATATAAATACATAAACGCATGTAACTTAATAAATGTTCAACTTTCCATATATTATAAAATAAAATATTTAAATTTTACTCAAATTTTACATTTTAGATTACATTCAATATTATTATGGTTTATAGATGTATTTTATTTTTCTGGATTGATTTTATATTTAAATTGATCTACTGCAAATAAATTTATGTCATATGTACATGTTCACAATATTTAAAAAATTTTGTTAGAGAAAAAATATTTTAAAACTTTTATATACTATATGCAATTTTTATAAATATTATATTATTCATATAAATTGATCAATATTTATCAATTATGTTGAACAAATAATATAAAATAATGTGTTAAGTTATGATATTATTGTTAAAACTAATTATTGAAATACATATCTATGCCTGCGGGGAAGCACAGGTCAATTCTAAGATGAATGCAAAGTAGTTACTTTTTTTCAACTAACATGGAATACGTACACACACACACGCACATATTATTGTAATAAAATTTAATAATTGTCATTTTTCTCATTATTACAATAGGAACTAGTTATTTTGTCACCCATATCTTTTCCTACTGCTTTAGAACTTGAAATCTCAAATATAAAAATTCCAAACTCTAGTTGTTGGAACATCACTTAAAGATATTAACTCATGTAATATTTGGTGTTTGGTATAAAATGAAATGAGTCATTATATTTTAACATTCATCATACAATTTTCACTAAATTTTAGGTCTGCCTAATAAAACTAGAGCAAAAAGAAATGAGAAGGAAATAAAGAACAAAAGAGAGCAAAGAATGAATTGCTACTAATATGTTTTTACAAGCTCTATACAACCCCTATTTATACATGTAAATGGGGAACGTAAAATTGAATGTAATTAATCTACACACTCCTACCTTTATTTAGATGATTCGCTGACTTCTTTTAAATAGGAAGTTCACGTAATATCATTCCCTAATTTGCTTGATACTTGTCGTGATATTAGACAAGATTGTTGCCATGAAATATAGCCTTCCTTAACACTCCCCCTCAAGTTGGCGTGGATATTTATGACACCCAACTTACTAAGTAATTAAATTGTGTGAATTCAAGAGTTTTGGTAAAAAGATCAGCGGGTTGCTGGCTTGTATGCAAGTAGACTGTTTCAAAGATGTCATTCTGGAGTTTTTCTTGAACCACGTGACAGTCTATCTCAATATGCGTGGTTCGTTCGTGGAACACTGGATTTGAGGCTGTGTATAGCGGCCTTGTTATCACAGTGTAGTCTGACTGGCCGAGAATGCATTACTTCAAGATCTGAGAGTAAAGCTTTTAGCCAAGTAACCTCACAACATGTAAAGGCCATAGACCTATATTCTGCTTCAATTGAGGAGCGTGAAACTGTTGTTTGTTTCTTGGTCTTCTAGGAAATGGGTGATTTTCTGAGTAGGATGCATTACCTAGTGACCGATCATCTGGTGTCCCTAAAGCGTGCCCAATCCGCATCACAATATGCATGGAACTGGATTTCACTAGAAGCAGATAAGAAAATCCCTTGACCTAGAGATTTCCTAAGGTACCGTAGAACCCTGTGCACTACATCCAAGTGTAGTATTCGTGGCTTGTCCATAAATTGACTTAGTGCATGCATTGAATAGGCTAAGTCTGGTCTTGTGATGGCTAGATAAATTAGTCTTCCAACAAGTTGCCTATATGATGAAGGATTTGATATGAGTACGCCCTCACTCTCATTGAGTGCAAGATTTTGATCCATGGGAAAGTTTCCAAGCTTAGCTCCAAAGAAGCCTATATCTTCTAATATCTCAAGTGCATACTTCCTTTGAGATAGAAATATTCCTTTGGCTGAACGAGCCACTTCGATCCCCAGAAAGTATTTGAGGATTCCTAGATCTTTGAGTTTAAAATGATTGCCTAGGTATTTCTTAACCTTATTAACTTGTCCCAAACTGTTTCCTACAACAATAATTTCATCCACATATACTAAAATGGCAGTGATATTGCCCTCATGGGATCGTACAAAGAGTGAATAATCTGCCTTGGATTGTTTGTCTCTTGCATTATGAGAGTGGATGAAAGTTTGTCATACCAGTGCCTCGAAACTTGTTTGAGACCATATAGAGACTTAACGAGCTTGCAAACTCTAATCTCTCCCTTTCGTCCAAACCCCGGAGGAAGTTGCATATGGACTTATTCATCAAGATCGCCATAGAGAAAAGCATTGTTGACATCGAGTTGATGGAGGTGCCAGTTGTGAGCGGAAGCAAGAGCCAAAATGGTACGAACAGTTATCGTTTTAGCAACTGGAGCAAATGTCTCGGTGTAGGCAATGCCTTTTTGTTGGTTGTAGCCCTTGGCAACTAGGCAAGCCTTGTACCATTCGATGGATCCATCAGGGTTGTATTTTATCTTGTAGAAATATTTGCAGCCAATAGGTTTCTTGCTAGGAGGGAGAGGAGTAAGATGCTAGGTTTTGTTGAACTTGAGGGCATCAATTTCAGCACTTGTGGCAATACGCCAGTTGGGATCTGTCATGGCCTGAAAAAATGACTATGATTCTTTGGCAAAAGAGAGGGTTGTTATGAAAGCACAACGAGAAGGAGATAAGTGAGAATAAGACATAAAATCAGTAAGAGAATAAGGAATATTTGAGAAAAGGACCATTGCAGAATCAGATGATTAAGTGGGTCAAGATGGCAGAGCTTGTTCCACATGAAAATCTTGTAAGTATGTCGATAGCTGAGTAGGACGACTAGATCGTCAGGGTGGTAGAAGAGAGGGTAAAGAAGTGGATAGGGATAGAGAAGAGGTAGGAGGTAAGGAAAAAGACAGTGACGAATATGGAATTTCTGTGATATTGTCAAGAGAGGGAATAGGACAAGGTAGGACGGGTTTCGTGGGCTCGGGAGTAGATGATGCAAAGGGGAAGAAATCTTCATGAAAGAGAACATCTCAAGACACAAAGACTTTATGCGTTGCAAGGTTATAAAGTTGGTATCCCTTTTGATCATATGGATAACCAACAAAACCACTTCGAGTTACTCTAGGATCAAACTTAGATGGGTTTTGCAAGTGAGTGGAAGCAAAGCATAAGCAACTGAAATTAGAAACAACTTCCCAAGAGGGGGGTGAATTGGCTTTTAGAACTTTCTTCTTACTTCTTTTTAAAGTCCTTAACTTCTTTTAATATTTAACCAATTCTTTAACTTGTTTATTTATTTTGTCAGTCAAACAAGAACTTAGTTTCTTTTAAACAATCAACAAGACAACTAATAAAACATTCAATCTTCAATCACACAAATAATTAAACTAGTCAAGCCAATCAACCACAATGCTCAAACCAACAACCAATTTGATTGCCAGATATAAGTTCACTGCAACACTATTAGATTGAAGAAATCATTCAAGATTTAGTACTCTTGGAATATAAAACAAATCTTTATACCATCCAATCACAATCAATATAATATATGTAACTTTCAGCTTTTGATGTTTTCAATCCTATGGTGAATGTGAGTTTTGAACAAAGCCCTATATATATGAAATTTCTTCTTCAATATGATGTTCAATATAAAATCCAATTACTATTTCCAAACTTCAGAACTCAAACAAACTCTTATGTTAATTTATCTTTGAGATGTTTAGCCAAGTAACGTACTCTCGTATGGTTTCCGCAAAGAATGGTTCAACCAACGTACTCCCTTTCGATTTCCGCAACCCAAATCAAAATCAAACTTTAAGGTTTACTTTATTTCCAAATATACATAGTTTATATGATTTTATATTTAAACCATCCACGCAATTTAAATATGTACTGAAAATAAAGAGTAGGGAAAGAGAGAGTGAGACGGAGATTTTTAAGAGGTTCGGCTTATACTCAGCCTACGTCCTCGCCTTTGGCAAACCACCAAAGGATTACTAAACCTGTTCCTTTAAAGGGTAGAACAAATCTTTACAACACTCCTTGGTTAAGGCTAGAACCTGCCTTCTCCAAATGATATCCCCTCGTCCGGTCACTCCTTAACTAGGCTAGAACCCGCCTCTCTAAGCAATATCCCCTTCCTTAGCCAACGATCCAAACAACCCTTGGAATCTTCAATCTATAAGATACAAATCAAACAGATGCATATAAAGAACTTGCTCCTCAAAGAGCTAGTTAGTACACCAATTACAGCACAACTAATATACTTCAAAGTAAACAACAATATGGAAATTTACTTGAAGCTCAATGAAGTATATCACCAATTAATTCTTTCAATGATTGAAAGATTTATAATTGGTAGCACAATTCCGGTGGAAGAAGATCAGCTACAACTTAGTTGAATTTGTGCACAATATGTGGGCTTGAGAGCAAGAGAGAGCCTTGATAATTTGAGAGCAATTTGAGAGAGACTTTGAATTTTTTTCAGAATTTGAATTCTTAGTGTATTGATTCATGATCTTTTAGGCTTATTTATAGACTTGAAAAGGTATATAACTTGATCCCAAAGGGGCTTCAAGTATTCCCCAAGTTTCCATAATTTTTTAGCCCCAAGCAACCTCATTTAAAAATTTGACCGTTACGAAAAAAATCAAAACAATCGTGTGGCAGTAGACTGTCCATTTGAGGCAGTCATCTATCCAGTTAAATTAAAGGGGCAGAAAGGTGGCATTCAGGTATCCAAACCCACACTAATGCCTCAGAGTGCACTGGTAGTCGTCTTTCAAGTTCTTGACTGTCGTCTGTCTTGCTGTCAACTTCAAGCACCCTTCAGTCTTTTGGTTATAACCTTTTTTCTATATAACTCCAAATTTGATGATCTTGGTGTCAAATGAAAGTTAAGAGAAAATCCTAAAACTTTCATTTTGAACACATTTTAAAATAAGGATTGTTTTAATGGATGAAAATGTACATCAATGCAGATGTAGAAAAATTGACAACATTTGAGAAATCCTCTTTTTGGTGCTTTTCATTCCAAAACTGATTCTATTCTTTTTGAAACAATTTTTAACCTTATAAAAATATTTTCCAAGTATGTTCAAAGGTATCTAGGTCCAATAAATTTATCTAAGAGTTTCATGCATCCATATTGAAATTCTTTGAAGTACTTACATGAAATTTCCTAGACTCTTTCAAATTTCCAATCCTTGAATTCCATGAGATCTTTATGTTTGCTTCATCTTTGTTTGAGCTTTCTATGTTGATCACTTGGGCTTTCATTCTTTGAAACTTTTTCTTTAATATCAATGCTCTCATGATCTTCAAGCTTTAAACTTTAAATTCATGCTTCAAGCTTGATATAATCATCCTTATCTGAGGTACAAGCTCTCATGAACTCTTCAACCTTGTATTCTTCGTTTAGTCCTGAAAATACATCACTTGACATAGCATGTTAAGATCCACTTGTTTGTTAACATCAAAATAAGATGTTAAGCCTTATAAGGCCAACAGCAACCAAAAACTCGCAGGTGATTGTATGTACGTTTGACATTATGCAATCTCTCATAAGGAGACAAACCACCTAAAATAGGAGAAAGGGTTCGATTAATGAGATAAGTTATGGTAAGAATGGCATCCCCTCAAAAGTGTTTAGGCATATTGAAAAATTAATGCACGGGCAACATTAAGAAGGTGACGGTGTTTGCATTTTAACTATTCCATTTTGTTGGGGAGTGCTGACACAACTAGTTTGATGTATTATGCCTTTAGGAGCATAGAATGAGGGCATGTCAAACTCAAGCCCATTATCACTTTAGGTGAATGAAGGATTGCAAGAGAGAGTGAGTATCAGATTTGTGGCGCATTCAAAAAACTTGGGTACAACAGGTATAATCATCAGCAATTGTGAGAAAATAGTGTGCACCAATAGTGGAAGGGACACAATGGCTCCCCCAAATATCAACATGCAATAGGTCAAAAGGTTTAAGAGAAGAAATGGAACTAGATGAAAAAGGTGCATGATTCTATTTGGCCAATAAACAAATTAAACATGATTATGATTTGGAACTACATTTTTTTTTTTTTTTTTTCGGATTTTATTGGAAAGAAAAATCATATTTTTATTTGATAGATGACCCAAATGATGGTGCCAAAGTGACAACAAGCATTCTTGGTGTTGATGAGGTGGTATATGTAGGGACCTGAACCCAGAAAACAAAAGATATATATATATATATATATATATATATATATATATATATATATAAAAGAAAGAAGAAATAAATGAAAAAGAAAAAGGAGAGAAAAAGAATGGAGATGATTTGGTTTAGCACCAAATCGACAACGGTTTGAGGCCATCTTGGAAAAAAATCGTCGACGATTTAACTACCAAGAGCTTTTATAGAGGAATTACAAGGCCAAACAGTCAATGGTTTGAGGAAGTCTCAGAAAACCATCAACGGTTTCATGTGAGCCAGCTTGCCTATAAATAGAAGTTAGTTCATTTTTTTTAGAAAAATTCATTCTCTCTCCTAGGGCTCCGAATTGCTCTCTCTCATCCCTCATGTGTCTCTCTCTCTCTCCTAAGTCCATCTGAAGTCCGCTCTCGCACCCTGATCTCTCTTTCTCCTCTCTCGGCTTGCTGGCTCACTTCCTACGGCGATTTCAGGAAGCTAGGGTTTCCATCTTCCTAGTGGAGTAAGCATATTTTCAGGAACAAATAGGGGGAATATATTATGTCAGCTTGTTTTCCAAATTGAACTGATTAAACTGCCATATATGGATATATGAATATTATGATAGTTGTATTTGTGAAATTCAACCAATTAAAGTAGAGTATAAGTAAAGAAATGGGATTGTATTAGTTATTTTCGAAGGGTGAATCGTTTAAAACTAGGTATCTAATTTCAGAAATACTATACATGATTTTCAGAATGAATTGGGTATATGAAATAAAGGTTTTGAGTTATTATACATGTATTTGTGAAAGATTAAAGTGAGTAGGGTTGATTATCTCCGTTTTCATTCAAAATAGATCTTTGTTAAATTAAATTGTGGAGATTATCATTCCCGTATTTTTAACAGAATATACGAGTATATTATGATATCATTTTCTCAGGTTTATTTATGAAAGTATGATATAATATCCAAATTATGTGGCATGAGACTAAATTATGTTATACAATCTTTAGTGATTTTTATGATGCTATATTGGAAATGTATAGTACTATACTAGTTTTTCTAGAATTGTTAAAAGAATCCATGAATATTGAAATGATAAAGAGTACGGTGGCGTATGGGTCACAGAAATGATAAGTAACAAATGAAATGATTAATGATCACGTTAAAGCTCGGTGTCGAAGCTACTAGAAAAAGTATAGTGCAACCACATTGTAGGGTGAAAGTGTGGTATTGGATAGTCGACTTAGCCAGAGAAGAATAGTTTCCCTCCCTGTGTATGGGTCATCATGGGATTTTATCCTCTCGCAAATCGTACTTACAGATAGGACTTAATTGACTTACCTTTGGAACCTTCGGGCTGCACAACCCGATCATTGAGGGTGAATTCATGATATTACATGATTGCTAGACAGAAAGATTCTTCTATGTATAATGATAGAAGTATGTTATGAATGAAATAAAAGTATATGATAGAATTACGTTATAAATGAAATGGAAAGTATGTTTACCTATTTAATAGGCGTGAGTTACTATCTTAAATGCGGTGTTTCTTAAAGTTAAAGTCAAGGTTGTATTTTGACTACACCAAAACTCATGTTAGCCACACATTGATGATAATATATTCCTTCTTGCTGAAAGGAGTCTCACCCCATTGAATATTAAATTTGTTTTTAGGATCTGCAGGAGATCGAGCTTAGGAAGCTTTGGGATGGGTTTAGTTTTTGTAGTTGTGAGTGATTGTAAGATATGAAACTTTTTATGTTTTATTTTAACATTTGGGTTGTAATAACATTATATGGAGATACTTGTGTTTGTGTAGTATAGAACTCTGGTAATGCATCTGAGGTCTAGGAGTTATTTCTGCTGCTTGCATGATAATTGTGGTATCAGAGACTATAGTATAGAGATATGACACCCTGGACCCCACGTGGCGGGTTCGGGGCATTACAGGTGGTATCAAAGCTTTAGGTATTTTGGTTCTATAGACTTTAGGAATGATCATTACCAAAGCATAGGTGTAAATGATGAAGAGGGTAGGAATGGATAGACTAAGTTGGAAGGTTTTGAATGTTGTTTCCTAGCTTGGAAGTAGAAATCCATCGACGGCTTCTGTGATTTTTTTGAAACAGTCGGTAGTTTTAGAAAAGTCACCGCAAACCATAGACGATTTTGTTTCTAAGTGGTGAGACAGAAACTTGAAAAGTTGCACTTGAATGTCAAAAAAATTGGTTTGTGAGGGAGAAGTCTCTGAAAGGGAATCTATGTAATCCTGTTTAGTGTGTTGAATATCTTCTAAATTCCTAGTATGATATTTGTGCCGATTTTGTTATGATGATAGGATTCTAAATAGATTTTTATCCTATCTTTAGGATGGATCCCAAAGGTAAGGACATGGACGCTGAAAGGGACAATAATTTAGGGGCTTCCAGCAAGAATGACATCAATACCTCCCCATTGCTGCGAGGTTTAGCCTGCCAAGTTAGGGCATAGATGAGACGGGACTCTAGAGGTCAGGATGGGCCACCCGCACACTAGGGTTGCTTTATTGAGCATTTTACCTGTATGAATCCGTCGATGTTTGCAGAAAGAGCGAACCCGATCGCGGCTGGGGATTGGTTTAGGAGATTGAAGAGCAACTAGTTGTTCTGTATTGCACCGATGAGCAGAGGGTACAGTATGCCACTTTCAAGTTAATTGGGGAGGTTAAGCGATGGTGGAGAGCAGTACAGCTGGTGGAGGAACAGAGACCAGGACCTGCAACGTTGACCTGGAATCGTTTTAGGGAGATCTTCTTCAATAGATATTTCCCCGCTTCCACTAGGGAGGCAAAGGCAAAGGAATTCCTTGGATTGACTCAGGGGAATTTGACCGTGCAACAGTATGCAGCCAAGTTCATGGAGCTATCCCAATTTTCCCCATATATGATACTAGATGAGGCAAAGAAGGCGCAGAGATTTGAGAGGGGTCTGAGTCAGAGGGTTTACAAACAGGTGGTGGGGTTTCAGGTACAACACTTCTCAGAGTTGGTGGATAAAGCCATTGTGATGGAAACGAGCCGACTGAGAGGTGCTGAGATTTCAGATCAGAGGAAGAGGCGCATGCCTCTGGAGTTTCACACCGATACCCATCAGGGTCCCAGTCAGGGTCCATGGAGGGGTAGTGATAGAAATATGGACCATAGGCAAGAGGTGGAGAGTCAAGCCTATCAGGGTGAGTTGATACGCCCTTAGTGTCCTAAATATAATAAGTGGCATCGAGGTGAGTGCCAAGCTAGAAGTGCTAACTAGTACCGGTGCAGTAGGCCTGGTCACTTGGCACGGGACTGTCGTGGGCCTCCAAATAACGCACCCACCCTAATCGATACCAGGGGAACAATTCGACACCCCGAGGCGATTATCAGAGGAATACCACCTAGGTGCGGGTTTACATGCTTACTCTAGGAGGTGCGGGAAATATAGGTAATGAGGGAACAGGTAATACATTTATAGTTTTAAAGATTGAAATGAATGGTATTTTTGTTGGTTTATTATATGATGACTAAATCTTCAGGGATTCAAGATACTATTGTTTAGGAAGTAAGAGTTTAGGTTGTTAAAGGAATTGATATTATTTTCATTTAAGAAGGTTTCATAATATTAGTTGCATCATTTTACAAGTATAAGCTTGTGAAAGTCATATATATTAGGTTGGAGGAATTTTAGTTGGGAAGTAAGGTGGTAATATAGTATAATGAAATCTTAGGATACCTTAGTTTTGAAGTTCAATTTGAAATCAATGATAAGGTCCTGGTAAGGAGATAATTTGCGGCTAAACCTAGACTACTGGGAAGTATCTAACAGCTTGTGTTTAGGCTTTGGGGGACTGGAAATGAGAAGTAAAGTTGTTGAGCATTGGGATGGTAGCAAGGGATAGTAAAGTACGATGTTCAGTCCATTCGTTCATATTAATTATCAAATCTTGATTTGAGATGTTTGCAAGTTTAACTTAAACCTACCGGATTCATGATGAATTATATTTGGAGTCATCTTTAGCAAATTTCGAGGACAAAATTTTTGTAAGGAAGGGAGATTGTAGGGACCCAAACCCAGAAAAAAAAAATAAAAAAATATATAAGAAATGAAAAATAAATGAAAAAGTAAAATGAGAGAAAAAGAATGGAAATGGTTTGGTTCAGCACCAAACCATCGACGGTTTGAGGCCATCTCAGAAAAAACTGTTGACGGTTTAAACTATCGAGAGCTTTTATAAAGGAATTACAGGGCCAAATTGTCAACGGTTTAAGGAAGTCTCAGAAAACCGTCGACGGTTTCGTGCCGGCCAGCTTGCCTATAAATAGAAGTTAGTTCTTTTTTTTTAGAAAATTTCACTCTCTCTCCTATGGCTCCGAATTGCTCTCTCTCTCTCTTTCCTAAGGCCACGCGGAGTCCTCTTTTGCTCCCCGATCGACTCCCGCTCCTCTCTCGGCTTGCCGACTCACTTCCCACGGCGAGTTCAAGAAGCTAGGTTTTCCATCTTCCTAGTGGAATAAGCATATTTTCAGGAACAGGTATGGGGAACATATTATGTCAGCTTTTTTTCTAAATTGAACCAATTAAACTACCATATATGGATATATGAATATTATGATAGTTGTATTTGTGAAATTCAACTGGTTAAAGTTGAGTATAAGTAAAGAAATGGGATTGTATTATTTTCGAAGGGTGAATCGTTTAACACTGGATATCTGATTTCAAAAATACTATACATGATTTTCTAAATAAATTAGGTATATGAAATAAGGGTTTTGAGTTATTATACATGTATTTGTGAAAGATTAAAGTGAGTAGGGTTGATTATCTCTGTTTTCATTTGAAATAGATCTTTGTTAAATTAAATGGTGGAGATGATCATTCCCATATTTTCAGTAGAATATACGAGTATATTATGATATCCTTTTCTCAGGTTTATTTATGAAAGTATGAATTAATATCCAAATCATGTGGCATGAGAATAAATTATGTTATACAGTCTTTAGTGATTTTTATGATGCTATATTGGATGTATAGTAGTATACTTTTTTTTCGAGAATTGTTAATTAAAAGAATACATGAATATTGAAATGATAAAGGGTACGGTGGCGTACGGGCTATGGAAATGAAAAGTGATAAATGAAATGATTAATGATCACGTGAAAGCTCGATACCGAAGCTACTAGAAGAAGTCTAGTGCAACCACATTGTAGGGTGAAAGTGTGGTATGGGATAGTCAACTTGGCCAGAGAAGAGTAGTTTCCCTCCCTGTATACGGGTTAGCATGGGATTTTATCCTCTCGTATATAGGCACGCATGAGGATGTACCCTCTCATATACAGGTCAACATGGGACTATTCCCCTCGTATACGAGTCAACATGGGGTCGGCAAGTTGTACTTACAGACAGGACTTAATTGACTTAGCTTTAGGCTAATCACCCAAACTAAGTCCAGCCTTCGGGCCACACTGTAACGACCTGCTTATATAATCATAAAATAAAACATATTTGATAATAAAGTCAACCCGAACCCAAGGGTAACGGGGACACCTCTGATATTCACAGCGGAAACCTAAGCAGCAGTAAATGTAAATCACATTCCCATAACCATAAAATATAAAATACCAGAGCCAACTATAATCCACAGTGATACTGTATTCATATACAACCTCAAAATATCAAAAATACATCTAGAATCCCATAACAAAAATCTCCTGACCCTAGTACAAAACTTACCCTCCTAACGGGGTAGCACGAGTGACTCAATGGCGGCCTCGATCCGCCGATCTTTCTGGGTTTCCTGAAAATTATTTAATGTTCGGGGGTGAGACACTTCTCACTAAGGGAAAATAAACTAAATACAGTTCTGTGGCAATATGAATATTTAATGCTAATATAAATATACAGTATATTTTGCATACCAAAAAACATTGATCATTTAATAGCTGCATAAACATATACTTTCATCTTTCTAATAAATCATATGGTTCATGAACTGTCTGGGATAACTAATGATAATACTGAAAATTTACCTAAGATGAATAGCTAGCTGATGTCATGTATTACCCCCCATGACGGGTTATGCAGTCCGAAGGCGAGATCCGACAGTGGCTGGCCAACCACTGCCAAGTCAAAAATGTCTATAAGTACGATATGTCCGCTACACCTTGGTCCAGACTGCCAGGTGGACATCTACAACTCTACACTAAAATCCACATCGATTATCCATCTCCCACCCCCTCGTGGGGCGGTTAGCACCAATTTGAACATAGTAATCTTATGTATAGCTACGATACCGTGCTCCTATAACTGAACTAAACTATCATCCAGGTTCTTATAATACATAATACATGATAATATATAGTTTATCGTAAAAAGGTTGATAGCATTTTCTGTAATGACATAAATACATATGGCCTTGCGCCGTTTACTTTGATATATGTGGCCTTGCACCAAAATCATACATGTACACGGCCTCGCGCCGGCTATCAATCACGACCTTGCGCCGAATATTTCATAACTTCTGAAAATCATACTTTATTCATAAAATTTTCATAATATAATACTTATCATGTAAAATAATATTCATGTCACACAATGCTGAGTAAAACCATACATTTCATCCTAAAATCATATTTCCTGTATAACAGCAGTATTTTCCCAAATATGTATTTTTACCATAATATACCAATATAATACATGTTTTCCTAAAAATTAATTTGTTGATAAATAATAATAAATTGCATGGAAAATAACTACTTTAGTTTATTCTCTTACCTGATACTGAAAAGAAACCCCCAAAATGCACTGGTCCTGCACTCGTAGGATTCCCCATTCAACACCCTGAATCCAACAATTCCCAGAACTAAATTTCAGTATTTTTTCGTGAATAACATTTCCTATAACTACGGTAAGACCAAATTTGGCATAAAAAGTCTTACCTTAAATCAGGGATGAATTTCAACTTTATTCCACCAACGATCCGCTCCGGCAAACTTGGAGAGAACTTTCCCAAGAGCGTCGTGGTGACCTCAGATAGTCGATCCGGCAAACGACGGAGCTGAAATCAAAGAGAGAGGAGAGAGAAACCGTAGGGAGGAGGGAGAGAGAGAGAAAGAGAGATTTTTCTATTGATTTTTCTGCTTAAAAATCAAGTTTTGCACTATTTATACTATGGGCTTCGTCGACAAGCCACGTCACCTTGTCGACGAGGTCACGAGGCAATTCATCGACGAACTCTCCCCTTCATAGATGAGTTTCAGAGTCACCCAAAACATTCTCTTGGTATCTTCTCATCAATGAGGCACACCTTCGTCAATGAGCCTATACTGCCACGTCGTCGACGAACGCTGCTACCTCCTTCTGTTCCATTTCCATTTTCTCTTTTCTTTACTATTTAAATATCTTTATTCTTCGAATCATTACATTCTCCCCTCCTTATAAAATTTTGTCCTTGAAATTTACTATTCATATAATTCATCATTCCTTATAGGCAAAACGGTCTACTTATTTTATTACTTACCCTCACTTATGGCGGAGGAATACCGTGGTTACATTCCAAGTCCTGGGAGATTACATAAATAAAATAAAATTTCCTCCAAAACTAAAATACCACTTACTAACTAAAGTATTACATGTATCTGTAAAAGAAATACTACCTATTTACTTACATTTCCTAATTACATCTGAACTTCTTGGAACAATTGCAGGTACTTCTGTCTAATCTACTCCTCGAGCTCCCAAGAAGCCTCTTCTACTGTATGATTCCTCCATAGAATCTTTACCATAGGAATCTTCTTATTACATAATTCCTATTCTTTTCTATCCAGAATTTACACTGGTACCTCCTCATAAACTAGCGAATCATTGAGCTCTAACTCACCATAACTGATAATATAAGAAGGGACCGGGACGTATCTCCTCAACATAGAAACATGGAATACGTCGTGCATCCTGGATAACGCAGGTGGTAAAGCTAACATGTAGGCAACCGGCCCCACTTTCTTTAGAATCTCAAACGGATCAATAAACCTAGGGCTAAGTTTACCTTTCCTTCCAAACCTCATAACCCCTTTTAACGGAGCTATCTTCAGGAATACATGATCCCCAATGTCAAATTCTAACTTTCTGCGGCGATTATCAGCATAACACTTCTGTCGGTTCTAAGCTGCACTGATTCTATCTCTGATAAGCTGAACCTTATCATACGCCTGCTGCACAAGCTCTGGTCCCACAACTCGCCGCTCACCCATCTCGTCCCAATACAAAGGAGATCGACATTTCCTATCGTATAAAGCCTCAAACGGTGTCATGCCAATGCTAGCCTGATAACTGTTATTCTACGCAAACTCTATCAACGGCATGAACTGAGTCCAACTACCCTCAAAATCTAATACGCATGCTCAGAACATATCTTCTAGTATCTGTATCGTCCTCTCAGTCTGCCCATCTGACTGATGATGGAATGTCGTGCTGAATGATAACTGAGACCCTAAAGCTTCCTGCAAGCTTCTCCAGAAATGTGACGTGAAACGCGGGTCTCGATCTGACACTATGGACACAAGGACTTCGTGAGAACAAACTATCTCCTGAATGTAAATTTCCGCCAAACGGCTGAAGGAATAGCTGATCTTGATAAGGAGGAAATGGGTGGTCTTAGTCAACCGATCTACAATCACCCAAATCACATTTTGGTCATGCGATGTCGATGGCAGTCCTGAGAAAAAATCTATAGATATATGGTCTCACTTCCACTCTAGGATAAATAGCGGCTACAACTGACCTGCCTGCCTCTGGTGCTCGACGTTTACCTGTTGGCATGTCAAACACTGAGCTATATACTCAGCGATCTCTCTCTTTATACCACTCCATCAGTAAAACTCTCGTAGATCCTTGTACATTTTCGTACCTCCAGGATGAACTATATACAAGGATCTATGAGCCTCCTCTAAAATAGTCTTCTTGATGTCAGCATCAATAAGAACACACAATATGGAACGGAACCGTAAAGCTCCGTCATCTGAAATGCAGAATTCCTCTCCCTGACCAGTCTGCACTCTATCTATCACCTCTGCTAATTCTGGGTCTTCCTTTTGAGCAATTTTAATTCTTTCCTACAAGTAGGTTGCACTACTAAACTAGAAATGTGAGCCTGAGAACCACTTTCAACTTGTTAGATGTTGAGTCTCTCCAGATCCATCATGATTGGATACTAGATCTCCATAACCGCCAACACTAATTCCCTAGATTTCTTGCTCGGTGCATCAGCTACCACATTTGCTTTCCTTGGGTGGTAACTGATAGTACAATCAAAATCTTTAATTAACTCTAACCACCTTCTCTGTTTCATATTCAATTCCTTCTAAGTGAAGAAATACTTTAAGCTCTTGTGGTCGGATAAAATCTCACACTGCTCACCGTACAGATAATGCCTCTAAATCTTCAATGTGTGTACCACTGCAGTCAATTCAAGATCATGGGTAGGATAATTCTTCTCATATTATTTCAACTGTCTAGACGCATACGCCACCACCCTGTCATGCTACATCAATACACAGCCAAGTCTCTTCAAGGATGCATCACTGTAAATAACGTAACCCTCACCTCCTGACGGGATGATCAGTACTGGTGCTGTGACTAGCCTTTGCTTTAGTTCTTGAAAACTCTGCCCACAACTGTCATCTCATTCAAATCTAGCGATCTTCCTAGTCAGTCGTGTTAGAGGCCCTAATAGAGCTGAGAATTTCTCAACAAAATGACGGTAATATCCAACTAACCCCAAGAAACTCCTGATCTCTTGGACGTTCCTCGGTCTAGCCCAATTCACTACCGCATCAATTTTATTAGGATCCACAGAAATTCCATCTCCTGAGATAACATGCCCCAAAAATATAATTTTCTCTAGCCAAAAGTCACATTTGCTGAACTTTGCATACAGCTTTTTTTCCCTGAGCATCTACAAAACCTGCCTCAAATGTATCTTATGCTCCTCAGAGCTCCTCGAATAGATCAGTACATCATTAATAAAAACAACAACAAACTGATCTAAATATGGATGAAAAATCCTATTCATCAAATCCATAAGTATCGCAGGAGCATTCGTCAGACCAAATGGCGTAACAAGGAACTCGTAATGCTCATATCTTGTCCTAAAAGTCGTCTTCGATACATCTTCTGCTCTCACCTTTACCTAATGGTAGCCTGACCTGAGGTCGATCTTGAAATACACTCGTGTACCCTGGAGCTGGTCAAACAAATCATCGATACGGGGTAGAGGATACTTGTTCTTAATTGTCACTTTATTAATCTCCCTGTAATCTATGCACATCCTCATAGACCCGTCCTTCTTCTTCACAAATAGTACTAGAGCTCCCCACGGGGATACACTAGGTCGTATGAAACCCTTATCAAGTAAATCCTGTAACAGATCTTTCAATTCTGCTAACTCTGCTGGCATCATACGATACGGTGCTTTAGAAATTGGTGATGTACCTGAAAGTTGATCAATAGCAAAATCTACCTCTCGATCAAGTGGCAAACTCGGTAATTCATCTGGAAACATATCTTTAAATTTTTTCACTACTGGCGTGTTACAAGCTTCCTTTCATTCTCTGACATTTCTTTCACAAAAGCCACGAATCCCTGACAGCCACTCTGAAGCAATCTCGTTGTCTGAATAGCTGAAATCATCTGAGGTTGAGTTTGTACTCGTGATCCTGCAAATCTGAATTCGGGTTTTCCTGGCGGCCTGAATATCACTTCCCTCACACGGCAATCAATACTGGCAAAATTAGCTGTTAGCCAATCCATTCCAAATATGATATCAAACTCATGCACGTCCAACACTACCAAATCAGCAGATAAAATTCTCCCCTGAACATCAATTGGACAACCACAGCGCATCCTACTACACCTCACTGCTGATCTGGTTGGTGTAGCCACTAATAATTCAACATCTAATGTTTGTGTGTCTGCCCCAAATAATTTAACACACCCCACAGATACAAACGAGTGTGTGGCCCCCGAGTCAAATAGTGCAATAACTTTAAATGAAAGCATATTAATCGTACCTATCACCATGTCGCCGGCCGCCTCAGCATCGCCCGGCATCAAAGCGAAAACCCTGACTGGGGCCATATTTCTCTGCTGGCCTCCTCGTGGCACCTAGTAGCCTCCTTGAGTAGGTCTAGGAGCAAGAGCAGCATCAATCTGAACCATAAAATCCCTCATCATATGCCCTAGCTCCCCACACCAGTAGCAAACACCTCGCCCAGCACGACACTCCCCTAGGTGTCTCTTCCCGCAAAACGGGCAAGCTGGAGATGGCTGCACGCCCTAAAAATTGCGATTCCCGATCTCCTGCCTCCGATTTCTATAGTAGCCACCTCTCTTCAACGAACCATGGCCGACTCCCTACTAGGAACCAGAAGGTGTGGATCTCTTCTTCTGTCTCTGCTCCTCAGCCTCCATCCGCTCCCCAACCTCTGCTATAGTGGCCCTATCCACCAATTCAGTAAAATCCTATAACTTCAATATCGACACCTGCTTATGTATTTCTCTCCTCAAGCCTCTTTCAAACTTCTGTACCTTTTTCGCATAATCTAGTATAATGTATGGGGCGAAACGAGATAATTCGATGAACCTTACTGCGTACTGCTACACGGTCTGCTGTCCCTGCTTCAGATTCAGGAACTCCTCTATCTTAGCTTCCCTAGATGAGGCTGGAAAATACCTGTCAAAGAATGTCTCCTTAAATCGCTCACATGTCATCTCCACAGTTACTGTTCTCTGCTGCTCTAAGAGTTTCACTGCCGACCACCGTCTCTCGGCCTCTCCAGTCAGTCTGTAGGTAACAAGCAGCACCCTCTGCTCCTCTATACAGTGCAGTACTGCAAATTTTTTCTTTATCTTTTGCACCCAATTTTTAGCGACTGCATGATCAGTTCCTCCTGAGAAAGCTGGAGGATTCATCTTATGAATTTCTAGATCGAGCTACCATGGCCTGCCGACGGACCACCCTATTCCCTCGAGCTCCTGGCAATTTCAGTCATAACTTGTTGTGCTACACTGCGTAAGACTGCATCTGAATCACAGCCCGTAGCGCCTGAGGGTCCAGCACCCTCATTCCCACTAGCGTAGACACTACTACCACTCGGGTCCATCCTAAAAAACAAATAATTTATAGCCCCGATCACCATAACATATCATCCAACTAATATTATATCCCCAATTAATTCATCTCTCTTGGTCTTAATTCAAGGTTCAATCTTATAACCTAGATACCTAACCCGATGATAGTTTACCATGACTTTCTTGAAATCGTCACCCCAGGAAAATCACACAAACCACCATGGAAGTCCTGCATCTAGACTACAAAACCAGACCTTAAATTCCCTTATCCTATACTCTGGTATTATTACTGCTGCATTCTAAAGTCTGCAGAACCTAGTATCCTAGGCTCTGATACCAAACTGTAATGACTTGCGTATATAATCATATAATAAAACATATTTAATAATAAAGTCAACCCGAACGCAAAGGTAACGGGGACACCTTTGACATTCACAGCGGAAACTTAAACAGCAGTAAATGTAAATCACATTCTCATAACCATAAAATATAAAATACCAAAGCCAACTACAATCCACAGTGATACTGCATTCATATACAACCTCAAAATATCAAAAATACATCTAGAATCCCACAACAAAAATCTCCTAACCCTAGTACAAAACTTACCCTCCTAAGAGGGTAGCACCAGTGACTCAATGGTGGCCTCGATTTGCCGGTCTTTCTGTGTTTCCTAAAAATTATTTAATGTTCGAGGGTGAGACACTTCTCAGTAAGGCAAAATAAACTAAATACAGTTGTGTGGCAACATGAAAATTTAATGCTAATATAGATATACATTACATTTTGCATACCAGAAAATATTGATCATTTAATAACTACATAAACATATACTTTCGTATTTCTAATAAATCATACGGTTCATGAACTGTCTAGTATAATTAATGATAATACTAAAAATTTACCCAGGATGTATAGTTAGCTGATGTCATGTATTACCCCCCATGATGAGTTGTGCAGCCCGAAGGCGAGACCCGACAATTGCTGGTCAACCACTACCAAGTCAAAAATGTCTGTAAGTACGATGGGCCCGCCACACCCTGGTCCGAACTGTCAAGTGGACATCTACAACTCTACACTGAAAGCCACATCAACTATCCATCTCCCACCCCCTCGTGGGGCAGTTAGCACCAATCTGAACATAGTAATCTGATCTATATAGCTATGGTACCGTGCTCTTGTGACTGAACTAAACTATCATCCGGGTTCTAAAAATACATAATACATGATAATATACAGTTTATCGTAAAAAGGTTGATAGCATTTTCTATAATAACGTAAATACATATGGCCTTGCGCCGTTTACTTTCATATCTGTGGCCTTGCGCCAAAATCATACATGTACACGGCCTCACGTCGGCTATCAATCACGGCCTTGCGTTGAATATTTCATAACTTCTGAAAATCATACTTTATTCATAAAATTTCCATAATATAATGCTTATCATGTAAAACAATATTCATATCACACAATGCTGAGTAAAATCATACATTTCATCCTAAAATCATATTTCCTATATAACAGCAGCATTTTCCCAAATATGCATTTTTACCATAATATACCAATATAATACATGTTTTCCTGAATACTAATTTGCTGATAAATAATAATAAATTGCATGGAAAATAACTATTTTAGTTTATTCTCTTAGCTGATACTGAAAAGAAACCCCCTAAATGCACTAGTCATGCACTCGCAGGATTTCCCGTTCAACACCCTGAATCCAACAATTCTCATAACTAAACTTCAGTATTTTTCTGTGAATAACATTTCTTATAACTACGGTAAGACCAAATTTGGCATAAAAAGCATTGCCTTAAATCCGAGATGAATTTCAACTCTGTTCCACCGACGATCTGCTCCGGAAGACTTGGAGAGAACTTCCCCAGGAGCGTCGTGGTGACCTCAGATCGTCGATTCGGCGAATGATAGAGCCGAAATCAAAAAGAGAGGAGAGAGAAATCGTAGGGATGAGAGAGTGAGAGAGAGATTTTTCTGTCTATTTTTCTATGTAAAAACCAAGTTTTGCATTATTTATACTATGGGCTTCGTCAACGAGCCACATCACCTCGTCGACGAGGTCAAGAGGCAATTCGTCGACGAACTCTCCCCTTCATCAATGAGTTTCAGAGTCACCCAAAAGATTCTCTCAGTATCTTCTCGTCGATGAGGCACACCTTCGTCGACGAGCCTAAACTGTCATGTCATCGACAAATGCTACTGCCTCCTTCTGTTCTATTTCCATTTTTCATTTTCTTTACTATTTAAATATCTTTATTCTTCGGGTCATTACGCGCACAACCCGATCATGCAGGGTGAATTCATGATATTACATGATTGTTAGATAGAAAGATTCTTCTATGTATAATGATAGAATTATGTTATGAATGGAATGAAAGTATATGATAGAATTATGTTATAAATGAAATGGAAAGTATGTTTATATATTTAATAGGCATGAGTTATAGTCTTAAATGCGGTGTTTCTTAAAGTTAAAGTAAAGGTTATATTTTGACTATACCAAAACTCATGTTAGCCACACACTGATAATAATATATTCCTTCTTATTGAGATGTGTCTCACCCCAATGAATATTAAATTTGTTTTCAGGATCTGCAGGAGACCAAGCTTTGGAAGCTTTGTGATGGGTTTAGTTTTTGTAGCTGTGAGTGATTGTAAGATATGGAACTTTTTATGTTTTATTTTAACCTTTGGGTTGTAATAACGTTATATAGAGATACTTATGTTTGTGTAGTATAGAACTCTGGTAACGCATCTGAGGTGTATGAATTATTTCCGCTACTTGCATGATAATTGTGGTATCAAAGACTATAGTACAGAGATATAACACCCTGGACCCCACGTGGCAGGTTCGGGGCGTTACAGTATAAGTCGTCCTGCTCAGTTCCCATCCCAATCATCTTCATCAAATGTAGGTCCTGAATGAAACAAAAATAAGAAGAAAAAATAATGAGACAATGTGTAGAGACCCGAAAAATGATAATAGTAAGTAAGAAAAAGGAGAAATTGGTTTGCTGCAAGGCCAAACTGTAGACGGTTTTGGTGGAACTCAGAAAACCGTCGACGGTTTTGAGTTACCGCGGCCAGGTAAGGGTAAAACAATGAAACTGTCGTCGGTTTTGTCTGGGGACAGCCATCTATAAATAGCCACAAAGTTTATTTTCTTGGAAAAAATTAAAACTCTCTCTCTCTCTCTCTCTCTCTCTCTCTCTCTCTCTCTCTCTCTCTCTCTCTCTCTCTCTCTCTCTCTTCGATTTCTCTCCCATTTTAAGCCCAAATCAAAGGATAAACGGCATTTCGAGATCCCGACATTGATTCTTCGCAGTTTAACCGGAGCAATTTTGTGATTTAGGCTTTCTAGGCACCACTCCAAAACTAGGATAAAGAAGATGTTTTAAAAGTTGAATTAGTTATTGGGAATTTGTGGGCCTAGGAAATATTAAATGGTTATTATTCTGGAGTTGAGCTCATTAAATTAAGGAATATGGATATAGGGTTTTATGTGAACGCCGCATACACTATTTTAGGATCCCTACAGGCATGTCTCCGGGAAACAGGTAAGGGGAATAGATTATGTCAGGCGTTTTTAGAAATTTAACTGATTAATTTATAATATGTGAATTCTGAGTAATATATGTGTTTTTCCTAAGTATAGAGATTTATGAAAATGGGAACGTTGGAAATGATATATGTACGTTTTGAGGAAATTGGGCTATTGAATTGCGTAAAACCCTGGAAATGTTTATACCAATATTTTCAACAGAAAAGTTATAATATAGATTATCATTTCAAAATGTGTGGCATGAGCTGAGTATTATGCATAATTAATTGCCAGTTGTTATGGTAATATATATAAAGACAGAGGTATGTTTTTATACAGTATTACAGCATTCTATATATAACTACAGTACAAATTTTATATAGTATTACAGCGTTTTATATAGAACTACAGTACATATTTTATATAGTATTAAGCGTTCTATATAGAACTACAGTACAGATTTTATACAGTATTATAGCGTTCTATATAGAACTATAGTACAAATTTTATACAGAGTTACAGCGTTCTATATAGAACTACAGTACAACATTTGATACAAAATTACATAATTACAGCGTTCTATATAAAACTATAGTATATCATTTGATACAGAATTACAAAATGATAGTGATCTATATAGAACTACAGCATGATAGTATTTTATACAGAATTAGAGTATTTCAATGATTTTATACAGATTTATAGTATGACAATTTATACTAAATTGTGAATGAAATTATGATATTATATTGTTTTAGAAATCGCATTATATGGTTTAAGAACCCTTATGGACCACAGCTAAGCACATTACCGTAGCTTCACAGAAACTAGTACAATCACACTTCTCAGATAGAGTGTTGGTGGTATCTGTATCTGGATTTATAACTATGAGCACAATTGTGTCATTTATGTGTAGAGTTATCCCCTGGAGTCCAGACCAGTTGGGTAGGAAAATCATACTCATAGTTACAAATACAGATACAAATACAGATACAGTTGACTTAGTCTGGTTAGGCCAACCATGGCTAGGTCCCACCTTCAGGCCGCACAACCCAGATCATACGGGGTTAATTTATGACGTTGTTGTTTATCCATCCAGGGCAATTCTTCTATGCATATATGTGCATTTACTTATACAGAGTTATTGTCTTATACAGAATATGATGAGAAAGGAAAGTATGTAGTTTGAAATATATTTGTATATGCGTGTTTACAGTTTTACATGATTTCACAGTGAAAAAAAGGGTAAACAATGGTTGTAACTCATACTGCCACACACTGATAATAATTTATTCCTTTTTACTGAGAGGTGTCTCACCCAAAAATTTAAACATTTCAAGAAATATGAGGAATCAGGGTTAGAGTGCTCCGGGGCAGGATCTAGATAATATTGTTGGAAGTAAGTGTCTATGAGTTCTGATATTTATATAGTGATGTTTTGTACACTTTGGGTTGTAAATATGTGTATGGGAAGATACTTATGTGTTGATGGTTGATATTAGAACTCTGGTATTATAGTTGGATGTATGTATATATATATATATATATATATATATATATATATATATATATATATATATATGGATGCTTCCGCTGAGTAGGGTGATATGTTTGAGGACTATTGTACCTAGTGCCACTCTGGGCATCACAGGGTACTATAGTGTATTTTACCTAGAGATTATGTATGGTATATTACACAAGGCGATACAGGTTGGTATCAGAGCAGATTTATTTTATATATATATATATATATATATATATATATATATATATATATATAGGAGAATTTTCGGTTCGTGACATAATGGAGGGTTTCGCACAATTTACGGATAGAAATTAAGTTGAAATGAAAAGTCAAAATGCAAAGGACATTGTCTAAAATAAGATTGGAAGAAAAGTGAACTGATCCAATATGAGTAACGGTGGCATGAGAGCCATTCGGTAATTGAATAGTACAACCATGTATTAGGAAATATTGGGTTAGAGCAGTGGGTAAGCAAACCATATGATTGATTGCGCCACTATTAATAACCCATAAAAGATCATTATTAAACTTACTTGACAATGAAGATTCGACACTACCTACTTGGTGTGCCCTGGAATAAGGGGGAACGGAGTTGTTGAGAATGTGCAGAAGCTGCTGGCACTGTTCAAGGGTGAAAGGAAGGTTGTTGGTAGATGGATTGGAAGAAACTTGATGAGCACTATGCTTCAGGCCCTGATTGGGCTTAGAGTTATAAGGTCTTGGAGGGAAGCCATGGATGCGCTAGCATCGATCCACAGTATGGCTCTCTTTTCCACAATGAGTACATTTGAAAGACTTCCTAGGTAGACTGGGGCATCCTTCCTTTCATGGTTGATAGTTGGTGGCAGCCAAAGCAATACCTTCAACGGATGGTGGATACAAAGTGCTACAATGGCGTTCTTTTTGAAGCACAAGTGCATAGGTGCAGTTAAGAGTGGGAAGTGGTTCAATCAGAAGTATCTGCCCACAAATCGCAGTGTAGGAATCGTTGAGCCCCATCAAAAACTTCAAGACATGATCTATTTCTTGCTTTGTGAGAGTCTCCTTACGTGCGCTGCAGGTACAGGTAGACGTCCCTTGAGCTACGCATAACTCATTTCACAAACTCTTCAATTTGGCGTGGGTAGTTTCACAATAGATCACACTATTAGAAATCTCTTTCGAAATGTAATTGAGAAGCCAAGAAATTACCATAATGTTGCACTGTCTCCATTGTGAGTGTTTCGAGGATTCAAAAGATGGTGAAGGTAGTGTGCCATCAATGAAGCAGATTTTTTTTCTTTGCTCGGAGTGCGAGAATCATCGCACGACTCCATGTAGAATAATTGTCCTTTGTGAGTAGTGGAGAAACAAAAATCAGTCCAAGGTGATCTGATTGTTGGAGGCATAAGTGATGATTAGGATCATCATATTGTTCCACCTTGCTTGCCTTTTCAGCCATAAGAAGTGAAACTTTTGTTTTTTTTGAAGATACGAACTAGGGTGCAATCTGAATCGGGGCATGATCTAGACCTATGATGCGGGTCGGATATGGGGTGCAGGTCTGTTCTGCGGCATGGGTTGGGCTCAAGTTAGAGTTTGTTGGATAGAATATAAAGTGCAACCCAAAGAGAAATGTAATGGAGTGACTGTGTGCGTGGACTAGGCTTTAGCCTAGGAAAAACAACCCAAAATCCACCTTCTACCTTGAACAAAAAGGCAATATGTAGGTTGTGCACCCCAACTATTCGACAAAATGCTCAATGAAAACAAAAATCAAATTGAACTGATTGATCAAACCAAGTGAAAATTAAAGATCATAATAATCCCACAAATAAGAGTAGTGGAATTCTAAAAAATAAAACTCACACTTAATGTTTGACAGTAATATTGATGTGAGAAGATTTGAGAAGTACAACCTCTGTTTTGTGGTATTTAAAAAACAAAGGAACAAAACCGAGGAGAATTATCCTCAAACAAAAGTTTTATCTCTCAAGAATTGATTTGCTCCGATACCATGATAAAACTAGAGCAAAAAAAAAAAAAAAAACGAGCGGGAAAAAGGAATGAATTGCTATTGATATGTTTTTACAAGCTCTATACAATCCCTATTTATACATATAAATGGGGAACATAAAATTGAGCGTAATTAATCTACACACTCATGTCCATTTATAGATGATTTGTTGACTTCTCTTAAATAGGAAGTTCGCATAATATCATACCCTAATTTGCTTGATACTTGTCGTGATGTTAGGTAAGATTATTGCCATGAAGTACGGTCTTCCTCAACACTACCTTATTTTTATCAAATATTAATTACATAATAATTTGTCTTAGAATAACAACCCACCTATTTCATATCCCAAACCAAACTTGAACTTAGTTTTAGTCAAGAATGAAATTGACTTCATCATTTAATTTTTGTCAAATTTTTATTAATAATTATTTCACTTTATTCTTTTCTCATTTTGCTATGCAAACCAAACCACAAGACCAAATGGTCTATCAATGTATTAATGAAAATATTTAATAATTGTGCCGCACAGAATCTTTATCCAACATTTTTTTTATTTCTTTTATCTCCAAGTGAAAGTGATACGCCAAATCAATGATTATGACTCGATAAACACCATCATTATCCATGACAAAATTTTAGGTAGTTGTTGACTATCAAGGCAGCAAGTATTTCTCCCTTCATTGACCCTCCCTTTCAAAGTTTAGATTTGAGTTTTGGAATTTGAATGTTTATATTGATTTTCATTTATATTTACACATAAAATTCTTAGTTTCAAACAGTACTTTCGGGATGTTCTTTGTGCATTGTAAATATTCTCAAAAATATTAAGTGCATAAACATTTTTTATAAATGTTTTTGAAATGATATTCTTAGGAATCTCATTTCTAAGAATGTGATGCTAATATATTTATTTATTTTGTCTTATAAAATTAATGCGAATATACATAAGATTCTCATATTAATGTTTGGCTTAACAAGAGAATCTTAAAAGACATTTCAAGCAAATGACTATCACACCCTTGAATGTGCATAAATTGAAGTGATTACATATTCAATATAAAAAATTACTAAAATTATGTACTTAATTAAACCCATGTTTTAAAATGTTTCAACGGTAATAAGTTAACAAAATTGAGCGCTTAATTATCCAATTAACGAAAATAATTGAAGACAATATAATCTTTTAATATTAAATATTCTATTACATTATTATAGCACAATACTAGTACTCTAACTTCATTAATAGTTTATTATGTTAAATATAATAACATCATGTAATAAGCATTGATTTTAAATCAACAAAAATAGTGAGCATGAAAATTGTCTCCTCAAGAGTAGCCAAATGGATGATCGACTTACCTAAAAGTTGTCAAGTGGACAATTAGGCCCAGACTTTATTAGACCCTACAACACCAAAAAACTTGTCTTGATAGTTGAAAGTTGAGGGCTATCCAAAATCTTCAATGCCCATTTGCCCCCGCACAAGAAGTTAGATAATAAAAAAAAACAGCAAATTGTACATACATTTTCTACTTCTGATACAATACTGAAACACAGCCTAATATAAGTATTTCCTCTCTCTCTCTCTCTCTCTCTCAAGTTGGGGGGAGGAAGCAGAGGATGGCGTCAAATAACATGATCAATGTGGAGGGCAGCGGGTCCCTCAGCCAGCTCTGACATTGAACATATTAACTCTTGCCGCTGCCTTTCACAGGTTAATCCAAGACAATGTTAAATCACGAACCTCTTGTGCTGGCATCACACACACACGATACAAACACCTCTTTTTCAAATTCCTTCCACTTGTTCATAGAGACGCAAGGGGATGACTTGTTGATTGGGTATAAGGAATGACTACACTTATCGTGGTGCATGGCTTGCACAGGAGCGATACTCTCCAATCCCTAAGAGGTCCTGCAGAATGTTTTGGTAAAGACAGCTGTTTCAGCCAGTTACAGGAACAGGTAATGTGAAATGTTGAAACCACGAAATGAAATTTATTTAGCTAAACAGTTAACTTGCAGATGACACTTCCAGCCAACAATAAAGCCAAAAAAAACATTACAGCTAACAAATCATTTTCTCTTGAAGAACATATAAAAGGAAATGTGCATGGGCAAGAATGGGAATTGTGAAGTGATATAATGCACGCAGACAATTGGTTGAACTGTCCCATCTCTAAATGTGGATTTGCATTATGGGCACAACACTTGAAACCTTCAATAGGATGGACTCGCCATGAAGTTTCTCAGCAGATGACAAAATAGCCAATGTAAGAAGCATCATATTGCGAAGAACATGGGTGTAACAGGTCCAAACAAAAACATCATGCTCAGAAGATCGCACATGGTTGTGGTCCTTCCAAACTAAAATCTTAACTTTCGTCCCTATTTATATATATATATATATATATATATATATAAATGCATGGTGCCTTTTTGCCCTACAAATCTACAGAAAATCCAAATTCTTGTTTGTCTTAGTGATCTTCACAACAGCAGTTTTCATATATTAATCATCCCTGGACGTATTAGCAAACATTATGAGATGCCCCACTTCTTTGGCCCAATTGTAATATTTATTTCTCTAATTTATCATTAGCTTTCTGTGTCACCTATCAAAACAAGCTTCGGTAGACTACATGATAAATGTAAGCACTCAACAACGTGATCACATCAGGCTTTTTCCCCACCCCTTTTTGTTGTTGATTAATATGCCAAAGATGTTTTTGATATCATAGGCAAGCACTGGAAAAGTTTTGTCATGTTTTACAAAGCTATCATTTCTGTTATCAGTATTAATCAATAATAAAATAAGAAAATGAAGAAAAACCAGTTCATAGTGCTGAGGATTGATATGCATGGTTAGTCCACAACCTCAAAGCTTAAGCTTTTAGGATTTTTGGTCAAGTAACAAGGTATGAGAGCCATGGTTGCCAGGAGGTCCTAATTTCTAGTTCTGACGCCTGTGTTTAATGTATGGTTGTTAAGATTATCTTATCCCCCAGGTACATTCATTGTTTATTTATCTGTCCACGTGCAATTGGGCTGCATGTGCAGGGGAGTGTTAAGGCTAGGTACTTTTGTCCACAGCATAACAGATTTTGGGTGTGACACAATGTTGCATTGTAAGGAACTGTTCCATATTGTTCCATCTTTTCATACATTATTCCCCAAAGGATTCAACAAAACTAAAAGGGGCATAAAGAAGCTACGCTGAACCAGACAACCAGTTTGCTTTCCTCATTGGGCACAGAACAGTTCAAGTATATTTTGGCTTGCTGAAGCTTGTTAAGTATACACCCCATAAACTAATTAGTCCAAAGCCCACAATTAAGGTGGGGGAAAAAAAAAACTCGACAAATTTATTAGTTAGATATAAGAGTACTTTGCACTATATATGTCTGTCCAGTATCTTATTTGAGAAATTCAGTTGTTTGTAGCATACAGATTTCAAATTATACATATATAACTTGTCCAGAAACAATAGATAACCAAGTTTATATGAGCAGAACCCACTGAAACTAGGATATTTTTTCTTTAGATAAACTAGCTTGACTTGAGGTTTTAGCTAGCAATTATAAGTAGGCTCCAATTTGGTTCATCAAGAGCACAACTTGCATATAAATAAGCCGACTTATATGGACAACTCTACCACTAGAGCATCACATTTTAATTCAAAGAAGCGTACCTTACTGGACATGGGATTTGGCATGATGCTCTTATTGGATAAATGTTCATGCTTTTGAGGACTATTTTCTGCACAAAAAATATTCCCATTTCTTATGGTACAAAATCTACTTAGTAAGAGCATGTATTGGGACTTATGGGATCACATTTCCAGAAAGAACCCCACAAATACTAATATCCTAATGCTTAAATTCCTCATGTTTTTTCAGATTCTCATTGCCTGGTACAAAAATTCTAAATAGAACTATTCCTAATACTTAAATTCCTCATGTTTGTTCAGATTCTCATTGTCTGCTACAAAAATTTTAAATAGAACTATTCCTAATGCTTAAATTCCTCATGTTTGTTCAGATTCTCATTGCCTGCTACAAAAATTCTAAATAGAACTATAGGATCTCATTTGGGAAAAAGACCAACATTAATGACTATTTTGGACGAAGCTGAAGGACTTCAGATTTGCCTTGAGTGAGGATAAAGAGACAATATTGGACATTTGATAAAGACTGAAAACTGGGGAAAATCACCTTTTAACCCTTGGAAAGCCTTGAAGGTGGCTCAAGGGCATCACTTTATTGGAAGTGGCCTACATGACAAAAAATTTCAGTGTCTTTCGAAACTCTAGAAAAATTGGGGGATCAACATTCACCATTTAATGACTATTTTGGAAGAAGCTGAAACTTCAGATTTTACTTGATTGAGGATAAAGAGACAACATTGGACATTGGATAAAGACTGAAAACTGGGGAAAATAACCTTTAACCCTTTGAATGCCTTGAATGTGGGTCAAAGGGCATCACTTTATTGGGAGTGGCCTACATGACAAATAATTTTCAATATCTTTCAAAACTCAACTCTGGAAAAATTTGCGGATAGACATTCACGATTTAGGTTCCAGCATTCATGGCAAACACAGACGATAAGCGGTATGGGGCCAACCAGGCCACCATTTTACAGGGCACAACCAAGGCCACTAGAACCCAACCTATGTTTGGTACACTAGAATGGAATGGATTAGGAGTGGAATGGAATAAAAATTATATGGTGAATGGTAAAATCATAAAGAACAATTCCATCCCATTCTTGCTACCAAACAAATGGTAAGAGTCTATGTAGGTACCTGCTCAGGGTTCTGTTAAGTGAAGCCCTTCTCTCTGACAATGGGAGTTGATGAATTGTACAGGGAGGAGGAAGATGACGGCTGATTTCGACCTTCTTCAGCTAAAGTGTGAGGGAGTTGGGACTTAACTCATTTGTATTCACCTAAACTCAATGAATCATGCTCACAAGTAACCACTGATTCAAAATCCTAACGATGGACAGACTATCAACAATCATAAGTCAAAAGAGAGAGATTCCATCAATAAAAATTTTAAGTATATGGGATGAGCTGTGCACTTAAGCACTCAGAAACCTATCCAACTTAAATTCAATATGTTATCTCCAAATAATTGTCTATTTGACTTCCCTAACAGCTTAGGGTTCCAAAAGAGACACAATACTTGCAACAACTAAACATTCCTTGAAGCACAAAATATAATTCACTTGAATCAAGGTGAAATGGTGAATTGTGCGGCTATAAGGAGAAGCAAAAATAAATTGTTTGATGTCTGCTCACCTCAACACTAAAATGTCTAATCCAGCATCCTAGAATGTCATGGAAGTCATGGAGGCATGCTAGACTATTTTATATCACTAGCATTGGAAACTATTAACAACAACATCAATATTCAAATCGTAATTCATTTTGAAAAAGTGCACTTTAGGAAAATTGAACTATTGGCATGATTGTAATCACACGATTCACACCTATTCAGTTTTGCACCCATCAAGTTTAGCCCAGGTTTCTCTATGAAAAGAAAACATGAGTGCGTAAACATGCATACAAGCAAAAGTGCACATGCATGAGCATGCCAAACACATGCACACATGTTTATGAGCATGTACGCTTAAGAAGATATAAGATTCTATCATCATAGGAAACTAGTTGTAGCCCCATGAAATGCATATATATTATTCATTTTATTATTTTTTTTAAATATAAAATAATACTGCACCACATGCCTCATTGCAGCAGCATCTCTTGGTCACTTTACAATTTATTGTTAACTTTTTAGTGTATATATACTTATATAGTAGGTCCTTAATAAATAATATTTTATATTTTAGAACATAATAATTCTTGATAAAATTTTCAGAAATCAAATTTGTCCCATGGCTTATATTTAACAAGTCCTAATTTTTATTTTTCTCAGTAAATAGAAATTTATAGTAAAATTCAACACAAGAGGACTAGACTAGGTGGTGGAGTTTGAAGGGAGAAAATATAATAAAATTCAAAAATAAAAGAGATTTTAGGCGAGTCCAAAGGAAGATATTCGAGTAGTAAAAAAAAGTTGGCGGTGGGATCAAATCATCCAAAAGGCCATTAAGACAAAAAGAAACTAGTATAAAATATGGCAAAGTTGTAGAAATATAGGAAACCTTGAAAAGTATAAAGAGGCAAGAAAAAATGCAAAAAAGACTATTAATGAAGCTAAACATAGAGCTTATGATGCTTTATATAATAGACTAGATACAAAAAGGAGAAAGGGACATTTATAAACTTGCTAGAGCTAGAGAAATAAAATGTAGAAATTTAAGTAATATAAAATGTATAAAGGACGAAAATGATAATGTCTTAACTAGGGGTGAGCATAATTCGGGGAAACCCGAATTAACTGATCAATTTCGGTCGGTTCGGTTTGGTTAAAAAATAGGTCGGTTCGGTTATGGATGTACCAAATTTTGGCTAATTGGTTATCGGTTCGGTTAAGAGAAATTTTAATTCGGTTAACCGAATTATCCGAAATAATAATGAATTAAAATTTAAATATAAACTAATAATATATATATATATACGCGGGATGGGGAAAAGGCGGAGGTGGTTTTATTTAACTGTCTTTGTGCCTACTGCCTACATTGTTCTTGCCTCCAGAAAATGTTGTCCAGAGGCTGGCCTGCAAAATAAATGCACCACACCATGCCCTCTTAGAACTAATATATCCTACTGCAAAATATATCCATACCCTGGTGGTGGCACAATGCCACCTTAATGGAAAATCTAGAAATAATCTATGGGAAGTTAATTGATGGGATCTGATGCAAGGAGGAACTTATTCTTTGTGATGAATGTTCCAATAACACAGCCAGATCATTTCCCACAAATGAAAGCCATGAGATGATGAGCTCATGTCCATTGCTCTCTTAGAATTATGGAATTGAGTTGTAGTAACCCCACTGGAAGTCACCAGGGGGAATGCATTCAGTTTCTATGACTGCATATCATCTGGGCAACAGGATTTATAAATTCTACTTTTATAGATTAATAGTAAAATATTCTTTTTTAGTAATAAAATTAATAGATGCAAAATATCTTTTTTTTAATAAAATTAATAAATGAGCTGCAGAATTGGTAAAAAAGTTATAATTATAATCTATTTTTAATAATTAATTTAAAATAAATTCGGTTAAATTCGGTTAACCGAATTACCCGAAAAGGTAATTCGGTCGGGTGAGGTTCGGTTAACATCCCTTATTAGGTCGGTTCGGTTAACAAAAATCATTAACCGAAAATTTCGGTTAATTCGGTTAATTAACCGAATTTGACCGAACTGACCGTTTGCTCACCCCTAGTCTTAACTAGGGAAGGCGACATAAAAGAGAGGTAGCAGAGATACTTTGATAATTTGTTTAATGAAAACCAAAATGAAAGATTGAACTTAGAAGTGACAAATGAGGGAAAGTCTAAAAATAGGAAATTCATTCACAAAATTAGAGTCCTTCAAGTTAAGATGGCTTTAAAAAAGATGAAAAGTGGGAAATCTATAGGATCAGATAACATACAAATTGAAGTCTAGAAATGTTTAGGGGATAAAGGAAGTACATAGTTAACTAATCTATTCAATATTATTCTAAAAACCAAGAAAATGTCAGAGGAATGGAGGAAAAAACATGTTAATACCTTTATAGAAAAAAATAATGGCTATAATCAAAATTGTGTAACTATCACAAAAAATTAAGATTATGAGTAATACAATGAAATTTTGGGAGAGGATAATTGAACAAAAAATAAGATTAGAAATGAGTTTTTTAGAGAATCAATTTGGTTTTATGCCTCGGAGATCGACAATAGAAGTTATTTATTTTTTATGAAGAACAATGAAAAAGTTTAGGGAAAAGAAAAGGCACTTGCACGTGGTTTTTATTAACCTAGAGAAAGCATATGATAAAGTATCTAGGGAAGTTTTTTGGTGGTCTTAGAAAAGAAGGGGGCACACAGTAGTTATACTGAGGTCTTGAAGTCATTAAGGATATGTATGATAGAATAATTACTCGCATTAGGACTGTAGGAGGGGAATCTAGAGATTTCCCAATCACAATAGGTGTACATCAAGGTTCTACTTTGAGTCCTTATCTTTTTATTTTAGTGATTGGTGAACTCATTAGGAGTATTCAAAACGAGATGCCTTGGTGTACATTGTTTGCAAATGATATTGTCTTGATTGAAGAAAGTATGAGCAGAGTAGTGGAATCTAAGTTAGAACTTTGGAGAACCGCTTTAGAATCTAAAGGTTTTAGGATAAGTAGAAATAAGACAATATATTAAATGTAATTTCTTTAACATTCATAAAAATGCTCCTGATAAGGGTGAGTCTGCTTCCTTTTGATAAGACATTTCTTTTTCATCTTGCCAATCTCCTTTCAAACTTCTCAATAATGGGGTCCAAAACTCTTTTGTCTTTGAATTTGGCTCCGAGGGGATGGTTGAGGCAATTAATGGGAAAGGAACCAATCTTGCAACCCAAAAGACGAGCATGGAAGGCCACCTCCCCCCCCCCCCCCTTCTCTCCGAGGTGTTCTCTCCAATAGGAATAAGCTCATTTTTACCAAGGTTCACTTTCAAGCTTGAGAAATGCATCAGAGGTTAAGGATATGAAGGGGATCTTCTTTGCAAAAAATGATAGTATTATTTGCAAAATGGAGATGAGAAACTTTTGTAAGCCTTCCATTTTTGCCTACCTTGCGATTTTTCTATCCATTTCTACCCACCTTGAGACCTCTAAAGATCCCTCCTTCGGTAGCTTTCATCAGCATGAAGCTTAAGCAGCTCCATAACCAAAATAAATAGAAAAGGGGACAAGTGATCTCCTTGTCTCAAGCCTCTTGAGGAGCGAGAAAAATTAGAAGGGCAGCCATTTATGAGCACTAAGATGCTTGGACTTTTGATGCATCGAGCAATCCAACAACACCATAGCTCCCCAAAGCCCATTTTCCTAAGGAGATAAAGAAGGAAATTCTAGTTGACCTCATCAAATGCTTTCTCCATATCCACTTCACACACTACCCCACTTTTTCCTTCCTTCAAATAAGCATCCACCAATAAGGCTCTAGGCTTCAACCTCCAAGATATTGCTTCAATACTAATAACCTTGTTCAATTCCTTCTTAAGCGAAGCTCTTTTGGCCCTCTGTATCAAGACCTTGGATTATCTCCTGCTCATCAAGTTCTTTGATGCCATTAAGGATAACAGTGCTCTTCGCTTGGACATTTCCAAAGATGTTTTTGTTCCATATCTTTAGATTTTTCTTTTATTTCTTTTAATTTTGAGACAAGCACAAAACTAGCCTTTCCAGTGACCTAAATAGAGCACCATCAAGTTTTTACTAACTCCCCAAAATCGTCATGTGAAACCACATATTCTCAAAGCTAAAGGGGGTTGGCCCCCATTTAATTCCCCTAGTGTCAAGGGTGGCGAGGAAGTGATCTGACATGAGCCTAGGAAGTAGACTCTAAATCAAGTGAGGAAAGAATTCCAAGTCTACCAAAATTAAGAACCTATCAATCCTTGAAAAGGAACGTGGCTCCTTAGAGTTAGACCAAGTGAAACTGCCACCAATGAAAGGGAGATCAATAAGGGCATTCGCGTTGATAAAGTCAAGGAATTCTCTCATACATCTCATGTTTGCCCTCACTTCTTTCATGCGCATAAAAATAATGTTGAAATCACCTCCAATGATCCAAGGAGCATTCCATCTACTCCTAATCTCAAACAGCTTAGTCCAAAAAAGAGGTCTGGAGTGTCCTTCATTTGGGCTGTAAACCCCTATGAAAATCTACTGAAAGTTATCATTCATGTTTTTGAACAAACAAGAGACCGAGAAGCAATTCATGGGGTAATCCAACAATTCCACAACACAAGGCTTCCCATAAGATAAGAGTACACCCCAAGTTGCCTACTACTCAAGGGATATTCAATCACAAGCAACCCGGCCCCAAAGGCCTTTGATCAAGAGCTAATCCACTATCTCCAACTAAGGTCTTAAATTTGGATTTCGACTCAAATTTCGAAGCTCCAAATGTAATGACCCGGAATTAAAATAATTAGAAAATATAATGAATAAAATGGATTAATGGGTAATAAGGGATAAAGGAAAGAAATTAGAAGGAAAGCAGGCCTCGTCGACGAATGTCTTGTATTCATCGATGAGTGTTCTTCTAAGCTCGTCGACGAAATCCTCGTCGATGAAGAAATCCCGAGAGAGAATTTTGGAAACTCTGAATTTCGTCGACGAAGCTATCTTCTCGTTGACGAAGTCTCTATAACGCCTCGTCGACGAATCGACATGTCTCGTCGACGAAGCCCTGACTATAAGTTGAAATTCTTTCATTTTCAGCGAGAAAACTTGGGAACCCTCTTTCCTTTCTCTCTCTAAGACGGCTCCCCCACCCTTCTCTCCTCGATTTCAAGCCAGTTCTAACCCGGGTTGACGATCTGGAACCACCACAAGGTTCGTGAGATCATTCTCTTTAAGGCTGTAGGAGCTGATCGTTGGTTTGAGGGGTTTGGGAAACATCCCAAAATCAAGGTAAGTGAGTTATTTTGGGTTTTCCTTAACGAATAATGTTGTATGAAGCCTAGGAACTAGTAAATAAGCATTTTTCTTAAGATTTGAGTTAATTGGAATTTATTTTAATTAAGTTAGGATTTTTGGATTCAAGGTCCAGGTGAACGCTGTGTGGGTATCAGTTCGGGGATCCTACAGGCATAGTCTGAAAGTCAGGTAAGGGGGAAATTTATATATTAAATCAGGTTTTTCATGAATTAAAATGGATTGTGTGTTATTTACGTATATATATGTTTATATGTGGGTTTAAAATGCCAGCCATGAAATTTATGTTTTCTGAGCCTAGGATTGTTTATATAGTTATGTATATGTGAAAATAAATGAATAAAAGTAAAAAGATATTTTTCTAAGGAAGTAAGGAATGAAATGTATTTTTGGTATATAAATGTTAATTATGAGTTGGCTTATTTTGTAAGAGATGTATATGAATTTTACTGCTAAAATTGTGTGGCATGAGATTCTGTGCAAATATATGTTAGATATATGAGATGCAAGTTAAGTAAGTAAAGCTTATGAATAAAATATGATATGGACAATGATGCTTGGATATGTTAAATGCAACCATGTAAATGTAAGACAGCTGAAAGACAACCATGTTAGCAGATCTAGCACACTTCTGTGTAGACCAACTGATGACAGCTAAAAGGAGCTGTGTTAGCAAAGCTAGCACGTTTCTACGTAGACTAACTGATGATGGCTAAAAACCAGCTGTAGTACGAAGGAATGAAATGAAAATGTTATGCAACGAAATGACAATGTAATGAAATGAAATGTGAAACATGAACGATACGAATGGGAAAGAGTCACATAAAGTGAAACGAAATGCAAAGTTAAGTTATGAACAGGAATGAAAGTGTATGAATGTATAATGATAGAAAAGAATGATGTATTACGATTTTAGAAGTATGTATGTACGTAAAACATGTTACGATTGGGCAAGGCGAACTCTTCGCCTGAGGACTTGCTGAGAAAGGCGAGTGCACTAGTAGTTTCAGATGTGACAGTAGCTGCATAACGTACTAGGCAGAGGGAACATATTTGTATGGGCGGGTAGATTTCCCTATCCTTAGGGCCTTTGTCGGTAAACTATTGTTGAATGCGTGAGTACGAGATTAATCTAACACTTGAGGGCTTACTGAGTAAGGTAAATGCCCTAGTATGCTTTAATTGTGACCTTAGGGTTACCTATGTATCAGAGCTGCTACTTGTATAGGTGGGTAATCACCCCTATCCTTAAGTAATCTCGTAGGTTAAAACTTTGCATGTGATTGTTTAGGTTCAGAAAATGATTTCAGAGTTATGTTAATGATTTGAAAATGTAATTAAAATGATATCTATTTACCTCATGTTAGCCACACGCTTTTTTAATATGTATACTTTTTCCCTTACTGAGATGTGTCTCACCCGAATATAAATGTTTTTTTTTCAAGACATCCTCGAGATCGGGCTTAGGAGCTCGAGGGTATTTTTAGCATTTTTTAGGCCTATATAAGAAACAGGGTATATATTGATACTATTTTGGAGATGTAAATATTTATGTTTTATGTTTTATGTCGTTATGTTTTAAAGATGTTGTGAGAGAATTGGTTGTGAACATACTGGAATGTTTTGGAGATGTATGTATATATGGAAATGCAGGTGTTGGACAAATTTTATGGATTTCTAGACAGGTTATAGCAAACTCTGGTATTACGGTATTATGGAATATGATATATGGAGAGTATGTTTATGTTTTCCGCTGTGTATGTATGTTAATGATTTATGATTTAACAGGATAATATCAGGTATAACGCACCGGAACCCGGTTTAGGGGTTCGGGGCGTTACACCAAAAATACGGAAATTTCTATTTCAATGTCAATTTCGATTTTGATTTGAAAAAATAACGGAAATTAGTAGTAAAGCATGGAATTCTTTGTGAAACTTTAGAAATGGTTAACAAACATAATAATATAATTTTTAAGACTAATATATTACAAATTAAAAAAAACATCTATGTTTTGTATAAGGTTGAAAAGTTGTAAAATAGTATGTGTATCAAGCATATTTGTAAGATAATGTACATTAAACATATTCAGTTAATGCAAATGAAATTCATAAATCGTTTAAATATTATTTATTATACAAATATTGAGAATTTAGACATGAATGGTTAAATAAAATATAACTGTAAGTTTATTTTTTCATATAATTTCAAAAGCACTTGTGATAACCTTTTGTTTCAATAAAATAAATTAAAAGAGAAATTTCACTTCACTCTTAAATCTCTCATTTGAATTTTGACAAAATTTCATTGTATGGTTAAAATTTTGACAAGTTTTGCTAAAATTTCGAGGTTTTGATAAATTTCAGATGATTCATTGAGATTTTGACAGAAATTATGCAAGACGGAAATCAACTACCATTTCGATTTTGAGGATGACAGAAATCGGAAATTTTGACAATTTCGTGGAAATTTAAGACCATGTCTCCAACTTAGTTTCGTGCAAGCACGTCACATCGCCCCTCCAATCCTTAAAAAAGGACTTAATAACACTCCTCTTGGATTTGTTGTTAAAACCCCTCACATTCCAAGAAATGATTTTCTTTAACATGATCTAACACAAGGGCTCAAGCTACTACATGCCTTTGCCATTTCTGAGCAACCTCCTATTGTTCCATAGTTCACTGTGCATTCCAAGCACTTTAATTCCCTATCGGTATCCAACTTTCTGATACTGCCCGATGGTTTTTGGTGATAACTTCTCAACTCCTCCCTTCTCTTTCTTTTAATATCCTTAAACAATTGCAAGGCTTTGCCTTCAAACCCTTCAAAGGACATGCCTATGGTTTTGCTCACCAATTTCAACTACTAAAGAACCCAAACAAATACTTGATTCTTGAAGTGAGTGTTGTCAAAGTCCAAGTCATTCAAAGTATCAAAATTGGGTCGATCTATCAAATCCCAAAAGTTGGAATTGACACACAAAGTATCATAGCCAGTGGAGGGGCTAGAACAAGGGCTAATATTTCAGCATCAGTTTGAGATTTAGGGGGTTATTGCTCTAGAACAGCCTCCTCTTGATTTGCAGCTGCTTGTGAGGGGAGATCCTGAAGGGCGACAACCTTCCCAAAGTAGACTAACTTTTTAACAGCTTCAAAAGGACCATTGTGCAGCTTAAAGGGAGAAAAAGAGCTAGGTTGGGACTTCAAGCTGTCATGTGAGATTGCTAGGCTGAAAAAAAACCCCCGTATTTGTAGCTCCAAGGCCCAAGTTAAGGCCCACTTCAACATCCTCGAACAAGACAAAAGCTCTAGGCCTACCTTTATCCTACTTAGAAAAATAAACAAAAAAAAAAAAAAAAAAGCATGCCACACTGCACTTCCCCCCCCCCCCCCCCCAACACTTGCAAAAGAGTGCATGAGACTACTCATCTTCCCCACCACTCGTGAGTTGGGTGTGAAGCCACCACTCAGCAATAGACTCAAATGCTTGCCACAATGAAGGCAAGGGCACAAGGGAGCTAATCAGCTGAAGAATGGGTTCATTTCCACTAGGGAGGTTATAGTCTTCTTCTCCAACTGTTGAGCAAGCCGAAGATGTTAAACTTTTTTTGGTGAGAGGAAAAAGTTGGCATGGCTTCCAAGAAGGAGATCCTCATCCTACCCTTGGATTCATACCCCTATGGAACTGCAAAGGTTCACCAACCACCACTGTTGGTCTCCATAAGGGCAAGGTAGTTCCCAAATTTGTTCGAGTTCAGCTGCAAAGTAAGGGTTCTGTCCTTGTTCAACGAAACCATGAAGTTGCTTGGTGTATGGCTTTTTTCAAAGTCAGAAGTCCTCCCAAGACTCAAGGATCCTTCTTCCCCTATGGTATTCAGTGCTTCTAAGGAAGTTAGAGTCTACTAGGTCAAAGGACTTTCTTACAATCACCACAGTATGCTTCACATCCATCAACATCTCATCAGAGGCAATCAATGAACAAACAAAGCCAACCCTCTGAGAGAGTGTAAGGTCCATGAGAGAAAAGACCTTACAGCAAACAAATAGAGGGCTGCTTTAACCTGGAGGAAGCTTGCGAACACCAGAAAACAAAGAGAAGCTTGCAAACGCCAAAAAGCCAAAGGCAAACACAGAGGATAGCTTCGAACAAGAGGAAACTTGAAAGAACCAGAAAATAAAGAGAAAGGTCGGGGAAACAAACTTACAACATTAGTTATTAGAATAATTAATTTTATTACCCTATACAATATATAATTTTTTTGCACAATAGTACATTTATCTCATAAAAACAAATAAAAAAAATCAATTGAAAGAGACCAAGTTGACAAAGAATTTCAAGAAGCAAGTGTCTAAAATTGAAGCTCAATCTTAAATCATGATATTACCAATCAATATCAATCACTTAATTAAGGAGCTTAAAAAGAACAACTTATAAAAAACTCAATATTGTTATAAAATGATGCAAGAACTAATAATAAATAAATAGAGATGAGCAGAAAAATAAATGAAGACGAGATAGAGATTTTACGTGGTTCGGATATACCTACTCCACGGGCGGATTGGATCAAAGCTTCACTATTTCGGGAGGAGTCACAATATGATATGGATATGGCCTTATACAAAATCTCTCTCCTTATTTCTTTAATATCTCTCATCTTTCTTTCTACTTCTATCTTTCTCTCTTCTTCTTTTCCTACTCCACTGGCTATGTGGGAGGAGGTATTTATAGCCTTCACAAGCTAGCTAATGCTAACTTTATTAGTGCAAACATATGGGGCAAGTTCATAGGGATATAAATTAGTGCAGACATATAGGGTAGGTTCATAGGGATATGAATTAGTGCAAACATATAGGGCAAGTTCATGTAGACATGAAGAGGTAGACAAGATATGGATGAATGACAGCCACCATCATCCATTCATAACACTCCCCCTTGGCTGTCACTCATATATTAACTCTTTCTGCTAAGATCTTTAAGATGCCAATTTTTTGAATGTTATAATAGGTAAAGCTTTAGTGAATAAATCTTCTAGACTATCACTTGATCGGATTTACTGAACATCTATATCACCATTCTTCTGGAGTTCATATGTATAGAAGAATTTTGGAGAGATATGCTTTGTTCTGTCACCTTTTATGTAAACTTCTCTTAGTTGAGCTATACATGCTGTGTTGTCTTCATATAAAACTGTTGGAATATCCTTGATTGATTGAAGACCACAATTTGCTTGGATATGAGAAATCATTGATCTCAACCATACGCATTTTCTACTAACTTCATGGATAGCTAGAATTTCAGACTGATTGGAGGATGTTACTGTAATTGTCTACTTTGCTCTCAAATAGCATTGAATGTGTTTAATTTCATTTCAGTGTTGCCGAGTAGGAGCAGAGCTATATCTTACTAGTAGATTTACAGCAAATGCAATGTCGGGTCTTGTACAATTGGCCAAACACATTTGAGAGCCGATAGCACTTAAATATGGTACTTCAGGACCAAGTAATTCTTCCCCCTTATCATGAGGTCAAAATTGATCTTTCTTAACATAATTGCACCATCATTGGAGATCCCAAAGAATGAACTTTGTCCATATAAAATTGTCTTAATACCTTTTCGGTATATTTAGATTGATGAACAAGAATTCCGTCATTTAGATGTTCAATCTGTAGGCCAAGATAATATTTTGTCTTTCCCTTAAATTCCGCCATTAGCAATTTTAGTGAGCTCTTTAGGAGTCCCAACTAATTTCAAATCATAAACATAAACGGCAATTATAGCAAATCCAGATTCTGATCTTTTAATAAAAACGCAAGGACAAATTGGATCATTTATGAAACCTTCTTTCACAAGGTACTCACATAATCGATTGTACCACATGCATCCAAATATATTTCTTTAATCCATATAAAGAACGTTGGAGTTTAATTGAATATAAACTTTTGGGTTTTGCTTGAGGCAATTTAAATCCTTCAGGGATTTTCATATAAATTTAATTATCCAACGATCCATACAAGTATGCTATTACTACGTCCATTAGACGCATGCTTTGTTGTTCAGTGACTACTAGCTCAATTGAGAATCTGAAAGTGATTCCATTCATTACGGGAGAATATGTCTCCTCATAATCAATTCTGAATTTTTGCGAGAAGCCTTGTGCCACAAGCATTGATTTAAATCAAGTAATTTCATTATTTTCATTTCTCTTGCGCACAAATACTCATTTGTATCCAACGGGTTGGACATCTTCTGGTGTCTGGACTACAGGTCCAAAAACTTCTTTTTTTGATTGAGTTTAATTCTGACGTGATAGCCTCTTTCCATTTTGGTCAATCACTTCTATATCGACAATCATTAATAGATTTAGGTTCGGGATCCTCATTACTTCTGGTAATGTTATTACTTCTGGTAATGTCAACACTACTTCTGGTAAAATCATCATTACTTCTAGTAATGTTAGTAGCTACTACAAATGTGTTGTTGACAACAACTTTATTTCTATCTCACATTTCTCCTGTGTAATGAATTGAGATCTCATTATTATTTCCAGGTACCTGTCCCTTTTCAAGGAATGACTCTTCAGGAGTTTTCTCTTCAAGAGATTCCTCTTCAGGAGGTTCCATAATAGGGATTTCATTTTCAGGAAAAACGAGTTTGTGAATGTCGAATGCATTATCCACCTCTGTAACCTCTTCTAGAGTATTTACATATCTCAATTTTCTCCTTCTAGGAGTTTTATCTTTTGCACCAACAAGCCTTCCACACTTAACTTGCAGTTTAGGTTCAATAGCCGGCTGTTGTCCTTCAGGGACACCAATACGTGCTGGAATATTTGCAGGAGGTATATGAGATTTTAATATGGCCTTGGTATCTGCAAAAGAATCTAGTAATTGATTTGCAATCCCTTGCAAATGTATAATCTTTTGAACTTCAAGTTCACTTTGATTTGGGTGAGAATCTAAATGAGATAAACTCATGGCATTCCATGTGATTTCATATTGTACTTCAAGCACTAATTTTTCTCCCCCTAATGTAGGGAATACTGCTTCATTAAAATTACAATTAATTTCCCTTGAGAACAAGTAGTACACATGAAATTAGTCGATAAAAGAATCTTCAGGTTCTTTAGTGGATGACCATGTGAATTTTCAATGATTCTTCGCATCATTACATCTCCAAGATGTCCAAGACGATTAGGCCAAAGTATAAATAACTTTGGGTCATTGCACTTTTGGTACAAGACATTATATGATTCAACTGCTTTAATCTTTATCTAATACAAACTAGATAATAAAGTTGGCAGTTTTTCTAAAATTTGTTTCTTCCAGAAACAATAAAAGTAATATAAAGAAATTTTTTACTGCCTTCATTTATAGTTTTACTGTGATATCCATTAAATCTTTAAAGCTTAACAGATTTCTTCTGGATCTGCTGGAATATTAAGCTTCATCAATTTGTAATAAAGTACCATTGGGTACCTTTATATTATCTCTTCTGGAGCCTTTAATCAAATTTGTAAAACCAGATATTGCATTAACATTTGTTGAAGATATATTCAAATAATGGAAATATTTTTTTATCTCAAATAATTGTGTGTGTTGTAATTCTGTTAGCTAAACAAACTTTTTCCTTAGAATTGATCAAAGCAATGACAAATCCAAACATAATATTGCTCACTTTGCATCATTGTTTGATTTGCAAGAAAATTAGCAACATTTATTTTTACTTCTTTACTATTTTCCTTTTCATTTATAGAGGTTTGGTATAAATCTACCAAGTGCCCACACGTACGACAGGTACGCGACCAATGACCATTTTCTCTACATCTGTAGTATTAATTTTCATGATGCGTATCATTGATTATCCCGCTTCAGGGGGTCATCCCTCTTCTGGGGGATCATATCCTCACATCTCGACGCCAATGATAATTTCAATCACGGCCACAACTATGCCCACGACCATACATGCAACCTCGTCCTCGACCACGAAACGTGTTCATATTTACTTCAAGGAATAGGGTCGAACTAGTTAGATGAGTTTGGTAATATTTTATCAAAAGCTCGTTGTTTTGCTCAACAACAAGAAGACATGATATGAATTCAAAAAATTTACTAAATTTCTTATCCCTATATTGCTGATGTAGGAGCATATTAGCGGGATGGAAAGTAGTAAAAATCTTTTCAAGCATGTATTCGTCAGTAATATTTTCACCACTTAGTTTTAGCTTCGAGCTAATTTTATATAGAGCTGAATTATATTTACTGATTGTTTTAAAATCTTGCAACTTCAGGTGCAACCATTCATATCGAACTTTTGGTAAAATCTGATGGTCAAATATATCCTTTAAAAATTTCCCGTAGGATAAGTGGGTATTTAACAATGAGGTATTCAGTTTTAATTCTTCCTCTAATTAGAGAGATAACAATTATGAGAGAGAAGAATTATTAGTTAGATCAGGAACTGAATATAAAATAAAAGAGGCAAATACGTTTGAGCCCATGCATGATTATATATATATATATATATATATATATAATATTTTCTTAATAAGCCGCTCACTCCATACACCTTCCACACACCATCATACATACATGTGTGAAGAAGATTATGACTTTTACGCGATCCTGCAGGGATGCAATATTTCCAACTAAAATAGTATTTCTCAATTTCATTGCATTTAGATGGATTTTAACATAAATATATATATATATAATATATAATTATTGTCTTTGATGTCAAAGTAGAAAAAATTTAATTTTACTTATGTTCGACATTTAAATAAATTAACAGTAAGGCAATTTGTAAAAACAGAATGTAAAAGCTGAAATAGAACTGCGCCAATAATATAATATTATTTTCACCCTTCCGGGGTTACTTAAATATGTTTCTTCATGAACATTATTTTATTATTCTCAATTTGTACTCTTCAAGAGTATGATTCCAATTTACAATATTAAATTGGGTAATAATTTACCACCTCTTCCGGAGGTTAAACATACTACCTCATCTAGAGTATAAACATTTCACCTCTTCAAGAAGTTGATTTTGAACATCTCTTCGAAAGGTTAAAGTTATACCCTCTTTGAGAGGTAAATATTTACCATCTCTTCTTGAGATTAGATATATATATATATATATATATATATAGCCTATTCAAGAGGTTTATCTCTTCGGGAAATTAAATATATAGATGGGAGATTTAAATATATAGTGTGACGCCCCAACCTGGGTTTGTCAAGGAGCACTGCGTCTCTCCTCCTCCACCTGGACCAAACAACAGGGAGGCAGACCTTATCGGACTAATGACTGGCCCCACAAACCAACACATGTCTTTTTCAGTGTTTTGTCCTCACTTACACACTTCCTGAGAAAACTTCTCAAAAGGTCACCCATCCCAAGATTACTCCAAACCAAGCACGCTTAACCGTGGAGTTCTTATGGGAAGGCTCCCAAAAAAGAAAGGTGCACCTTATTGATATGGGTAGTAACATCTAATCCTTTTAAGTCTTTCTTCCACAAGGTATCACATTCTCCCCCACTTACAGAACGCAACGTCCTCGTTGCGAACCCACATTTCCAAACTCAGGCGATGTGAATCTCATCACACTTCCAACTGGGTAATTGCTCTGATACCATTTTGTAACACCCCAACCTAAGTCTGCCAGGGAGCACTGCGTCTCTCCTCCTCCACCTAAACCAGACAACAGGGGGCGGACCTTATCGGACTAATGACTGGCACCACAGACCAACACGTATCCATTTCAGTGTGTTTTGTCCTCCTCACACACTTCCTGAGAAAACTTCCCAGAAGGTCACCCATCCCAAGATTGCTGCAAGTAAAGCACGCTTAACTGTGGGTTCTTATGGGAAGGCTCCTGAAAATAAAGGTGCACCTTGTTGATATGGGTAGTAACATATAATCCTTTTAAGTCTTTCTTCCAGTCCAGTTAATGACATTCTATATGAAGCAGTCAACATAGGCTCCGTTTCTAGCACCAAATCAATATTAAATTCAAACTCCTCTTGGAGATAGCCTCGATAAATCATCTGGGAAGAATATCTAAAATTCATCACCTATGGATGCAACTAGAAGATTTCCTCGACAAGGAATTTGTTCAACCTAGTATATTATCATAGGTTGCACTTGTGCTATTCACTAAGAAGCATAATAGGGCCTTGAGGTTATGCATTAATCATTGAAAGTTGAATCGTGTTACATTAAGAATTGGTATCGACTTCCAGGGATTGGTGGATTATTTGATTAATTGATTAAATCCCAAAATTTTTTAAGATTGATTTGCAATTAAATTATCACCAATTAAGATTTGGGAATTTCATATCCCAAGGACAAAATTGAGTATACAGTACAATCGCTATATGTTTTTGGTGTTATCAATTGCGGTTACCTATGCACCTTGCATTTTCATGGATAGGATGAATCAAATAATTCAACCATACTTGGATCAATTTATTATAATTCTTATGAATGATTTTTGGAGTATTCAAAAACTCAAGAAGAGCATGAACAACATTTGTAGTTAATTTTACAAACATTATGAGAGCATCAGTTATATGCTAAACGAGAAATGTGGGTTCTGGACAATTAATACGAAATTTTAGGTCATGTCGTAATCAAAGGATAATTATCTATTGATTCTTCTAAGGTTATGTTAGTGTTAGATCTTTGGAAGACTCGAGGTAAAAATTGAAGTTGTTGAGTATTGATGTTGAAGCAAAGTGTATTAGGACAAGATGTATAATCCATCAATTTATGTTAGTTACCAGTTTTAATAAGGTGGTTTACGAGATTAACTCAAAACTTGTTAGGTTAACGATGGATTTTACTAGGGTTGTATTCAACAAATTTCGAGGACGAAATTTTTATAAGGAATGGAGAATGTAACGCCCCAGAAAATGATATGCTTGGGAATATAGAAAAAAAAAATTGTATGAAAAATCGGGATGTCACATATAGCCTCTTCAGGAGGACTATCATACCATCTCTTTTGGAGATTGGTACTCTTTAAATTTTAAAAGACATTCTTTTCTAGAGAAAATTATATTCTTGTGGAATAAAACTTACAAAAAAATAAATTAATTAAATAAGAATTAAAAAAATAACTCAGTTGGTTAGAGTCTCGTGCTGATAACGTGTTATAAAAGATGCAAGAATTAATAATAAAATAAATAGAGACGAACAAAAAAATAAATGAAGACGAGATAGAGATTTTACGTGGTTCGGATATACCTACTCCACGAGCGGATTGAATTAAAGCTTCACTATTTCGGGAGGAGTTACAATATGATAAGAATATGGCCTTATACAAAATATCTCTCATTATTTCTATTACATCTCTCATCTTTCTTTCTACTTCTATCTTTCTCTCTTCTTCTTTTCCTACTCCACTGGCTATGTAGGAGGAAGTATTTATAGCCTTCACAAGCTAGCTAATGTTAACTTTATTAGTGCAAACATATGGGGCAGGTTCATAGGGATATGAATTAGTGCAGACATATAGGGTAGGTTCATAGCGATATGAATTAGTGCAAACATATAGGGCAGGTTCATGGGGATATAAAGAGGTGGACAAGATATGGATGAATGACAGTCACCCTCATCCATTCATAACAAATATATTTTAATTAACTCATTTATTTCAAGAAATCTTACGAAACTATAGAAAACATTGAATTTTGGAGACAAGTTATAACTATAAATTATTTTCTAAAAATGTTGTTCATACAAAATATAATCAATGCAATTTTTATCCTATGAAGTAAAATGCTTATAGATAATATTCATTTATAATTAGTACTTTTTCCTTCTACTGTGAATATTAATTATAAATTATAATGGGCCAATTATGAATAGGCATGGAATTATAATATATGTGTGTTTGTGTGTGTGTGTGTGTGTGTGTGTGTTGTGCTACATTAATTTAGCATGAGCATATTCAATGCTATTTATAAGTTCTTACATTTGGTTAACATTTAATGTAATGTTTGATACTTGGCTCTAAAGGGCATCCCTAGGCCACAAGGCTCCCTGCTATGCGAAGGTAGGGGATACGTAGACTTACCATTGCTTTTATCGTATTCAATGATACTGCACTCTAAATAACATTTAATATACTCCTGTCCAACGTTTAATGTTATCATATTTAATATTTGAGCCATGTGACAACCTCTAACAAACTTCTATGGAACTTCGAATAGCTAATACGATGATCATCAATCATTGAACTAGCAAGGAGTGGGCATTAGGAAGAGAAAGTTTCGAAAGGAGTGTTGACCTCATAGGTCACGCCCGGTTTTGATAATGACAAATACTCAAATATTTGATGGCTATCTAGTTTATGTGTAGGTATATAATTAGCAAATCAAATTGATGGCACATGAAGTAGAGCTTGAAGACCCTGAAGACTATATTATGTTGTATTACAATTCATTTCTCATTTGGGTCTATAATAGTAAATAGGAAATGGTATGTAATAATCAATGCATTACATGCATGACTAGATAGATAAGCTCAAAAAGACCTAAACTGACCTTAGGTCCCCCATGCATGCATAAAAGAGTGTCCTATTAAAATTTAAGTTAATCATCATACAAATAGGGACAGCATTTTAAAGAGAAAATGACCGAAAATGCCCAAATTAGCATGTTTGGTCGACCGAACTCAGTTACATTGAGATCTTCGGTCGACCGAACCTCCCTGGGTTAACATGTTGACCCCTCGGTCGACCGACCAGAAACATATAGGCAACGCCCTGGTTGACCGAACCCCCACGTGGGAGTTTCCAACAGCCCGATCGACCAAACCTCCTAGTTCAAAATGATTTGGTCAACCGAACCGCGCAGATTTGGAAAATCACCTTCCACTTGGTCGACCATCTTTCTAGTTCAAAATACTCCTAGTCGACCGAACTAGGACACTCGGTCAACCGAACCTTCAGTTCGGTCGACCAGTGCTCTCAAGTTGGTGAATTTTACCGAGGTTAAAAACTTTGTTATTTTTATTAACCTCACTTAAACTTTTTCTAAAATGACCAATATGTCCTAAATGGTTATAATTCTAGGGAATTCTATATATACCCCCTCATTTGCAAAAATTAGTATGAGCTTAGCAAACTTAATTAGCAAAAATCCTCTCAAACTCAAAAATTCCTACTCTCATTTTCAAGCATCCTACACTCATTCTTACTCACTCTTATTGCAAAAATCACTTTGTAAGTGTGCTTGAGTGTTCTTCTCATTGGGCTTACCCTCTCACTTGTTTGGTATTGATTGAAATTTATTTATCTTGAGCGTAAGCCCCAAGTGTTTCTAGGAGACTTTGTTAATAAGTCTTCCTTAGGAATACTTCATTGAGCTTTTGGGTTTTACATTGTCATTGAAATACTCAAGGAGTTCACATTGTATTTTGGTTGTGAAAAATATTCTACAAATCATTTTCAAAATATCTCTTGTGCTTATCTTTGAGAAATACATTTTGAGATATTTGCTTGAGTTCTAAAAATCTTTGTTGCTATATTTGTTGATTGATATTATCATCTTGACACAAAGATCAAATAATTTCTTTTTACAAAACCATTTTTGAATATCTCTTGTAATTTATTTTGAGAAAAATATTTGTTGAGATATTTGAAGTGTGTTTGTGATCTTTGTTGCTGCATTGTGATTAAGACTATTATTTTAACACAAAGATCCTATCACTTACACTCTCACGTACTGATTGCAATATTTGCATTAATCTTTGAGAGTAGACCTTAAGACTACACTGAGCTTATCTTATCAAATCATTCGGCAGTATATTGATTACATTGGTACATAATCTGCTTAGTTGAGAAGCATATTGGTTGTATGCAAATTTTATTGTGAAATCTATTGTATTTCAAGCATGGCCTGAGGGGGCGGTAATCCAGCCCTGTAAGGATTGTATGTAAAGGTTGAGGTCAGTAATGTGCTAATCGACTTGGTTGTTTAGGTGCCACTCCACCCGTTAAGTGAGCTTATAGTGGTAATCCTTATGCTTGTTAGGCAGGGACGTAGGCAGTTTACCGAACCTCGATAACATTTATAGGTATCATCTCTATTTAATGCTTTATTGTGCATGCTTAGCTAAATTAATTGTGTAGTTTAATTTCCGCTATAGATTTATATCGATTTACTTTATCTACACTACATTGACCTTAGGCTTGCGTAATACTACTGTTAGTGGATTGACCTAGGGGATAAAATTTGAAAATACCAATTCACCCCCTCTCTTGGGATTACGGTAAAGCTAACAAGGAGTCAAGGTTCTAAGCAAAATACTAACAGCCAATAATCTAGCAAATCTTATGGGCTAAAGAGCACAATGATGGTGATTATGCTTTTATTGAGAAAAACCAACTTGAGTTGATTGTTGCTAATACATATAAGTCACCCACATAAGGAAAAATAGATTGCATGGTTCAGCATAGCATCAGCATCTACAGGCAACTAAAAACAACAATCCTTGAATGCCAACTGCACAGATGTCAACAGCTAACCTACATACATGAAGGAAACGAGGAGAATTCACTACCAGAGTGACAAAATTTATCTTGCCTCACTATTTTTAATATGAAACAGAGTGATTGACAACCCTATGATCCAGGGTCAGAAATACTATGCACACATACTTACAAAATATTAACACCTCCTCCACGAGGAATCAAACCAAATATGGATGGATCGAGCGTACAGCAGGTGAAGAATTCAAATTTTAACACTATACATACATCACAACAATAACTGAACTTGTATCTAGTACCATATTGACGCAGGTTGGGAAGCAGGTAATTGGATCAATCAATTGAACCCAACTTTGAGAACAATTTCAAACAATAAGGCCAAGGGACTGTTGGGTCTTATACAAATGTTCTTAGTTCATTTGTCGTAGGCTTATGCGTTTTTGGGTTCTCTTTGTGATAGACGTGTCATTTTAGGGGTTCATTTGCAACTTCATGTATATTTAATGGTTAGGCATAATAAAAAGTAATTTAAGTTTTCTTGTAAACAGGGTGTGAAATCCATGTAAGAGTTAACTTTTGTGAATTTGAAAATTGAAGTGAATGTGTGTTTTCCCCCATTTTATCTCCTCCCTCCGCTCCTCTTCCATTCTCCTTTTTCTTCCCTTCTCTCTATTTCTCTTCCAATTTCTCTCTTGACAATAATCCCACATTGCTGCTCTGCATCATCCAAAATGCTATGGGAACATATAAAAAGGAACAGATAGAACAATAGGGTGAAAGTGAAATCAACAAGTAATTTAGGAATTAACTGAAATCACCAAGTAGCAACTTTTGGAACATGCCAGTGAAACAGAAGACCTACCTGGCATGCTTTATTTTTGGCCCTGGTTTCTGCTGTGCTGGGAATATCATGATTTGGTTTTATAAATCTCTTCTCACGTCGTTCACATGAGCCCCATCCATCTGAGAATCTGCCACCCCTATCAACATGAAAAATAATAAAATAACAACAAAGTTGCTTTGATGAGGGATCACTATTTTGATGGCTTGATTTAAAAAAAAGGGGGGGTCTACAGAACATACTGCATATATGCCCGAACCACAAATTCAGCACGCTGAACATTACGATTATCATCAAATTCAATGGTCTTATCTTTGATTTCATAAGAGAGATTGAAGTAAAATGATATCTTCCTCCAACCTACAGAACACATGCACTCCATTAAATATTCATCATCCATATCTAAACATAGGGGAGAAAAGCATTAATATTTTACCTGACTTTTTAATATATGGACTCCCAGAAATCAGAGTGTAATCAGATTTCTCCAGGATCTGTACAAAAAATTATTTTAAAAAAAAATGCATCATATGATATAAGCTAGGCAAAAGGATTTGCATGTGCATGTGCGTGTGGGGATATTGGATGGGAATTTTTAGTTAGTGAAAAATGACCACCATCGTGTTGCATCACTGCATAAATAATTCATTAGTTTGTTGTATGAGTGGTTATCAGTGGTTTACCATGTCAAAACACTATGGAACTTTAATTAGTTCAGATGGCAAGACAGGAGATATTGGAGATTTTCACAAGTGGCAAGTTGCATTTATAGAAGCCAATAGGCATAATGCATATTAGATGACTGAATATGAACCTAAGATCAAGTATTGTCCAGGAAGAAGAATCAATATGAGCATTCTATGAGCTACGATACAAATAAGAGGGAGAGGCACATATGATGATTTTTTGAGTTATGTCAAATCTGAAGCCTGAGATTACACATTGACCTTCCCTAAGAATCAATAAAAGCAAGTTTACCAGATCTGAGAATGGGAAAAAAATTACAATAAAATTTTGTAACTAAGATAACAAAGAAGGCAGTTACAGAAATTTTCTTTTGGTTAAACAAAGAATATATTAAGAGAGAAGAGACAGCATAAACCAGGAGAATGAGGCATCCTTGCTACACAAAGGGAAAAACAAAAGAGAACCCAAAAAAATAAAATAAAAAGACAAAAACAAAAACCACAATAGAACAGAAGAACTAAGAAAATGCAAATCGTCAATTTCTCAATCAAAGAGATTCCTCTTAAAAAAAAACATTTACTTTAGAGAAGCCAAAACACCAGCCTACTCCACAAATGATCAGCTGAAAAAAAGCAATGTAAAGGGATGATCTATAATAATTTTTTCAAGGCTACAATCCAAATAAATTTTTTTTACTTTGGAAGGAATCTTAGGGGTGATTTTGGAAGGAATCTTAGGGGGGTCTCTTGGTATCACTGTCAAAAGTTATGAAAATGAAACCACTAACTAAAAAATCAGAAACAAAAACTAAAATCCAACAACCAGTTTGATTAATATTTCCAAAATCGAAACAAAGTGAAAACTAATTAATGCGTGTTCATTTTATTTTTAAATCAAAAAACAATTAACAAATAACATTAGAATAGTGAAAATGTAAAACATAACTTTTTAGAAACTTCAAGGATAATTTTATTTGATTAGAAATTATTAATTTTACACAATAATTCAATCAATAGAAGTAAACTCTGATTTTTAAATACCGTGAACAATAGGTTGCCACAATAACTAAAAGTAACACAAATTTCATTTGTTGCCATAAGAGCTAAAAAGCGAAAACAGACAACAATACATAAAACTAGTAACTCAAACAAATGAGTTGTCACTTGTTCGTGCACTTAACTGCAACAAAATTAAAAAGCGAAATAGAATAAATAAATAATGGGACCAAACATCCTGTTTGATTTACATACATGTGGATTTATCCAAAGATGAGCAACATTAGTAACATATGTGACTCATGAGATGAAAAAGAAATACTTTAAAAGAAAAATTCAAAAAGCTCAAGATCTATGATCACTTCCCACTGAAAATATTTGCAAGAAAAGTTCCTTGAGGAGTCTAAAAAACTCAAGATCTATAATCATTCAACACTGGAAAACGAAAGGAACCAAGGGGATTCAACAAAAGAACAAGATCATTTGTCTCCCTCTCATTCAAATTACAAAGAAAATGAAAATTCTAATAAGGTAGGTTCTCCTAGTGAGGGTAACAATTGACAATAGGAGCATCATGAAGACCAGAGAGGTAATAAAGATGAGGGAACACTTAAGGAGTCTAAAACTGAAGATCTCTAATCATCCCCATTGAAACACAAAAAGAACCAAGGGAATTTAACAAAAGAACAAGATCATTAGTCTCTCTCTCATTCAAACTACAAAGAAAAGAGAATAAGACAGGTTCTCTTGGTGAGAGAAACAATTGGCAGTAGGAGCATTATGAAGATCAAAGAGACAATGTAGATGGGGGAAGACTTGAAATAGAGGAGCTTCCCTATCCAACAATATGAAACAAACATGTGAACTAAACAAATAAGAAATTTGTGGAGTGAATTCCCAAAGCCTGGCCTAGCTGCCATTGACCCTTGGTTCAACATCCGACCCATTTTTTTGAAGGCTATATTTGCTGCAAACTCTAAAAGGAACCACTAAACCCATTTTCCTTCCAAGGATAGACAGCAAAGTCCCAAAACCCAAATCAACCCAACTCCTAGATATACATAAAATATCTCATCTAACCAAATGAACCATGATCCATCTCACTACAACCCACTCCAAATCATAAAAAATCCATCATCCTCTTCTCTAACTGATCAGGAAAACTCACCAAAATATTGAATGACAACATAAATACAAAGCATAGAAGACAGTCAAACTTGAATCAAAAAACATGACAACCAGAATCTAGTGCAAAGCGTCTTTTTTTATGTAAATGGCAGATTTTGGGGCTTTAATGCTCTGGTTTTTCTCTTTTTGTTTCCTCTTGCTGGCTTAGCTATCCTCTAAGCTTGCCCTATTGTATTTTTTCCTCAATGCTGATAAAGCCTTCTTACCTTCTTCCCAAAAAAAAAACCCACAACTAAAATAAGAACTCTTCAACACTTCTAATTTCGAGACACCTTCCCAACCATTGCATCCAAAAATGAAATAGAAATAGGATTACACCCAATGGGATCGCCAAATAAGTAAGAATTCATAAAAAATACCACCAATCTGCCACAAAGCAAAACAAGAAAGAAAATCATCAATGCCCACAATCCCACTCTTAGATAAATTAACCCTCAAACCAGAAACCTTCCTAAAATTTTGCAAAATTTCCAACACATTAGATAAGCTTCTAGGATCCTTAGGAAGAAAGAAAATGGTATCATTCACAAACTGGAAATGAGAAGAAAAAATCCACAACTAGATTGGAAAATAAAATTGAAAAAGCATCCCCATCTCACACCCCTATGAGCTTTTGAGTTATTCTTAGATTCTCTATTCTATGACTGAAAAGGATTCCCATCTCACAACCCCTCATCCACTTCCTCCACATAGAACCAAAACCCTTCCTATCCAAAACCATATAAAAAAACCTCCAACTCACAAGATAGTAAGCTTTCTTGAAGTCTAATTTTAGAACAAACTCTTTGATACCTCTCGTCCTCACATCATACACTAACTTATTAGCCAACAAAGCTGCCTCCAAAATCTGTCAACCTCCCACCAAAGCACTCTGCGCATAAGAGATAGTATTAACCAACACCCCACAAACCAATTGCCAAGGACTTAAGTCAAATAATTGTAAACACTAGTAACCATACTATTAGGCCTAAAATCTCTAACCTCAACCAATCCTTCTTTGGTACAAGGGCAAAAAAAAGTAGAATTAATACTCCTCCCAACCACACCATTTGCAAAAAAAACTCATTAAAAAGCTTTAGAAGATCACACTTCAACATGTCTCAACAACCTTGGAGAAAAGCAATGTTAAAACCATCAAGCCCTGGAGCCTTTCCCCTCCCCTCCCGCACACCAAAAGTAAATAATAAAGCATAATAAAATGCAGGATGTTTTGACCAAGTTAGCAGATTAGGCATGCTTTAAAGAATAATTAGCTACCATTTATGTGCATCCAAATACCATGGCATTAAAAGAACATTGGTCATGTTTGCATGAAAATATTTCATTACATCCAATTTTTTATAAGAAATCTTCTTTCATTAGAAAAGAAGCTAGAATCAAAGCTTTGGACTTTAGAGGACAAGACATCCTCCAGTAAACAGCTAAAAAACAACTACAAACATGCGTCTCTCTAGCCCCTTTGGAGGTTAGATAGTAAAATTTCCCAAAAAATTCCCAAAGCGTGCGCTCATAAAAAGAGAAAAACTACTCTATCCCATAACAAGTGCAAAGATGATGTTTTAGCATTGAAGACATGCATTTTTCTCTCATTCCACAAAGTCCAAATAATAGCATAAACTGCGCACTTCCATAAGGCCTCTCCCCTTGTTCTTTTTCCAAAACCTCAATGTCAAGCCAACAATAATTCATCCACGCTCGACACAGCTACTCAAGTTTCCCCAAAAAATAGAGAAGAGAGTATATAAAAGTTGTAGCACCACCTGACAATGTAGAAAGAGATGTGCATTGGTTATTTGTATTAATACTATTAAGAGGGAATTGAAGGCTTTAATAAATGTAGAAATAAAGAAGGACTTCAACAAAACAAGAGCCTGAAGAATCCCCAAACAATAGAATCCCTTCTCAAACTAGGAACAAAATTTTTAGCAAAGTGATGAGCTCATCAACCTCTCTTTCCTCACAATCTTAGAAAATGGAAATAATGAATAAGAGCATCCCCCTATGAAGAATAAAAAGAAGAGATTGGAGCATTATTAATGGGAGATAACTGAAAGGGCAAGGCATCAAAGCCTCCAAGGTAATCTCCCCCACCCAAAGATCTTTCCAAAACTAAATCAAATTGCCCTCACTTGATTTGAAGATAGTGAGGGGAAAGAAGAACTAGGCAACTCAAGAAAAAAACTTCCAAGCACTTGCATGAGAATCAGTACCACTCCTTCCATTATCGTAGCCATTCTAATGAATACCACTCTCGTTTCTAATGACTTTGTGGCAAAGGAAGTTCAAGGTAAATCTCCATAATCATTTCCCAACTAAAGAAATATTCTCAGAAATCACATTATCAAACCCCAAACCCCCTTCAGATTAGATCACCTAACCACATTCCAACTAATAAGGTGATCACTCTTATTATATATTGTGTGAAACCCCAAGAAATCTCTCACAAGCCTCTCCAAAACACACGCTACCCTCATAGGAACTCTGAGAAGGGATTAAAAAAACATTCACTAAAAGTTCTATGGTCATAAGTCATAATATGTTACAACATTAGGATTAGGCTCCACTCTAGTAATAAAAGTCTTGAGTAGCTCTTAGCAGCCTAAGAACAGACATTTTTAAGCCATTCAAAGAATCGGAAAAGAGTAGATTGATCACATGATTATAATCACTTTTCAAGATGATTCTATTTTATGGACTTGCTCAACCACTGGGATGCATCTTCACAGCTGCTCTGTTGATGCTGAATGGCAAGATTATTTCAACAAGGAGAGTTATTGGAGCAGATTTTTTTTATGCGTGTGTGTGTGTGTGTGTAAAACTGCCTTACATTTTGAACTATGGTTTCTTATTAAATCAGCTCTAAGTAAAGAAATCAGAACCTTAATAAGCCCATTACACACTTGCTTTTTTCATCCAGTTAGGGAAAAGAAGGAAAAAGGGGGAAATTTGTCAATCACTAGATTTAATTTGGTGGAATAATGGCAGAGGATTGATTTGGGCAATGAATTGAAAAGTAATTCCATCATACCATAGCATAAGCACTATTAATGAGTAATGTAGCAGCATTTTTCACAAGGCTATTTTCGTATTACTTTCATTTCACCATGGGTCATATAATAAGGTATTTTGGACCTTTATTTCCAGTTTTCTAGGATTTTTACTTTATTTATCTAATCAATTTTGTATGGTCAATATTTGCTTAGTTTCGACTGTTGATATTGATTATTGCAATGGTTAAGTTATCAAGAGGCATATACATAAAATTTGTACTGGTTTTCTCTAGATAATGACAAATAATTAGGAAGTAAGATTTTCTTCTCCTAGGAGTGATTCCAAGAACCTATTAGTGTAATGCTAATAGTTTTATGCCTTCTTATCTTTGTTACTCTAATTAATAGCCGCAAACAGATTGGAGTCCTAATTTCACCTATTTGCCAATTCTTCCACAAACACTACTCTAAATCATTTCCCAACTAGTCTTGCATCCATTTGGTATCAGAGCAGCTTCTGCCACAATATTTTCTCACTATGGGAGATCCTATACACCTACAGTAACAAGTTAGGAAGAGTTGAAGGAGTATGTTCAAGAAAAAAATGCTTCAAGATAGAAAAAAGGATGCCAAACACAACATAGGTTCACCTTTTGATTTTGCCTTCTCTGCATTTATCATATATATAGACTCGACAATCGCAGAAGAGTAGTATCTAATATTCATTACAGGTTTATGCTCTTTTGTAATATATAGACTCAATTTCTGAGCATGTCATAGAGACAATCCAAATTTCACATGTAAAGCATCTGATAGCACAATGTATATCAATATCCACCCAATCTAGTTAAACTAAAATAATAAGAAGACACCAGCAGTAACTACCGCCATAGCTGCATTCTGATACTCCTTGAACAGAGACACCGAAGGAAACCGGCCTGACAAACTGTGCCTATTTTCTCTCTCCTCACTCTCCCTGCAACTTCGCGGCGAGCCCTCCGAGACAGAAAACCTCCCGGGTTCTGGCGACAAATACATCGGCGACGAATAAACGGGCTTCGTTGGCGTCCGCTGCACATGTTTAACCACGACCAGAGGACCGCTCTCACTGATTTCCGAAATGCAAGATCTCGCAATTTTCTGCGGCCGGCGATCCGTCCAGTGTTCCTGCAAGACCTCGCCGTCGGAAACCGAAGCCCGATGGCCATTTTCCGATGAGCATTGGTGTCTAGGGTTCTTGGGGAACTTGGGGAGAGGCGGGGATGCGTTTGAGACGGGGGAAGGGGTTTGGAGATTGGGGCATTTGAGGGAGAGGAGTTTGCGCGACTTGGAGGCGGATGCAGAGGCGACGGCGGAGTCAATGACGGCCCACAAAGCGGCGTCGTCGAGGTCCTTGTCGTCAACGGGCAAGACGACTGGGGAAGCCATCGAGGTAGAAAGTAGGGTTTGGGAGTAGTTCAGGAAGAGAGGTTTGAAGAATTGGTTCGATTTCTGCGATCTGCAACTTCAGGATTTGAGCTCTCTCATGGGCACGATCTCCGTGCGTGTATCTGTGAATGAGCGCAGAAACCAGTGCTCCGCGGAGGAAGGCGGGCAGCGCTTGAATTCAAATTGCAGGAATGAAAGAAGCATTGAGGATTAGCAGACAAAACAAAACGTCGTCGTTTTCATCTTACTATTTTCGGCCGGATTATCTACCGTTTGACAGTCTCCAACAAGATCATTAGTAAATGACTAAATGGTAACCACAATTTATTTATTTTTTTCAAAAAAGATATTTAATTTTCATGGTAGTGAATTCAATTCTTTTTAAAATTTCAAGTGAATGAAGAATTTAGATTATAATAATTAATTAATGAATAAACACTTGATATTTTCTCTCTATCAACTAATTTCGAGATCGTTTGAAATCATTTATATAGATTTGTTTTTCAGAAAAAGTCTTGAATTTAATAAGTGAAGATAATAAGTATTGAATTGAAAAAGTAATGAAAGTTAAAAGTGATGCTTGGTTATTGTTGACTTTTTTGGGTCTGTCTCTTGTTTTAATTATGACAAACCACAGTATCTTATATGTGTATTAAGTGTATGAAAAGGTTTACTTTTCTAAATACGAATGACAAATGAGAAATAGAAGCTGAAAAGCACTTAAACGAGCACATCATTCGGTACAACCTATGATATTGTAAAGGAGTAGAGCATGAAGTTTTTTTTGTTTTTTCTTTCAAGTTATATTGTGATTATAATAAGTTTTTTTATGGTCTGTAATATTTGCATATGTATGCATGATAGGGATAAACGCTCAAATAACCATAGAAAAGATTTTGGTCAACCGACGCCAGGTTTTTAGGTTAAGTTAAAAAGCCTAAATCGTAAATTAACCATAGGTCCCCAAGCACCTCATGACAAATCCCCTATAACTCAAAAGTTATAAGTATATGAATATGAGTGACTACTTATAAAAATTAGGACCAAAATTACAGCTTGAAAGGGCTTCAGGCGACCTAACCTTAACGTTATAAATGCCTCAATCGACTGAACCAAACTAGGTCAAACTGTTGACTATGACTCGGGCGACCGAATAGAAATTAAATTGAATGTCCACGATCGATCGAACCTTTGAGTTGTCACTTTTTACCTTCCCCAGGGGCCTGAACTCCAAGTTCAAAATTACCCTAAGCGACCAAATTATGAAGTTCGGCAGACCGAACTGATCACCGGGCGACCGAACCTCGAGCGTTTGGAAAATCGCCTTGGCTCAGCCACCCGAACTTTCCATCGGGCACCCAAACTTGAAAATGTGATTTTTCTATCTTGACCGAGCAACTGAAACTCTCTGGTTGCCTTATTTTTACTGTAGTAATTAAGGATAATTGGGGTTAGAATTCAAATCAAACATTTTTAATAATCCCCATTGAGTCTCAACGGTTACTTTTTGAGGAGAAACTATATATATCTTTCATTTGACTCAATTAGCAACAGGATTAGTAAAAGTAATTAGCAAAAATTTCTCTCAAATTTTTATACTTCTTTTGCTATTTACTTCACATTCCAAGCACATTTTTTTTAATACTCTCTTTCATACTTACTTGCAAACATCTTTTTGAAATAAAGAGTTTGTTTTACTAGTTCCCCTCTCTTGCAAAGCAATTACAAGATTGAAGGGAGTTGATTGTGGTTATTGTGTGCGTCCCCACAAATCATTTCCTTGACAAATACTCTCACATATTCATACGTTTTTGAAAATCTATTTTTGAGAGTTCTTACTTGTTTGATTTTTCTCATAATATTTCATATATAAATAATTGATTGGGGAGATCTTGTTTTTAGCTTGCTAGTTTTGGTACTCATATTGCAAGACTTGAGAGCTTGCACATTTACTTAATACATCTTTTGCAAGCTAAAACCCTAAAATGTTTGTTGTGAAATTACTTGACATAACTTTGAGATATTTGATTAGGGTTCTTAAGGTTAATCTGAATATTCATTTATTGAATATTTTATCTTGAATCAATCTTTTCAAGATCTCACTTGAGCATTTTATCCATATCATCTGTGAGTGCATATATTCGGATCATATTGTTGTACAAATCTATTTATATTAGAAGCACCTTTAATTATATGAAAAACGTTATTGATTGTAATCCAGGCGTGGCCTGAGGTGGGTATTCTCCGCCCCTTAAGGAGTGTTTGGGCTTTCTCCGCCCCGTAAGGAGAGTGTGTAAAGGTTGAGGTCAGCCATGGTAATTTGACCTGGTGTTGTAACCGGTGCCGCTCCACCCGTTAAGTGAGCATTAGTGAAATTTTCAGGCTTGCGAGTTGAGACGAGGACATAAGCAGTATTGGCCGAACCCCAATAACATATTGTATGTCTACTTTTAATTTTTTGCACTTTATATTCTTGCAGATGTATGTTATATTTGATAAATTGTGAATGTTACGCATGATTTAATTTTTACATATTATATTTATTTGCGCAATTGGTATATGTTTAGAAAGATCTTAGGTTGTGTAATACTGGTGCTAGTTTAGTTGAACTTGGGAGATAAATTTTTAAAATACCCAATTCACCATTCTCTTGAGAATACATCAATTTCAACAGTCATATTTAAAATAAGTGATATTCGAATACTTACTTTTATTATAAGGTACTATATGATTATTTTTAAATATTATTAAATATTATTTTTGATTAGCAATAATTTTGTTCTTAATTTGTATTTATAATGAATGATTATCATATTAATTTATGTTAAAATAATATTATTAATTAAATAAGTATTTTTAATTTTTAATATTAATTTAAATTAAAGGATAGTTCTTTTTCATTCTAGAATTGAATTCTGTTTCACTAATAATTAATATAATATAATCCATAATAAAATAATATATAATTATCTTCTAATGTACTTTTAAAATTATAAAATAGCCATTAAATTTTCTTATATTTACAAAATTAACTTATAAGTAATCAAAAAACTATCTTAGATTGCTTCTTAAATAGTTCTAAAAAAATTGGTTCTAAAAAAGAACTTATTACAGTAAGTGCTTGTTGTAGTGTAAGTCAAATGCCAATTTTTATTTTTTTTGTAAAAGTACTTATTTTGAGTGATAAGTGTTATAAGTACTTTTTCTTTAAGTGCCCCCAAATGGGGGCTTAACATGATTAGGAGTTAAGAAGCAAGTTAATGAGGTATAAAATCAATTTTTTTTGTTCATTTACTAAGTTTTTTTTTTAACAAAAGGTGAAAATATTAATGTTGTTCTATTTTCACTTCCTTTTCTAAATGTTTTCCAATTTCTCAACAAGCCCTTATAATTTTTTTATTCAAAAAATAATAATTGAAATATTACAATTTGTAAGGGTAAATGGCATGATGTTTATTAGCCTCTTAATGAAGGAGGTTTGGGGTGAAAACTTTTAACTAATCGAATAGAATATAATGAAATTGTAGTAATCAAATTGTTGGCATATTTGCTTCTCAAATATCTTTTTTGTGAGTTGAGTGGATACATACCTATAAGCTAAGAAAAAACAACAATTGTGTGGTCAAGCCCTCTTTGATGAATACTAATACTTGGAGAAGAATTTAAATATACGTTCATCCATACTTCAAAAGCTTTATTGGTTTGGCAAGTCTATATCTCTCACTTATAGCAATTAGCACTCTCGAGAAACCATTTTTGTGTAGGATTAGGTTCTTCCGTGACTATGAAATAAACTCATATTATCTCATATTAAAATTAGGTTTGACCTCGTAAACTTTCTTCTAAAATACTCATCTACAAAGATAACTGAAACATCACTCTTAATATCATGTTGGTGACATTGTTTTCGAAAATTAGTCCTTTAGTTTGTTTCTCTTTCCACTCAACTTGGAGCTACATTAGGAAAATAATTCCATTATTACTTCATTAATTTGCTTTTGCCTAGTTAAAGGGTATGTCCTAAAATATGTTTTGGTTGTTTGGTTAGCCATTTAATTTGAATAAGATGTCTATTCTTAAAATGATAATTTTAGGGGATAACCATAAATTCTTGTTGTAGTCTTTATAACTTTGATCTTGTAGACAAAAATCACTTCTTATTCATGTGTCCCATTATTAAGCAAATAAGCTGGATAAGATGCCTATTCTTAAAAAGATAACTTCATGGGAAATCTATGAATTCTTGTTGTAGTCTTTGTAACTATGATCCTACAGACAAAAATCCTTTTTTATTCAAGTGTCCCATTATTATGCAAATAAACTGCAAAATTGTTACTATACTTCAAATTATAATGACCTTTTCAAAATAGAATGACAAAGTAATATGGTTCTAAATTTTGGAAAAAAACTAATCCTTGTGGGACTATTTGCAATGTGTTATATAGCAGTTACTTTCTACTGCACTTGGAGAGCTAGAAATCCCTACTATATTAGCAAAAGTCAACTAGTTTTATGTCGTGCTTCATGCCATTTTAGTAGACATTAAATATCGATGTAAAAATGTTAATAAGACTATGATAATATTCTCTTGACCTTTTAGTCTGACACCTTTTTATTATATGCTATAAAATAACAGAGGAAGAAAAAAGGAAAGCAACTGCTGCAGAAAAGGCTCTAAACTGTATTAATTTTCTGTATGTGTGAACTGTACACGATCGTGTTTATTTATACAGGGAAAAGTAAAAAACAGATTGTAATAACCAAAAAAATATTCTAACAACTAGCTAAAACAAACTGTGCAATTACATAATGATACAAAGACACATCAGCTGTGAATGGGGCTATTTTGTAAATTTCTTAAGCTATCATCACATGAGGTGTACCCAACTAACGTAGGATGGGGCTGAGTTGCAGCATTGACATGGGACTATTTTGATTACCCCCCCCCCCCCCGGGGCGGCAAGATGGAGAGTAGATGTTAGCTACTCCCAATTTGGATAGATGTAAGTAGAGTAAATGAGAGGGTAAAGACTTGGTAAACATATCTGCAACCTGCTACTGAGTAGAAACATGAGCAGTCCGGAGAGTGCCAGCTTGTATATTGTCCCGAATAAGATGAAAATCCACTTCAATGTGTTTTGTCCTTTCGTGAAACACTGGGTTAGCAGCAATGTGTAAAACAGCTTGATTTTCACAAAATAACTCAGCTGGTTGAGGGTGAGAGATGGAAAGATTAGTCAATAAATGTCGTAGCCAGGTGAGTTCAGTAGAGATGGAGGCCATAACCCAGTATTCAGCCTGAGCAGAGGATCGGGATACCACAGTTTGCTTCTTTGACCGCCAAGAAATGAAAGATTGCCTCAGAAAAACATAAAAACCAGTTACAGACCTGCGAGAGTCTGGGCAAGAAGCCCAATCCAAATCAAAATATCCAACGAGCTGAATAGAAGAGGTAGCAAACAAGAGGATGCCTTGGCCAGGTGCATGCTTGAGGTATTGAGGCACTTTGTGTGCTGCAGCAAGGTGAGTAGTTGAAGGATGATTCATGTATTGACTCATGACTTGAATGGGATAGCTAATGTCGGGTCTAGTGAGGGTAAGGTAAAGTAAACGGCCAATGAGTTGGCGATAAGGAGTAGGATCAGAAAAAGGGGTGCTAGAGGATTTTGATAATTTGTGGTTCTGATCCATGGGGAGTTTAAGGGGTTTAGAAGCAAGATGACCAGTGTCGGCTAAAATATCTAGTGTGTATTTGCATTGGCAGAGAAAAATTCCTTCGGGAAATCGAGCCACTTCAATGCCTAAGAAATACCATAGGGGACCAAGATCTTTGATACGGAAATGGTTGTTTAAAAAATTGCGGAGAAGGGAAATGGAGGTAAGGGAGCTACTAGCAACAATTATGTCATCGACATAGACAAGGAAAGCTGTGAAACCAGTAGCGGTTAGACAAGTAAAAAGGCTGTAATCAGCCTTGGATTGCTGGAAACCAAAATTGATTAAATATTGAGAAAATTTATCATACCATTGTCGTAAGGCCTGTTTGAGGCCATAAAGGCTTTTGAGTAGTCTGCAAACTTGGACAGGGTGACCTTTAGTGTATCCCTGGGGCTTCTTCATATATATATATATTTCTTCATGTAAATCCCCATGAATGAAAGCATTGTTAACGTCAAACTGCTGCAAATGCCATCCTTTAATGGCAGCCAAGGCAAGTAGGATGTGAACTGTAACAATTTTGGCAACGAGAGAAAAAATTTCATGATAATCCACTCCCTCTTGCTGAGTAAGACTATATATATTTATATATATATTTCTTCATGTAAATCCCCATGAATGAAAGCATTGTTAACGTCAAACTGCTGCAAATGCCATCCTTTAATGGCAGCCAAGGCAAGTAGGATGTGAACTGTAACAATTTTGGCAACGAGAGAAAAAATTTCATGATAATCCACTCCCTCTTGCTGAGTAAGACCACGAGCAACTAAGCGTGCTTTCTTCTTTTCCATAGTACCATCGGAATTGTATTTGCTTTTATACATATATTTGCAATCAATTGGAGACTTCCAAGGAGGTAAATCTGTAAGGACCCAGGTGTTGTTGAGTTCTAAGGTAGCAATTTCAGTTTCCATTGCTTTGCATCAATCAGGTTCCTTGGCAGCTCGATTGAAAGATTGTGGGTCTTGTTGTGAAGAAATGGTAGAAGAAAATAAAGCAAAAGAAGGTGATAAACGTGCATAAGAAATAGAAGAAGAAAGAGGAAAAGAAATACCTGGGTGAGGGGCTGCCATGTCCACTGTTTGGTTGGATGAGATGGAACTGACCTGTTGGCAATGAAAGTCCTGCAAATAATGAGGAGTTGTTCTGGCACGAGTGGATCCGCGAAGGGGGGGATGTGATGGAATAGGAGGGTTGATTAAAGGAGGAGAATCTGTGGAAGGTGAATTTATATGTGGTGATAATGCTACAAGTAAATCGAGAAAGGGAGAAATGGGAGGAGGTGAGATAAGTGAGGAAGTTGGGGAGGAAATGTCTGATGTGGAGTTAGGAGGAATTAAGGAGGGAGAAGAGGAAGGATGTAATGAGACAGATTGTATGGGATGAGGAGAGGGTAAAGGTAAAGATAGAGGAGGGGATGTAGGGGTAGTTAGTTGATGGAAGGGAAAGATGTGTTCATGGAATGTAATATCCCTAGATATGAAAACAGACTGGGTATTGAGATCAAGCAATTTGTAGCCTTTTATACCAAAGGGATAACGGAGGAAAACATAATGTCGACCTCTTTGATCAAATTTGTGGCGATTTTGGGAGAGGGTGGAAGAAAAACAAAGGCACCTGAATACTTTCATGTGAGAGTATGTGGGAAGCTTGTTAAATAAGAGCTCAACTGGTGTTTTATTTGAAAGTAATGGAATAGGAAAGCGATTAATAATGTAAGCAGCTGTAAGGATGCAACCTGTCCAATATAAGAGAGGGAGGTTGGATTGAATTCTTAAGGCTCGAGCAATGTTTAATAAGTGCTAGTGTTTACGTTCAACCTTTCCATTTTGTTGTGGAGTTTCCACACAAGTTCGTTGATGAATAATGCCTTGGTTATTGAAGAATTTAGTAATTTGAAATTCAAGACCATTATCACTGCGAATGATTTGAACTTTGGTGTGAAATTGAGTGTCAATATTTGCTTAAACTCAAATCTGAGTGTCAACCAGATTGCAAAAAGCCTCAATACATTTCCTTGCATCAGATTTGAGTTTAAGCAAATATATCCAAGTACACCGAGAATACTCATCAACAATGGTTAAAAAATATTTGGTGCTATCATATGCCGTAATGGAATGAGGTCCTCATATATCACAATGTATGAGTTCAAAAAGAGCTATACTCTGGTGAGTACTATCAGGAAATGAGAGACAATGATGCTTTGCAAGTGGACAAACAAGACATGGATTCTTATCAGAAACAGTGAAAATATGATTACTAATGCAAGGATCTTTGATTACATGTAGCTTTGAAGGGGAAGTATGACCCAATCGACAATGCTAGAGATCAGAAATCAGATTCACATATTTGAAAATTGTTGAAACAAAAATGGTTTTATGGAATGAAATGGGAAAGTGGTCGAAAAGAGTTACAGGAGGGACTAGAGCAGTAATCAGATTGTAAAGTCTAGCTTTCATCTCACCTATGCCAATCGTGGTCCATGACAAAAGGTCCTGAATAAAACAAAATTGGGAAAGGAAAAGAACACAACAAGAAAAAGAGTTGATTAGCTATTTGATAGAAACCAAATTGAAATGAAATGAAGGAATACATAAAACATTGTGTAAAGTTAATTTTGGGTTGATACAGACAGTACCAATGTGGGAAACAGGAGCTGTTTGACCATTAGGTAGCTTAACAACAGATAAAACAAAAGATGTTATTGAAGAAAAGAAGGAAGTGTTGTAGATCATGTGATTTGTAGCTCCTATGTCAATTAACCAAGGAGTGTGTGAAAATGAAGAGATACCATTCATGGTGGATGGGTGTGAACAATCTTCTTGGACATTGTTAACTGAATGCGTAGCAATGGAAGTCTTAGTAGGCTACAAAAGAGCCAACAACTGCTGGTATTGAGTTTTGGTGAAGGTTATCTTGTCATCTGAGATTTCTTTTGCTGGGTCGAGAGAAGACATGTTAGCAGATGGATTATACTGCATGGGTTTGCCATGAAACTTGTGGCCTGGTGGATACCCATGCAGTTTATAACACTTTGCAGCAATATGTCCTGTCATATGACAGTGGGTGCAGGTTGGGGGTTGAGCATTTCCAACTTTGAAGCAAACATCAAGAGTGTGACCTTGAATTTTGCAATGGGTGCAAAATGGTTTGTCATGTTTGGATGATTTGGAAGGTTTAGAAAAGGGTTTATATGAAGAATAAGATCGGTTAACAGCAAGTGCCATGGATTCAGTAGAGGGGAGATTAGGTACCATGAAATGTTGTAGTTCCTGCGATTGAACCATAAAAAAAACTTTGTTTATGGGAGGTAATGGATCCAAGATCATAATCTGATCACGGGTGGCGTTGAATGAATCATTAAGGCCCATAAGAAATTGGATTACACAATCCCTTTGATATCAATCAAGAAGAACAACCAACTTGCTACAGGTACAGTCAGGTAAGGGATCATACAGAAGAAGCTCATCCCATAGAGTCTTCGAAACAGAGTCATTGTCCTGGGTGAGACATGTTAATGCCTTTTTGAGTTGAAAAATGCGATGACCATTTGATTGAGTGAATCGTTCTTGGAATTCTTTCCAGACTTGAGCAGCATCGTCCACCAAAGTAATGCTGGATTTGAGAGATGGATTTATGGAGATTTGCAACTAGGAAACCACCAGATCATTGCATCGCTCCCACGCATCAAAAAGTGGATCTGAGGTAGAACTTGGTATGGAGAAGGTGCCATTGATGAAGCTGAGCTTATTTTTGGCATGGAGAGCTCTACACATGGCTCTCGACCAAGTAGTGTAGTTATTGGAAGTGAGGAGGTCAGGGACTAAGGGAAGAGACGGATTATCTCCATGGTCAAGTCAGTAAGGGTTGGTTGGGTTGGAGAAATCCAGAAAAGGGGATTTTGATGAGTTGGGAGCTTCAGCAGCCATTAAAAGAAAAGGATTCTTATGCTGAACATGGCTTTGATACCATGTAGGAATAACATAGGAAGAAAAAAGGAAAGCAAGTAAGCAACTGTGCAAAAAAGGCTCTGAACTGTATTAATTTTATGTATGTGTGAATTGTACACAATCTTGTTTATATATATAGGGAAAAGTAAAAAAGAGATTGTAACAACCAAAAAAAATATTCTAACAACTAGTTAAAACAAACTGTGCAATTACATAATGATACAAAGACACCTCAGCTATGAATGAGACTATTTTGTAAATTTCCTGAACTATTATCACATGAGGTGTACCCAGCTGATGTAGAATGGGGCTGAGTTGCAGCATGGATACGGAACTGCTCTGATATATGCTTCTTACCTCTTCCTCAAGAAAAAAAATTCATCTCATTTGGTTAATTGAGTTGTTCAACCAAAGCTGCACAGAGAGTAATTTTTTATTATTATTATTCAAAATCCCTTCTTATGTAAGATGAGACTATATAAAAGTCTCAATGTCTAATTGTTGGAATATTTTAGCTGTCGGTGTTAGTTCATATGTCTTATAACACATAAATCTCCTCTTTAGAACTACTTTTTTGTGAGGGTAATCAATGTGCAAACTTGCTAGCAATGGTTCAAAAAATATAGCTTTGAATAGCAGATACATTCACAGCTCCAATTTCCCTGGAGTCTTTACTTTGGTCATATTAGCTTGGAGTTCTTTTTATTACATGATTTTTTACATATATAGAGAAGTGACTTTTTAACACCACAAGAAAAGGTGATTCAACTAATAGATCACATTATTGCCAATGATTTTAAAAAACACTATTGAAAAAATTATTAACTCTAATTCAATTTTTATTACATTATTATTTTATTTTCTTATATTTTTAAAAACTAATAATATTGTGTAAATCAAGCATAAGTATTCAAAAGATAACTAATTAATTTTCTCTTTCTATTAACGAAGTACATTAAACAAGTCGCTAACTATGTACCTGTCCTCTTCACATGCATATTAAGCACTTTCATTCTAAAATTTTCTTTTCCTAGTATATTTGAATTTTTTTTTCTTTTTGGACTTAGACTACAATTTTTTAGAACCTTCATAATCGAAATGCTCCTTCTTCACAATGCAAAATATTTTGACATTTTTTTTTCACCTTGATTGATTTGGATGGTAATTTTTTTCTCTTTAGGAAAAGGATATACAATCCTGCTACACACTCTTCACAGTGCAAACCTTTTTTATGTGCCTCATATTGTGTACTGGACGAGCTAGTAATGATATTCTTCGCGAGCTAGTGAAAGATGACAGACCCATTGTTGGGCTTTGTAGAGCCTAGTTGTGTTTGATCCGGATGATGACTCGACCCAAAATAATGTTGCGTGATTTTTTAATGGGAGATTTTTTACTGAAACTTAGTCCTTGGAGTGGATGTTTGGGCCGATAGGCCCAAGAAGAGAGGAGGATTGCGACAAGGCATAGACTCTTCTTTCTCTCTTTTACTTTGATAAATTATTTTTTGAAACAATAGCAATAATATTCTTAAACAATAAAATGATTTTTAAAACATGAACTTAAATTAATTCAAGATGTGTATCTTGTACCATGAATTTTTTTGTTGAGATCTGAAAAGTTTGCAATGTCTAAGGAGAACTTACTATCCTCTTTCCTCCCTAAATGTGTGACTTGATAGATAATCGTATAGAATTAGATAGGACCTCTCCTTATTATTTGAATACCAATATGAGGATATACCCATCACGGGCTCCCTCTACAAGTACTTTAGACTCACAATTGTAATATGGTGATCACACCATAAGACATACTAATTTCATACTCCTAAACTATTCAATATTCAGTTGGCCAGAATTAGGCCTGGCAAAACGGGCGGGCGGGCTGGGTTTGGGCGGGTCACCAACGGGCCGGGTCATAAACGGGCCGATGTTAAACGAATCACACACATGTCAACCCTAACCCATTCGTTTAATAAACAGGCGGGTAACAGGTCACCCATTTTTAAAAAATATATAATTTATTTATTTTAAAATTTTTTTAAAATTCCATATAAAATGACATTTTTAAAAAAAAAAAAATACTGCATTATATAGACTAGGTGCAATATACCTCTCACAAAAATATTGAGCTACACTATTTTATCAACATATATCTTATGGCAAAATCAAATGCATTATTAGAATATTGTGTTTTATAAGATTTATTAACTAAAAAATCGTTAGTTTTTTTTTTTGCAACAAATTGTATAAATATATATGGATGCATGTATATATGTTTGTATACACTACTTAATTAAGAAAATTATCCTTTATTGTGGAGCAGCTGGAGGCTTGAGGTGTGGAGTTAAGTGGTTTGTGGTTGTGGAGCATTGGAGCTAGAGGGGACTGTCGGACTGACGCCTGTGGCTGTGGTCCGTGGAGCTTGGAGGAGACAACAACTTAAGTTGCTCAAGGTGTGGAGTGGATCACTCGCAGGCTCACAGCACCGGCGGGTCTGGCACGTAGCAGCGCACTAGAGGAGAGGAGAGGAGAGGAGACTCAAGACTGGAGAGAGAGGAATGAGGATTGAGATTTGAGAGAGTGAGAGCTGAGAGGTCAAAGAGAGAGAGACGACTAAGATGAGGAGACTAGAGAGCCGCGGCGCAGGTTAGGGTTAGGGGTCGGGAGTCAAGGACTGTCTTAGGGTTTTTTTGTGTGGTCTTGTCCATCGTCCACGTGTTGATGAAGCTGTGAAGTCAAGTGTGATGAAGCGTATAAGCTTAAGGATCCAAATTAACGCCCAAACTCGGCTAAACCCGTTTATAAACGAGTTGACCCGTGATCCGTCCAATTATTAAACGGGTTGACTTCTTTAAACTCAAACCAGTTTTAAATGGGCGGGTCCGGGTGACCCAACGGGTTATGACCTGTTTTGCAGTTGGAATTTTATAAAATAGATTGTGCAAGTTCTCAAAATTCTAACACATGATCGACCAATGATCACGAAGCCCTAACTCCAAGCATTTATTTATTTATTTATTTTTGTGATTGATGTCAAATGAACCGTAATAATACGTCATTTGTCCTTCACAACATGATACGTTGCTCGTCAAATATGCAAGTGAGTCTTGTGGGCTTATGCGTGGAGGCTTAATGAATTCCATGATTCGTATCACTTACGATTCTATAGTCACATCGCTGCTCCGCAAACAGGAGCGCACAGCGCATGCTTTTATGCTTCACCAACCGAAACTCTTCAACGCCATCCGCTCCAATCGCCCAAACGGAGTGCAAGACTGATCTTCATATCCAGTGCCGTCGTTTGGCGGATCCAGGTCGTCGTTGAGATTAACGGCTTCGTCGTCGTCTTTCCGATGATCACCTCCGATCTTTTCAGGCCTCGAATCCTCCACGAAAGCCTTTAATTCATCTGCAGGCCACTCGAAATCGCAAAGTTCTTTCTTCTTTGGTTTCATCTCTCCGTCCTTCTTCGCTCGAGCTACTTTTGAAGAAATTGTGCAGAGCAGAGACGGATCCAAGTAATCTTCTAGCCTCCTCGTCTTCGTCTTGGGTTCTCTCTGTCTCGCTTCTTCCTTCAGATTCACCTCGAATCGCGAAGAATAGCAGCTGCGGTAATTAATTATCACCGAAGAGATCACGAGCTAATTATTAATTGATTATTAAAATATTGAATGTTGACAAGAAATTGCAGGAATTCGACCATCTGAATTGATGAGGAGAGGAGGAAATTAGTAGGGAGATCGAGGAGTACCGGGAAGGGGGAGAAGGAGAGGGAAGAGAAGAAGGTCGCCGGAGGCGTCTTTCGATTTCTTGGACGGTGGCGAGGGAGCTGGGAGCTGTTTCTGCTGTGCCGGTGCTTCTTTCCATGTTGTTTTTCCCGCCTCAGATAATTTCGAAATGCATTAGTTTCGAATTAAATTTAGAAGACCCAATTTTAGCGTAGTAGCATGGTCCTCGCATTTTTAAATTACATTTTAAAAATGAGTAAAATAAATTTTTGGATAAAAGACACTTCACCTACTTTAAGATTTGTCAAAAGACAAAGACTTCTTTTAAGGTTTCCAAGATGCCACCAACCTTCTGTTGGGATATGAATCATGCTCAAAATCAAATAACACAGACACATACACACACACACACAAATAACACACAATATTTATGGGGTTCGGCCAATTTAGCTTACGTCCACGGGAGAGGGGTAACTTTACTATATATATATATACATTTAAGGAAGAGGATGTTTACAACACACTCAACTCGCTCACCTTAATACACACTTACAGTACACTCACAATTATTGTATCTTCACTCTCACTCTCTATATATTCACAATGGAGGGGAAGTACTCCTTTTATAGGAGGAGATCATCGCAGCCCAATTCCCTCCAAAAATGTCACCATCAATTTTCCTTCTTTTTCAAAGAGGTGGGTGGAGATTGCTGCACCAAACAGCAGCCAAATTTTGACCATCGAAAATTGCAGCCAATTTTGACATTGGCTTCCTCTTCCATGTGAGGCATGCCCAGCTACAGCTAACCACCATGTTCTTGCCTCCTTTTATTAAATGAGTTTATTAAACGAGGTGGGCCTAACAATTCTCTCCCGCCCAACTCATACGGAGAGTTCTACCAAACCTGTTGCGATTCTACAAGTTTCAAACTTTGACTTGGACGTTGTCTTAGTCATCATATTTGATGCATTGTCATCAGTATGGATCTTCTCTATACTTAGTTGCTTTGACTCAAATGTTTCACGAATCCAATGATATCGAAGATCAATATGCTTCAACTTTGAATGAAAACTTGGATTCTTGTTAAGATGAATAACGCTTTGACTATCACAGTAGAGAACATACTTCTCTTGCTTGAGGCCAAGTTCCTTCAGAAACTTCTTCATCCATAGAAGCTCTTTGCTTGCTTCAGTGATGGCGATGTACTCTACCTTAGTAGTGGACAATGCAACACATTTTTGTAACTTTGATTGTCATGACACTGCTCCCCCCTAAAAATGTCATCAGGTATCTCGAAGTAGACTTTTTGGAATCAACATCACCAGCCATATCTGCATATATGTAACCTTCCAACATAGGTTTGCCAAGACCAAAACATAAACATAAAAGAAAAGTACCTCTTAGATACCTGAGAATCCACTTAATGGCTTCCCAATGTTCTTTGCCAGGGTTAGAAAGAAATCGACTGACTACTCTAACTACACGAGCGATATCGAGTTTAGTGCATACCATGATGTACATCAAGCTACCTATGGCTGAAGAGTAAGCCACTTTCTTCATTTCTTCTTTGTCATTTTCACTTGTAGGATATTGCTTGGAAGTAAGCTTGAAGTGTCTTACTAGTGGACAACTGACTGGTTTTGCCTTACTCATGTTAAATCTTTCTAGCACCTTCTCAATATACTTTTCTTGAGATAACCACAACTTTCTATTTTTCCTATCTTGAAAGATCTTCATTCAAAGAATCTATTTTGTTGGACCCAAATCCTTCATTGCAAAGGATTTGCTTAGTTCTTTCTTCAATTTTTCTATCTTCTTAGCATCACGACCAAAAATCAGCATATCATCTACATAAAGCATGAGAATAATGAAATCATTACTAAAAAATCTTTTAATAAAAACACAATGGTCAGATGTGACCTGTTATTCCCGTGCTCCATCATGAAGGAATCGAACTTCTTGTACCACTGTCTTGGTGCCCTTGAGGCCATACAAACTCTTTCTTAGTTTGCACACCAACTATTCTTTTTCTTTGACCTTGAATCCTTCAGGTTGTTTTATGTAGATTTCTTCATTCAAATCACCATGGAGAAATGTAGTTTTTACATCAAGTTGCTCAATCTCCAATTTCAAACTACCAGCCAATCCGAGAACAACTCGAATTGATGACATCTTCACCACGGGCAAGAAAATCTCTTTGTAGTCAATGTCTTTTCTTTGACCAAAACCTTTCACAACTAGTCGCGCCTTGTACCTTGGTTGTGAGTTTCCTTCTTCATTTTTCAATCTAAACACTCATTTGTTGTTAACAACTTTCATTCCCTTTGGTAATTCTACCAAATCATAAGTGTGGTTCTCATGCAAGGATTTCATCTCTTCTTGCATAACCTTCAACCACTCATTCTTGTGCTCATGTGACATGACATCCTCATAACATTATGGTTCTCCCCCCGTCAGTTAGCAACACATACTCATCTGGTGAGTATTTGCTAGAAGGTTGATGCTCCCTAGTTGATCTTCTTATCTGGGATTCTTCTACTGGGGCTTCTTGATCACCTTCAGCTATTGGTTCATCACTCGCATCAACTTCCTTGTTATCGTCATGCTCTTCTTGTGGTTGTGGTGGTGAATCTGGAATCAACTCGATTGGATTCCTGAGGACATGCCTTGGACTATCAGCCTTCTCACAATCATCAATAGTTTGATCTTCCAAGAACACCACATCTCGTCTTCGGATGACTTTCCTGTTCTTTGAATCCCATAATCTGTAGCCAAACTCATCAATACCATAACCGATGAAGACGCACTCTTCTGTCTTTGCATCAAGTTTGGTCCTTTCATCTCAAGGAATATGGACAAAAGCTTTACATTCAAACACCTTTAAGTGTTTATAGGATACATCTTTCCCAGTCCAAATCCTTTCAGATTTGTCACCTCCTAAAGGAACTGAAGAAGAAAGGTTGATGAGATTAACTATTGTCATTAATGCCTCACCCAAGAAGGATTTTGGCAGTCTTGAATGAGAGAGCATGCAAATAATCTTGTTGCAGATGGTTCTGTTCATCCTTTCTGCAATGTCGTTATGTTGAGGAGTCTTGGGAACTGACTTCTCAATCCTGATACCTTGGACTCTGCAATACTCTTCAAATGGCCCAACGTATTCACCACCATTGTCTGAACGAACACATTTGAGCTTTCTTCCACTTTGTCTTTCAACATTGGCCTGAAACTTCTTGAACATATCTAACACCTAGTCTTTAATTTTCAAAGGATAAACCCACACTTTTCTAGAGTGGTCATTAATGAATGTAACAAAATACAATGATCCTCCAAAACCTTTATCATTTATAAAACAAACATCAGTATGAACTAGATCTAGAATATGCTTTCTCCTAAATGGGGGTTTTTTTCGAAATGCAACTCTATGTTGTTTACCAGTTAAACAATGAGTACAATTCTTTAAAGAATTACCTGAGAAATTTGGAAGGTGCTATTTCCCAGCAAGAATTTGGAGTCCCTTCTCGCTCATGTGGCCAAGTCTGTTGTGCCATAACTCAGTGGTGACTTCATGTTCTGTAGCATTCACATCTCCTGCACAGAGTTTCTTAGCTTGAGTGTAGTATAAGCTAGCATCTTTATTTCCTTTGGACACCACCAAATTCCCTTTCTTAAGCTTCCAAACTATATTAACAAAATAACTTTCATAACCCATGTCATCAAGTTGACTTGTGGAGATCAGGTTAAGGCAAATGTCTGGTATATGCCGAACATCCTTCAGTAGTAGCTTGCAGCCAACATTGTTTCTATCAACACATCTCCTTTACCAGTAACTTTGCATTTGACTTCATTTCCTATCTTAACAAAGCCATAATCACCACATTTGTAAGATGAGAAGAAGTCCCTTCGTGCTGTCACAAGGAATGATGCTGCAGAGTCAATCGTCCATATTGTGTCTTGGCAAGTGAGGTTAACACATCCTTCCTTACACACCACATAAGTTTCACCTTCATCAGAAGTCACAACTGCACTACTTTGTCCTCCTCTTTCTTGTCTTCGTTGGTTTGTTTTGCTTTCCATTTCCAATAGTCCTTCTTTATATGTTCAGGCTTATTACAATAATAACAGGTGAAGTTACCCCTTGATTTTGATTTACCACTAGACTTGCTTTTGGACCTGCCTGTGTTCTCCTTGTCTCTTTGGGAATATCTGCTTCTACCCCTCTCAGTAACCACCACTTGTCCTTGTGAGTGAGTGGGCAAGCCTTGCTCAACTTTTCTCTTGCCTTCTCTTATGATGCTATCCTTCACTATACTTAAGGTTACCTTTCCGTTTGGTGTTGAATTACTAAGAGCTACCACCAATGTCTCCTAGCTATCTGGTAATGAACTTAGCAAAATCAATGCTTGAATTTCATCTACAATAGTTAGTTCCATACTTGCTAGACTATCAAGAATTTCATTAAATTTATCCAAGTGATCTGAAACAATTTTTCCATCACATAATTTTAATCCACAAGCCTTCTTATCTTGAAGGCTTTGTTCTGGTCATTCTTTGGCTCATACATCTCTCCTAGATGTTGCCAAAGTTTGTAGCTAGGCATCCATTTCTTTGACTGTATTATGAATTGCCTTCATCTCAACCCACTGTCTTATAACACTAACAACTTTTCTGTTGAGCTTCTTCCAATCAGACTCATTTTTTCCACTTGGCATTGTAGAGACCCGAATCCAAAAAATAAAATAAAAATAAATAAAAGAAAAGGGAAATAAATAAAGGAAAGGAAAAATAAGAAAAAGGAAGTAAAAGGGTTTGGCTAGGACCAAACTGTTGACAGTTTGAAGGGACTCAGAAAAACCATCGACGGTTTCATGCAGGGGCAAAGTCCATAAGTTAAGTTGTTATGTTTTCTTTTTCATTTCTAGCTCACCCACTCTCTCTCTCTCTCTCTCTCTAAAAGTTAGGGTTTGCAGGCTCTCTTTCTCTCTCATCTCTCTCTCTCCTCTAAGCCTCTTGGAACACTCTCGGGTGCTCCATGATCCTCTCCCGGTACGTGGGTCGTTGTTCCTCGATAGATTTGAGCGGCTAGGGTTCGGGGTTTTTGGAAAGTTCTTCGAGGAATAGGTAAGGGGAATAACTTATACCAACTTTTTTTATTAATTTTGAATCGATTAAATTCGAGTATATGAGTCTGTGTATATATGTATGGTTTTTCTGAACGGATTAGGCATTTGAAAATGATCGTTTTGATTATAATTCATATTTAGGGAAAAACTGATGGGGATCAACATGCCTTATGTATCCCTTTTACTGATATGATGACACATGGACGACCTCCCGATGTCCACTCCTTTGTTGACATGGTGACACGTGGACAATCTCCAGATGTCCACTATTGTTTATATCTATTTTGCTGGAACACATGGGATCAATTGAAGATCTTCTACTTCTTTGATGGAAGACTTTTTTGATGTGAAGACTTTGTTATTGTGTTAATTTTTATTTTTCGTGGATATGTTATTTCAAGATTATTAGGTGCTTGAAGACCATGCTTGAAAACCTAAGTGAAGTATTGAAGCAAAGCCTAACTCAAAACCCATGTGGGCCCTAAATAGCTTTTGGGCCCGACACGGTTTTGGCCTTCCTTTTGGAATATGTTTAAATTTCAAATTTGAATTGTAATAATGCAAGACAACTAAGCTTGACTTGTGTGCTTATGAGTTGGAGTTCTTGTTCTTTAGTAAGTATTAATTGTGTTAGGTTAATAGTTGTTGAAAGTTGTTAAGATTTGTTGTTGAAAGTTGTTGAGAGTTGTTGAAAGTTATTCAGAGTTGTTGAATGTTTAATGCTTTGTCTCCCAGACTATACCTATAAATAGCCTTCCTATTGTAAGAATAAGATATGAAGTTGAAGTTGAATATAGAAGAAACATTTCTTTGCTTAAGCTTGTAAAGCTTGTCCCTCTCCTTGTGAGTGAGTAGTGTGAGGCTACAGCGTTCTCTCTGGAGATCAAGTGGTGAGAGACCACTAAACTATCCAATGACTCCATCAACCCCTCCTCCAACTAATACTCTCACGACCCCCATTAACACCACATGGCTAGCACCTTCATAGACCCACACGACGGTCATCATCTACACTTCATTGCTGCATTCATCTTGTGATTCAAAGCTTGTATGAAGGACCTATGGTGTGATCTAACTATGTGTGGAACAACGTCAAGTCATCCAAACCAATCTCTTGGTAACTTCAGTACTTGCGTTTGAATCCTTTGCTATATCTTGTGAACCCTTTCTAGTAGATTAAAATCACATATTTGAATAACCCATTTGATCCATAGATTGCAATATTGGTACTTGCTAGTTAAAATCAATTGTATGAATATTAGTTTACTAACATAGAAATTTTATTCTTGAATTTTTGAAATAACAAATTTTCAGCATATAACTTGATTCCTTTGTGAAAGAACCAATTGAGACTTAATTGTTGGACAGGTCATACACCTTTTCAAAATCCTTGAACATGTGAAATAAAGCATGATTTATTGTGTTTATGTTCGGATAATTAAAATTTTAATTTAAAGTGTTTAAGTGTATGTGCTTGTGTGAGGGTAGAAATGTAGGACATAGGTTGACCATTACCTTCCGACATCATCTTGGTATCAGAGCCTAGTTTGAATTAGGCGAACCCTCTAAGTCCCAACATCTTTATTTTCCATCTGCCGAATTGATGTGCGATTTTAGCTATTAAAACCTTCCCATCTTCAAAAACCGTAAACACAACAGTTGTGGGAAATTTTCTTAGATTTCTTTTGACACCAAGATCTCCTTATTTGGAGTTTCATAACAAAAGTTATGCTTCAAATATCGAAAAGTGTTCGCTGTTAAAAATCCTTAGCAGCTCTCAGGTTTCCAGAAAAACGGGTGACGGTTTTGCCTAGAACAGCCCACCTATACTCTGAATTTTGGGTATTTGGACCTTAGTTATGTTATGTTTACACTTGACTTTACCTTGTGTAACCAAACACCATTCCAAAGGGCTGCCCTGGTGCTCTCCGATCCTTTCCCAACCCCTAGGATGTCTACTCAAGTCGGGAATCCTTACCGAGGTTGTAGGATTTATGTTAAGAGAGAGCCACTTATGACTCTTAGAGAAAGACCTTACCTCCCTCCACAAAGGCGAGTAAGTCACCAAGATGACATTGCTAGGATACCCCCACGTCATAAGCCCTATGCCCAACACTGGGATGATGAGGACTATGGCATTCGATGACCTTCATATTAGGAGACCTTACCGTAGGGACCGTTGTGATCGTTACAATGATGAAATGAGGATAGGAGCCCCCACCTTTGATGGACAAAAGGATCCTAAAGTCTTCCAATATTGGTTGACTGGAATGGATGCCTATTTTGTGTGGTGTAAGATGCATGACTCACACCGAGTGAAGTTTGCAAAAATGAGACTAACCGAGCAAGCCAAACTCCATTGGATAAACGTTGAGAGGCAAGAAGCGAGGTTAAACCATAGACCCATTGAGCATTGGGATCTAATGAAGGATAGATTTAGGGAGACGTATGCACCCCTGAGATATAGAAAGAACCTTATAGATCAGCTTTACGACTTACGTCAAGGTAGCATGACTGTTCTAGAATATATGAATCAATTCGATAAGCTGATTGTAAGATGCGGTGTCTATGAGACTGATAGTCAACAAACCTCCCGATTTTTGTTTAGGGCTAAATCCTGAACTGAGGAGAAAACTATTCCTATATCACATGAAGTCCCTTGAACATGCCTATAGATTAGCTTTGTAACCTTGAGCAAAGGACTAAAGAGCCCATGGGAAAATGGTTTGATACCTCTTCCAATGAGTCATACTCTTACCAGATTCAGAGTTATGAAAAGTCCCAACCAACGCAATCAAGTCTAGTCACCTCCCGAGAAAGCAATTCCCTAGTCCAACAACCTATGGACAAAGGAAAAGCACCTATGGACTTGGCGCTTGAAAGGGAAGATGGTGAGAAAAATGAGAAGGAAAAGAGAGAAATTAGTGGTGAATCCTTGAACCCTATAAGTGCTTGAAGACCATACTTGAAGACCCAAGTGAAGTATTGAAGCAAAGTCCAACTCAAAACCTATGTGGACTCCATATAGCTTCTAGGCCCCACATGGCTCCAATGGGCCCCACACGGTTTTGGCCTTCCTTTTGGAATATGTTTAAATTTCAAATTTGAATTGTAATAATGCAAGAAAACTAAGCTTGACTTGTGTGCTTATGAGTTGCAGTTCCTTTTTTTAGTAAGTATTAATTGTGTTAGGTTAATAGTTGTTGAAAATTGTTGTTGAAAGTTGTTGAGTGTTTAATGCTTTGTCTCCCAGGCTATGCCTATAAATAGTCTTCCTATTGTAAGAACAAGATATGAAGTTGAAGTTGAATATAGAAGAAACATTTCTTTGCTTGAGCTTGTAAAGCTTGTCCCTCTCCTTGTGAGTGAGTAGTGTGAGGCTACAGCGTTCTCTCCGGAGATCAAGTGGCGAGAGACCACTGAACTATCCAACAACTCCATCAACCCCTCCTCCAACTAATACTCTCACGACCCCCATCAACACCACACGGCCAACACCTTCATACACCCACATGACGATCATCATCTACACTTCATTGCTGCATTCATCTTGTGATTCAAAGCTTGTACGAAAGACCTACGGTGTGATCTAACTACGTGTGGAACAACATCAAGTCATCCAAACCAATCTCTTGGTAACTTCAGTACTTGTGTTTGAATCCTTTCCTATATTCTGTGAACCCTTGCTAGTAGATTAAAATCACATCTTTGAATAACCCATTTGATCCATAGATTGCAGTATTGGTACTTGCTAGTTAAAATCAATTGTATGAATATTAGTTTTCTAACATAGAACTTTTATTCTTAAATCTTTGAAATAACAACTTTTCAGCGTATAACTAGATTCCTTTGTGAAAGAACCAATTGAGACTTAATTGCTGGACAGGTCATATACCTTTTTAAAATCATTGAACATGTGAAATAAAACATGATTTATTGTGTTTATGTTCGGATAATTAAATTCTTAATTTAAAGTGTTTAAGTGTATGTGCTAGTGTGAGGATAGAACCGTAGGACATAGGTTGACCATTCCCGTCCTACATCAAAAACCAATGTGAGTAGGGTATATTATTTATTAATAGTATATAACAGTATGGTTGACATCCAAACCGTGTGACATGAGATTAACTCCTTATAATAAAATTGTTGTGAGTCACTATGGTATCTAAGCTTGTGCATTTGGGTGATTGTGTGGTTATTCGTGTAATTCACAATATAACGTTGCTAGGGTATGAGGAGGTCATTATATTGTCCATGATATAAATCGCAATATAATGTTCGCAGGACTTGAGGAGGTTGTTACATTGTCATTTATATAAATGGGGTAAAACGTGGCTAGGTAGGAGGTTGTTTTACTGATTTACCATGAATAGGTCAATGTGAAAGTGTAGCATGTCTAAAGTGAAGTATGTGCTGAGAATGATAGGGAGGGATGCTCAGTATGTAGAGGGAACGATGGGGAGGGATGCCCTGAGAACCACCGAAAGTGAAATGCAGAAGTGAAGTATTTGTGTATTGTTTACTGTGGGCGTGAGTATGCGCATGTGAATTGAATGTGTTGTGAATCGATGTGTTCTGTTATGATGTATGATACGTGTATACGTGGATCTCTGGGGTTTGATTGATGTTGAATGTGTATGAGTACATGTGTGTGAAGTTAAAATGTATTAATGATTATGGCGAAGTAAAACTCTCCGCCTGAGAGCTTACTGAGTAAGGTGAGTGCTCTGATAAGTATCAGTTGTAGTCACACCCAAATTAAAAAGGGCAAGTTACAAATAGTATCAGAGCAAAGGGGCATTACATGTATGGGCATGTAATCTCCCCAATCCTTGGGAACTCTCGCTTATAAATAATAGTTGTGTATGTGTGAGTGCAGACTGCATGTGTCTTTTCAGTTGATGTTGATTAATAAACGGCTATATTTTATATATACTAAAACTCATCTGCCACACACTGTTATAATTTATTTCATCTTTACTAAGAAGTGTCTCACCCCAATATACAACTCATTTTTTAGGACCTTCTAGCGATTGAGCTTAGCCAGCTCCAGGGATGGGTTTAGTTTTTGGTAATTATGAGTGGTTGTAAGATATAAAGTATTTAAAAGTTAGGTTTAATTCCTGGTTATGTAATATAAAGTGAATGGATACACTTTTTGGGATGTATAACATAGAACTCTGGTATTATAATTGAAAATGTTTAATTATTTTTCGCTGCGTGAATGGAACACATAACACCCCGAGCCCCACTTGGCTGGTTCGGGGCGTTACAGGCATGATCCCTTTGCATTCAATGGGATCGAACAGATCTTTATAATACAACAAATCTTCCATCATTGTCTTCTATATGGAATAATTTGTCTCTGTAAGTCTGATCATGGAACTGCTGTCAAGACTTGTACTTTCCTCTATTTAATATGCTCTGGTATTGTACATGGACAACTGCAGTGAACAATGTTGCTACAGTATAGTCTCAAAAAATAAGAACAAATCCATCCATGAAGGCGGTATCAATATGTATAAATAAAACCTGCAATTAAGGTGGTATTGACACATAGAAATAAACCTTGTCTTCAAGGCGATATTAATATACAAAAAATAAAACCTTCCAATAAGGCGGTAAACTTGTAGCTCTGATGCCAATTGTTGGGATATGAATTCCGCCCAAGATTAAATAATACACACACAAATAACACACAAGATTTACGTGGTTCAGTCAATTTAGCCTACATCTATGAGAGAGGAGTAACTTCACTATATAAATATATATGGGTATACAGTGAATAAGGAGGAGGATTACAACACACTCAACTCACTCACCTTAATACACACTCACAGTGCACTCACAATTATTGTATCTTCACTCTCACTCTCTGTATATTCACAACAGAGGGGAAGCATTCCTTTTATAGGAGGAGATCACCACAATCCAATTCCCTCTAAAAATGTTACCATCAATTTTCCTTCTTTTTCAAAGAGGTGGGTGTAGATTGCCGCACCAAACAACAACTAAATCCTAACCACCAAAAATTACAGCCAATTTTGACATTGGCTTCCTCTTCCATGTGAGGCATGCCCAACTACAGCTAACCATCATGTTCTTGCCTCCTTTTATTAAATGAGGTGGGCCCAACACCTTCTAAGGTTTGCCAAAAAAACAAAAACCTACCCTCATAAAACTTTTTTTTTTTTGTAAAATACAAGTAGTGATTTGTCTTTTTTGACAAATCTCATGGGAGGTCTTTGGAATTCTTGAAAACTCATGAAAGGTTTCAAGAATTTTTGAAATTTTAGGGGAGGTCAATGTTTTTTTGTTAAACCTGAAAAGGGATTAGTGTCGTTTGCCCTAAACTTTTTTATTTAAAGTGTTTGACTCCTAGTGAAAAAGAGTTGTTAAAAAAATTAATTTGTTTGGTAAACAAGCATAAGGTATTTAAAATAATTAAAATAAATATATATTTTTAAGAAAAATATAATTAATATTTTAAAAAATTAAGTACAATAATGGAAAAGAAATATTTGTTAAAGAAAAAGTTAACTTTTAATTTTTAGAAGTTTTAAATATGTAACTTTTAAAACAAATTTAAAATTAAAATTTGACTTTCAAAAATTAGAAAAACTGATTACCAAACATGTTAAACTCAACTTTTATTTAAAAAAAATGAGAAGTAGGGACAGAAACTCAAAAAAAAAGTCAAGACTTACTCACTACACTCTTTTTCTCTTTGTTTTCTATTTTTTTTATTTTTTATTTTTTTATCTTTTTAAGATGTTAAGAATAATTTAGGATTAAATATATGAGACACTTTTATGAAATAAAATCGTGAGGCTAATACTAAAAAGGCCTTATGTTGGACTAGTTCCCTTGCTGTTGAAATTCAACATATTATATATAAAGATTTGTTTATAACAATAATATTAATAAGATAATACTATAAAGATATTAGTAAGGAGTGATCAATTAGTCAAAAGTAATTACTAACATAGGTTACATCCATTATTTACTTGATAATTAAAAAATAAAATTAATACGGTAGCTTTCACATCTCGAAATTGTATCTTGTTATAAATATATATATATATATATATATATATATATATTTATATATATATATATATATATATATATATTTGTTTTACACATTTTTGTATGAAAGGCTGAATTGGCTCCAACTCCAATTTAGAATGTGTTAACATGAGGTGATATTAGAAATATTGCCACAAACAAAATTTTGAATGTTTTAAGTAGGGATAGTAGTTTCATTGGGGACAAATTTAAAATAATGGTGTATAAAATTTGTTAATTATTCAAAACAATGATAAGAACAACTATTTAACTTTAAATTTATTTATTTTTATTTCAAAAAATTATTGAAATTTGCTTAATTTTGTTAAAGTCATAACAACAATAACAAAACCAAACCTTAAATCTCACTGAATGAGAGTTTTTTCCCAATTTATTATTAATTTATAATAATATATTAAATAATACCCTCTTTGGGAAATTTATTTCCAGAATGACACTCACGTAATCTCGCTACTTGGTCCAGTAAGATTTAAATGACTAGGGAATTCGTGTGTTGACGCGTGGTAGCCAAATCTCGCTAGACCATCCAGCGAGATTTGCGTGCACACTTGTTCTTCGCGCTCTCCATTTCACTCTCTACTTTCTTCCGCCTCTGTTTCTTTACTCTTTGTTTTCTCTCTCATGGCTTCAAACAACGCCGCCAATAAGCTCCTAGCAATCCCCTGTTACGACTCCTCCAGCACCACCTTCGTCCAAGCCGACCCCTCCAGCTTCCGCGCTGTCGTGTAGAGGCTCACCGTGTAACGACCTGCTATTTTTTTTTTTCAACTTTTTTTTTTTTGAATATAATAAATGTCATCTGTCTGAATACTGATGATAACATCTCAAGCCCAAAGAGTGTTGAGGAAACTTTGTCTGTCATATATAACTAAGCAGCGGTA